>NW_027457738.1:602500-902500 GCF_050624435.1 Tenrec ecaudatus
CCTAGATCGTCCAAGTGCACGCTAGTTAACCCACATAGTCCAAGGGCCTGCTAGTTAACCTATATAGTCCAAGTGCCCACTAGGGAACCTACATAGTCAAAGTGCCCGCTAGGGAACCTACATATTCCAAGTGCCCTCTAGTTAACCTAGACAGTCCAAATGCCCGCTAGTTAACCTAGATAGTCCAAGTGCCCGCTAGTTAACCAGGATCATCAATGTGCCCTCTAGTTAACTTACATAGTCCAAAGGCCTGCTAGTTAACCTACTTAGAGCAAGGGCCCGCTAGTTAACCTTGATAGTCCAAGTGCCCGCTAGTTAACCTACATAGTCCAAGTTCCCGCTAGGTAACCTAGACAGTCCAAGTGACCATTAGGTTACCTACATAGTCCAAGTGCCCGTTCGTTAACCTACATAGTCCAAGTGCCCGCTAGGTAACGTAGATAGCCCATGTGCCCGCTAGGGAACGTACATAGTCCAAGTGCCCGCTAGGTAACCTAGATAGTCCAAGTGCCCGCTAGTTAACCTACATAGTCCAATGCCTGCTAGGTAAACTACATAGTCCAAGTGCCCACTAGGTAACCTAGACAGTCCAATTGCCCCCTAGTTAACCTAGACAGTCCAAGTACCCGATAGGGAACCTACATAGTCTAAGTGCTCGCTAGGGAACCTACATAGTCCAAGTGCTCGCTAGGCAACCTACATAGTCCAAGTGCCCGTTAGTTAACCTAGATAGTCAAAGTGCCTGCTAGGTCACCTAAATAGTCCAAGTGTCCGCTAGGGAACCTACATAGTCCAAGTGCCCGCTAGGTAACCTAGATAGTCCACGTGCCCGTTAGTTAACCTAGATAGTCGAAGTGTCCGCTAGTTAACCTACATAGTCCAAGTGCCCGTTCATTAACATAGATAGGCCAAGTGCCAGCTTGGTAACCTAGACAGTCCAAGTGACCGCTAGGTTACCTATATAGTCCAAGTGCACGTTCGTTAACCTAGATAGTCCAAGTGCCCGCTAGGGAAACTACATAATCCAAGTGCCCGCTACTAAACCTAGATAGTCCAAGGGCCCGCTAGGGAACCTACATAGTCCAAGTGCCCGTTAGTTAACCTAGATAGTCCAAGTGCCTGCATGGTAACCTAGATAGTCCAACAGCCCGCTAGGTAACCTACATACTCCAAAAACCCGCTAGGTAACGTAGATAGTTCAAGTGCCAGCTAGGTAACCTAGATATTCCAAGTGTCCGCTAGGTAACCTACAAAATCTAAGTGCCCGCTAGGTTATCTATGTAGTCCAAATGCCCGCTAGGGAATCTACATAGTCCAAGGGCCCGCTAGTTAACGTAGATAGTCCAAGAGCTGCTAGTTAATCTACATAGTCCAAGGGCCCGCTAGTTAACCTACATAGTCCAAGTACCCGCTAGTTTACCTAGATCGTCCAAGTGCCTGCTAGGTAACCTACATAGTCCAAGGGCCCGCTAGTTAACCTACATTGTCCAAGGGCCCGCTAGGTAACCTACAAAGTCTAAGTGCCCGCTAGGTTATCTATATAGTCCAAATGCCCGCTAGGAACCTACATAGTCCAAGTGCCCGCTAGTTAACCTAGATCGTCCAAGTGCCCGCTAGTTAACCAACATAGTCAATGGGCCCACTAGTTAACCTACATAGTGCAAGAGCCTGCTACTTAACCTAGATAGTGCAAGTGTCTGCTAGTTAACCTACATAGTCCAAGTGCCAGTTAGCTAACCTAGATAGTCAAAGGCCCGCTAGTGAACATTGATCATCCAAGTGCCTGCTAGTTGACCTAGATAGTCCAAGTGCACGCTAGTTAACCTAGATAGTCCAAGTGCCCTCTAGTTAACCTAGATCGTCCAAGTTCCCGCTAGTTAACCTACATTGTCCAAGGGCCTGCTAGTTAACCTACGTAGTCCAAGGTCCGCTAGTTAACCTGGATACTCCAAGTGCTCGCTAGTTAACCTACATAGTACAAGGGCCCGCTAGTTGACCTAGATAGTCCAAGGGCCCGCTAGTTAACCTAGATTGTCGAAGTGCCCGCTAGGAGCCTAATTAGTCCAAATGTCCGATAGGGATCCTACATAGTCCAAGTGCCCGCTAGGTGACCTACATAGTCAAAGTGCCCGTTCGTTAACCTAGATAGTCCAAGTGCCCGCTAGGAAACCTACATAGTCCAAGTGCCCACTAGGTAACCTAAATAATCCAAATGCCCGCTAGGGAAACTACATAGTCCAATTGCCCGCTAGTTAACCTAGATAGTCCAAGTGCCCGCAAGTAAACCTAGATAGTCCAAGGGCCCGCTAGTTAATCTAGATAGTCCACGTGCACGCTAGTTAACCTACATAGTCCAAGGGCCCTCTAGTTAACCTAGATAGTCCAAGTGCCCGCTAGGGGACGTACATAGTCCAAGTGCGCGCTAGGTAACCTAGATAGTCCAAGTGCCCACTATTGTATGTACGTAGTTCAAGTGCCCGCTAGGTAACCTAGATTGTCCAAGTATGCACTAGTTAACCTACATAGTCCAAGTGCCCTCTAGGTAACGTAGATAGTCTAAGGTTCTGTTAGTTAACCTACATAGTCCAGTGCCCGATAGGGAACCTACATAGTCCAAGTGCCCGCTGAGGAACCTACATATTCCAAGTGCCCGTTAGGGAACCTAGATAGTCCAAGTGCCCGCTAGGGAACCTGCATTGTACAAGTACCCGCTAATTAACCTAGATAGTACAAGTGCCCGCTAGTTAACCTAGATAGTCCAAGTGCCCGCTAGTTAACCTTGATCATCCAAGTGCCCGCTAGTTAACCTACATAGTCCAAGTGTCTGATAGGGAACCTACATAGTCCAAGTGCCCGCAGAGGAACCTACATAGTCCAAGTGTCCGATAGGGAACCTACATATTCCAAGTGCCCATTAGTGAATCTAGATAGTCCAAGTGCCCGTAGGGAACCTATATAGTCCAAGTGCCCGCTAGGGAACCTACATAGTCAAAGTGCCCACACGGGAACCTGCATTGTGCAAGTGCCCGCTAGTTAACCTAGATAGTCCAAGTGCCCGCTAGTTAATTTACATAGTCCAAGGTCAGCTAGTTAACCTACATAGTCCAAGTGCCCGCTAGTTAACCTACATAGTCCAAGGTCAGCTAGTTAACCTAGATAGTCCAAGTGCCCGCTAGTTAACCTACATAGTCCAAGAACCCGCTAGTTAACCTAGATAGTCCAAGTGCCCGCTAGTTAACCTACATAGTCAATGGGCCCACTAGTTAACCTACATAGTGCAAGAGCCTGCTACTTAACCTAGATCGTGCAAGTGTCTGCTAGTTAACCTACATAGTCCAAGTGCCAGTTAACTAACCTAGAGAGTCAAAGGCCCGCTAGTGAACATTGATCATCCAAGTGCCCGCTAGTTGACCTAGATAGTCCAAGTGCACGCTAGTTAACCTAGATAGTCCAAGTGCCCTCTAGTTAACCTAGATCGTCCAAGTTCCCGCTAGTTAACCTACATTGTCCAAGGGCCTGCTAGTTAACCTACGTAGTCCAAGGTCCGCTAGTTAACCTAGATACTCCAAGTGCTCGCTAGTTAACCTACATAGTACAAGGGCCCGCTAGTTGACCTAGATAGTCCAAGGGCCCGCTAGTTAACCTAGATTGTCGAAGTGCCCGCTAGGTAGCCTAATTAGTCCAAATGTCCGATAGGGATCCTACATAGTCCAAGTGCCCGCTAGGTGACCTACATAGTCAAAGTGCCCGTTCGTTAACCTAGATAGTCCAAGTGCCCGCTAGGAAACCTACATAGACCAAGTGCCCACTAGGTAACCTAAATAATCCAAATGCCCGCTAGGGAAACTACATAGTCCAATTGCCCGCTAGTTAACCTAGATAGTCCAAGTGCCCGCTAGTAAACCTAGATAGTCCAAGGGCCCGCTAGTTAATCTAGATAGTCCAAGTGCACGCTAGTTAACCTATATAGTCCAAGGGCCCTCTAGTTAACCTAGATAGTCCAAGTGCCCGCTAGGGGACGTACATAGTCCAAGTGCCCGCTAGGTAACCTAGATAGTCCAAGTGCCCACTATTGTATGTACGTAGTTCAAGTGCCCGCTAGGTAACCTAGATTGTCCAAGTATGCGCTAGTTAACCTACATAGTCCAAGTGCCCTCTAGGTAACCTAGATAGTCTAAGGTTCTGCTAGTTAACCTACATAGTCCAATGCCCGATAGGGAACCTACATAGTCCAAGTGCCCGCTGAGGAACCTACATAGTCCAAGTACCCGATAGGGAACCTACATATTCCAAGTGCCCGTTAGGGAACCTAGATAGTCCAAGTGCCCGCTAGGGAACCTGCATTGTACAAGTGCCCACTAATTAACCTAGAAGTACAAGTGCCCGCTAGTTAACCTAGATAGTCCAAGTGCCCGCTAGTTAACCTTGATCATCCAAGTGCCCGCTAGTTAACCTACATAGTCCAAGTGCCTGATAGGGAACCTACATAGTCCAAGTGCCCGCAGAGGAAACTACATAGTCCAAGTGTCCGATAGGGAACCTACATATTCCAAGTGCCCATTAGGGAATCTAGATAGTCCAAGTGCCCGTAGGGAACCTATATAGTCCAAGTGCCCGCTAGGGAACCTACATAGTCAAAGTGCCCACACGGGAACCTGCATTGTGCAAGTGCCCGCTAGTTTACCTAGATAGTCCAAGTGCCCGCTAGTTAATTTACATAGTCCAAGGTCAGCTAGTTAACCTAGATAGTCCAAGTGCCCGCTAGTTAACCTACATAGTCCAAGGTCAGCTAGTTAACCTAGATAGTCCAAGTGCCCGCTAGTTAACCTACATAGTCCAGGAACCCGCTAGTTAACCTAGATAGTCCAAGTGCCCGCTAGTTAACCTACATAGTCAAAGTGCCCTTAGGGAACCTATATAGTCCAAGTGCCCGCTAGGGAACCTACATAGTCCAAGTGCCCGCTAGGTAACCTACATAGTCCAAATGCCCTCTAGTTAACCTACATAGTCCAAGTGCCCGCTAGGGAACCTACATAGTCCAAGTGCCCGTTAGGTAACCTAGATCGTCCAAATGCCCGCCAGGAAACTCACATAGTCTAAGTGCGTGCTAGGGAACTTACATAGTCCAAGGGCCCGCTATGGAACCTACATAGTCCAAGTGCCCGTTAGATAACCTAGATAGTCCAAGTTCCCACTTGGTAACCTAGATAGTCCAACAGACCGCTTGGTAACCTACATACTCCAAGAACCCGCTAGGTAACGTAGATAGTTCAAGTGCCAGCTAGGTAACCTAGATATTCCAAGTGCCCGCTAGGTAACCTACAGAGTCTAAGTGCCCGCTAGGTTATCTATGTAGTCCAAATGCCCGCTAGGGAACCTACATAGTCCAAGTGCCCTCTAGGCAACCTAGATAATTCAAGTGCCTGCTAATTAACCTATATCGTCCAAGTGCCAGCTAGTTAACCAGATCGTCCAAGTGCCCACTAGTTAACCTAAATAGTCAATGGGCACGCTAGTTAACCTACATAGTGCAAGAGCCCGCTAGTTAACCTAGATCGTGCAAGTGTCTGCTAGTTAACCTACATAGTCCAAGTGCCAGTTAGCTAACCTAGATAGTCTAAGGGCCTGCTAGTTTACCTACATAGTCCAAGTGCCCGGTAGATAACTTACATAGTCCTAGTGCCCGCTCTGGAACCTACATAGTCCAAGTGCCTGCTAGGGAACCTACATAGTTCAAGTGTCCGTAGGGAACATACAGAGTCCAAGTGCCCGCTAGGGAATCTACATTGTCCAAGGGCCCCCTAGTTAACGTAGATAGTCCAAGTGCCGCTAGATAATCTACATAGTCCAAGGACCCGCTAGTTAACCTACATAGTCCAAGTACCCGCTAGTTAACCTAGATCGTCCAAGTGCACGCTAGTTAACCTACATAGTCCAAGGGTCCGCTAGTTAACCTATATAGTCCAAGTGCCCACTAGGGAACCTACATAGGCAAAGTGCCCGCTAGGGAACCTACATAGTCCAAGTGCCCTCTAGTTAACCTAGATAGTCCAAATGCCCGCTGGTTAACCTAGATAGTCCAAGTGCCCGCTAGTTAACCAGGATCATCAAAGTGCCCTCTAGTTAACTTACATAGTCCAAAGGCCTGCTAGTTAACCTACTTAGAGCAAGGGCCCGCTAGTTAACCTTGATAGTCCAAGTTCCCGCTAGGTAACCTAGACAGTCCAAGTGACCATTAGGTTACCTACATAGTCCAAGTGCCCGTTCGTTAACCTACAAAATCCAAGTGCCCGCTAGGTAACGTAGATAGCCCAAGTGCCCGCTAGGGTACGTACATAGTCCAAGTGCCCGCTAGGTAACCTAGATAGTCCAAGTGCCCGCTAGTTAACCTACATAGTCCAAGTGCCTGCTAGGTAAACTACATAGTCCAAGTGCCCACTAGGTAACCTAGACAGTCCAATTGCCCCCTAGTTAACCTAGAGAGTCCAAGTACCCGATAGGGAACCTACATAGTCTAAGTGCTCGCTAGGGAACCTACATAGTCCAAGTGCTCGGTAGGCAACCTACATAGTCCAAGTGCCCATTAGTTAACCTAGATAGTCAAAGTGCCTGCTAGGTCACCTAAATAGTCCAAGTGTCCGCTAGGGAACCTACATAGTCCAAGTGCCCGCTAGGTAACCTAGATAGTCCACGTGCCCGTTAGCTAACCTAGATAGTGGAAGTGTCCGCTAGTTAACCTACATAGTCCAAGTGCCCGTTCATAAACATAGATAGGCCAAGTGCCAGCTTGGTAACCTAGACAGTCCAAGTGACCGCTACGTTACCTACATAGTCCAAGTGCACGTTCGTTAACCTAGATAGTCCAAGTGCCCGCTAGGGAAACTACATAATCCAAGTGCCCGCTACTAAACCTAGATAGTCCAAGGGCCCGCTAGGGAACCTACATAGTCCAAGGGCCCGCTAGGGAACCTACATTGTCCAAGTGCCCGTTAGTTAACCTAGATAGTCCAAGTGCCTGCATGGTAACCTAGATAGTCCAACAGCCCGCTAGGTAACCTACATAGTCCAAAAACCCGCTAGGTAACGTAGATAGTTCAAGTGCCAGCTAGGTAACCTAGATATTCCAAGTGTCCGCTAGGTAACCTACAAAATCTAAGTGCCCGCTAGGTTATCTATGTAGTCCAAATGCCAGCTAGGGAATCTACATAGTCCAAGGGCCCGCTAGTTAACGTAGATATTCCAAGAGCCGCTAGTTAATCTACATAGTCCAAGGGCCCGCTAGTTAACCTACATAGTCCAAGTACCCGCTAGTTAACCTAGATCGTCCAAGTGCCCGCTAGGTAACCTACATAGTCCAAGGGCCCGCTAGTTAACCTACATTGTCCAAGGGCTTGCTAGGTAACCTACAAATTCTAAGTGCCTGCTAGGTTATCTATATAGTCCAAATGCCCGCTAGGAACCTACATAGTCCAAGTGCCCGCTAGTTAACCTAGATCGTCCAAGTGCCCGCTAGTTAACCAACATAGTCAATAGGCCCACTAGTTAACCTACATAGTGCAAGAGCCCGCTACTTAACCTAGATCGTGGAAGTATCTGCTAGTTAACCTACATAGTCCAAGTGCCAGTTAGCTAACCTAGATAGTCAAAGGGCCCGCTAGTGAACATTGATCATCCAAGTGCCCGCTAGTTAACCTAGATAGTCCAAGTGCACGCTAGTTAACCTAGATAGTCCAAGTGCCCTCTAGTTAACCTAGATCGTCCAAGTTCCCGCTAGTTAACCTACATTGTCCAAGGGCCTGCTAGTTAACCTAGATACTCCAAGTGCTCGCTAATTAACCTACATAGTACAAGTGCCCGCTAGGTAACCTACAGAGTCTAAGTGCCCGCTAGGTTATCTATATAGTCCAAATGCCCGCTAGGGAACCTACATAGTCCAAGTGCCTGCTAGGCAACCTAGATAATTCAAGTGCCCGCTAATTAACCTATATCGTCCAAGTGCCAGCTAGTTAACCAGATCGTCCAAGTGCCCACTAGTTAACCTAAATAGTCAATGGGCACGCTAGTTAACCTACATAGTGCAAGAGCCCGCTAGTTAACCTAGATCGTGCAAGTAAGTGTCTGCTAGTTAACCTACATAGTCCAAGTGCCAGTTAGCTAACCTAGATAGTCTAAGGGCCTGCTAGTTTACCTACATAGTCCAAGTGCCCGGTAGTTAACTTACATAGTCCAAGTGCCCGCTCTGGAACCTACATAGTCCAAGTGCCTGCTAGGGAACCTACATAGTTCAAGTGTCCGTAGGGAACATACAGATTCCAAGTGCCCGCTAGGGAATCTACATAGTCCAAGGGCCCCCTAGTTAACGTAGATAGTCCAAGTGCCGCTAGATAATCTACATAGTCCAAGGGCCCGGAAGTTATCCTACATAGTCCAAGTACCCGCTAGTTAACCTAGATCGTCCAAGTGCACGCTAGTTAACCTACATAGTCCAAGGGCCCGCTAGTTAACCTATATAGTCCAAGTGCCCACTAGGGAACCTACATAGTCAAAGTGCCCGCTAGGGAACCTACATAGTCCAAGTGCCCTCTAGTTAACCTAGATAGTCCAAATGCCCGCTAGTTAACCTAGATAGTCCAAGTGCCCGCTAGTTAACCAGGATCATCAAAGTGCCCTCTAGTTAACTTACATAGTCCAAAGGCCTGCTAGTTAACCTACTTAGAGCAAGGGCCCGCTAGTTAACCTTGATAGTCCAAGTGCCCGCTAGTTAACCGACATAGTCCAAGTTCCCGCTAGGTAACCTAGACAGTCCAAGTGACCATTAGGTTACCTACATAGTCCAAGTGCCCGTTCGTTAACCTACATAGTCCAAGTGCCCGCTAGGTAACGTAGACAGCCCATGTGCACGCTAGGGAACGTACATAGTTCAAGTGCCCGCTAGGTAACCTAGATAGTCCAAGTGCCCGCTAGTTAACCTACATAGTCCAAGTGCCTGCTAGGTAAACTACATAGTCCAAGTGCCCACTAGGTAACCTAGACAGTCCAATTGCACCCTAGTTAACCTAGACAGTCCAAGTACCCGATAGGGAACCTACATAGTCTAAGTGCTCGCTAGGGAACCTACATAGTCCAAGTGCTCGCTAGGCAACCTACATAGTCCAAGTGCCCGTTAGTTAACCTAGATAGTCAAAGTGCCTGCTAGGTCACCTAAATAGTCCAAGTGTCCGCTAGGGAACCTACATAGTCCAAGTGCCCGCTAGGTAACCTAGATAGTCCACGTGCCCGTTAGCTAACCTAGATAGTCGAAGTGTCCGCTAGTTAACCTACATAGTCCAAGTGCCCGTTCATTAACATAGATAGGCCAAGTGCCAGCTTGGTAATCTAGACAGTCCAAGTGACCGCTAGGGAAACTACATAATCCAAGTGCCCGCTACTAAACCTAGATAGTCCAAGGGCCCGCTAGGGAACCTACATAGTCCAAGTGCCCGTTAGTTAACCTACATAGTCCAAGTGCCTGCATGGTAACCTAGATAGTCCAACAGCCCGCTAGGTAACCTACATAGTCCAAAAACCCGCTAGGTAACGTAGATAGTTCAAGTGCCAGCTAGGTAACCTAGATATTCCAAGTGTCCGCTAGGTAACCTACAAAATCTAAGTGCCCGCTAGGTTATCTATGTAGTCCAAATGCCAGCTAGGGAATCTACATAGTCCAAGGGCCCGCTAGTTAACGTAGATATTCCAAGAGCCGCTAGTTAATCTACATAGTCCAAGGGCCCGCTAGTTAACCTACATAGTCCAAGTACCCGCTAGTTAACCTAGATCGTCCAAGTGCCCGCTAGGTAACCTACATAGTCCAAGGGCCCGCTAGTTAACCTACATTGTCCAAGGGCTTGCTAGGTAACCTACAAATTCTAAGTGCCTGCTAGGTTATCTATATAGTCCAAATGCCCGCTAGGAACCTACATAGTCCAAGTGCCCGCTAGTTAACCTAGATCGTCCAAGTGCCCGCTAGTTAACCAACATAGTCAATAGGCCCACTAGTTAACCTACATAGTGCAAGAGCCCGCTACTTAACCTAGATCGTGGAAGTATCTGCTAGTTAACCTACATAGTCCAAGTGCCAGTTAGCTAACCTAGATAGTCAAAGGGCCCGCTAGTGAACATTGATCATCCAAGTGCCCGCTAGTTAACCTAGATAGTCCAAGTGCACGCTAGTTAACCTAGATAGTCCAAGTGCCCTCTAGTTAACCTAGATCGTCCAAGTTCCCGCTAGTTAACCTACATTGTCCAAGGGCCTGCTAGTTAACCTAGATACTCCAAGTGCTCGCTAATTAACCTACATAGTACAAGTGCCCGCTAGGTAACCTACAGAGTCTAAGTGCCCGCTAGGTTATCTATATAGTCCAAATGCCCGCTAGGGAACCTACATAGTCCAAGTGCCTGCTAGGCAACCTAGATAATTCAAGTGCCCGCTAATTAACCTATATCGTCCAAGTGCCAGCTAGTTAACCAGATCGTCCAAGTGCCCACTAGTTAACCTAAATAGTCAATGGGCACGCTAGTTAACCTACATAGTGCAAGAGCCCGCTAGTTAACCTAGATCGTGCAAGTGTCTGCTAGTTAACCTACATAGTCCAAGTGCCAGTTAGCTAACCTAGATAGTCTAAGGGCCTGCTAGTTTACCTACATAGTCCAAGTGCCCGGTAGTTAACTTACATAGTCCAAGTGCCCGCTCTGGAACCTACATAGTCCAAGTGCCTGCTAGGGAACCTACATAGTTCAAGTGTCCGTAGGGAACATACAGATTCCAAGTGCCCGCTAGGGAATCTACATAGTCCAAGGGCCCCCTAGTTAACGTAGATAGTCCAAGTGCCGCTAGATAATCTACATAGTCCAAGGGCCCGGAAGTTATCCTACATAGTCCAAGTACCCGCTAGTTAACCTAGATCGTCCAAGTGCACGCTAGTTAACCTACATAGTCCAAGGGCCCGCTAGTTAACCTATATAGTCCAAGTGCCCACTAGGGAACCTACATAGTCAAAGTGCCCGCTAGGGAACCTACATAGTCCAAGTGCCCTCTAGTTAACCTAGATAGTCCAAATGCCCGCTAGTTAACCTAGATAGTCCAAGTGCCCGCTAGTTAACCAGGATCATCAAAGTGCCCTCTAGTTAACTTACATAGTCCAAAGGCCTGCTAGTTAACCTACTTAGAGCAAGGGCCCGCTAGTTAACCTTGATAGTCCAAGTGCCCGCTAGTTAACCGACATAGTCCAAGTTCCCGCTAGGTAACCTAGACAGTCCAAGTGACCATTAGGTTACCTACATAGTCCAAGTGCCCGTTCGTTAACCTACATAGTCCAAGTGCCCGCTAGGTAACGTAGACAGCCCATGTGCACGCTAGGGAACGTACATAGTTCAAGTGCCCGCTAGGTAACCTAGATAGTCCAAGTGCCCGCTAGTTAACCTACATAGTCCAAGTGCCTGCTAGGTAAACTACATAGTCCAAGTGCCCACTAGGTAACCTAGACAGTCCAATTGCACCCTAGTTAACCTAGACAGTCCAAGTACCCGATAGGGAACCTACATAGTCTAAGTGCTCGCTAGGGAACCTACATAGTCCAAGTGCTCGCTAGGCAACCTACATAGTCCAAGTGCCCGTTAGTTAACCTAGATAGTCAAAGTGCCTGCTAGGTCACCTAAATAGTCCAAGTGTCCGCTAGGGAACCTACATAGTCCAAGTGCCCGCTAGGTAACCTAGATAGTCCACGTGCCCGTTAGCTAACCTAGATAGTCGAAGTGTCCGCTAGTTAACCTACATAGTCCAAGTGCCCGTTCATTAACATAGATAGGCCAAGTGCCAGCTTGGTAATCTAGACAGTCCAAGTGACCGCTAGGGAAACTACATAATCCAAGTGCCCGCTACTAAACCTAGATAGTCCAAGGGCCCGCTAGGAAACCTACATAGTCCAAGTGCCCGTTAGTTAACCTACATAGTCCAAGTGCCTGCATGGTAACCTAGATAGTCCAACAGCCCGCTAGGTAACCTACATAGTCCAAAAACCCGCTAGGTAACGTAGATAGTTCAAGTGCCAGCTAGGTAACCTAGATATTCCAAGTGTCCGCTAGGTAACCTACAAAATCTAAGTGCCCGCTAGGTTATCTATGTAGTCCAAATGCCCGCTAGGGAATCTACATAGTCCAAGGGCCCGCTAGTTAACGTAGATATTCCAAGAGCCGCTAGTTAATCTACATAGTCCAAGGGCCCGCTAGTTAACCTACATAGTCCAAGTACCCGCTAGTTAACCTAGATCGTCCAAGTGCCCGCTAGGTAACCTACATAGTCCAATTGCCCGCTACTTAACCTAGATCGTGCAAGTGTCTGCTAGTTAACCTACATAGTCCAAGTGCCAGTTAGCTAACCTAGATAGTCAAAGGGCCCGCTAGTGAACATTGATCATCCAAGTGCCCGCTAGTTAACCTAGATAGTCCAAGTGCACGCTAGTTAACCTAGATAGTCCAAGTGCCCTCTAGTTAACCTAGATCGTCCAAGTTCCCGCTAGTTAACCTACATTGTTCAAGGGCCTGCTAGTTAACCTACGTAGTCCAAGGTCCGCTAGTTAACCTAGATACTCCAAGTGCTCGCTAGTTAACCTACATAGTACAAGTGCCCGCTAGGTAACCTAGAGAGTCTAAGTGCCCGCTAGGTTATCTATATAGTCCAAATGCCCGCTAGGGAACCTACATAGTCCAAGTGCCTGCTAGGCAACCTAGATAATTCAAGTGCCCGCTAATTAACCTATATCGTCCAAGTGCCAGCTAGTTAACCAGATCATCCAAGTGACCACTAGTTAACCTAAATAGTCAATGGGCACGCTAGTTAACCTACATAGTGCAAGAGCCCGCTAGTTAACCTAGATCGTGCAAGTGTCTGCTAGTTAACCTACATAGTCCAAGTGCCAGTTAGCTAACCTAGATAGTCTAAGGGCCTGCTAGTTACCTACATAGTCCAAGTGCCCGGTAGTTAACTTACATAGTCCAAGTGCCCGTTCATTAACATAGATAGGCCAAGTGCCAGCTTGGTAACCTAGACAGTCCAAGTGACCGCTAGGTTACCAACATAGTCCAAGTGCACGTTCGTTAACCTAGATAGTCCAAGTGCCCGCTAGGGAAACTACAAAATCCAAGTGCCCGCTACTAAACCTAGATAGTCCAAGGGCCCGCTAGGGAACCTACATAGTCCAAGTGCCCGTTAGTTAACCTAGATAGTCCAGGTCCCTGTATGGTAACCTAGATAGTCCAACAGCCCGCTAGGTAACCTACATACTCCAAAAACCCGCTAGGTAACGTAGATAGTTCAAGTGCCAGCTAGGTAACCTAGATATTCCAAGTGTCCGCTATGTAACCTACAAAATCTAAGTTCCCGCTAGGTTATCTATGTAGTCCAAATGCCCGCTAGGGAATCTACATAGTCCAAGGGCCCGCTGGTTAACGTAGATAGTCCATGAGCCGCTAGTTAATCTACGTAGTCCAAGGGCCCGCTAGTTAACCTACATAGTCCAAGTACCCGCTAGTTAACCTAGATCGTCCAAGTGACCGCTAGGTAACCTACATAGTCCAAGGGCCCGCTAGTTAACCTACATTGTCCAAGGGCCCGCTAGGTAAACTACAAAGTCTAAGTGCCCGCTAGGTTATCTATATAGTCCAAATGGCCGCTAGGAACCTACATAGTCCAAGTGCCCGCTAGTTAACCTAGATCGTCCAAGTGCCCGCTAGTTAACCAACATAGTCAATGGGCCCACTAGTTAACCTACATAGTGCAAGAGCCCGCTACTTAACCTAGATCGTGGAAGTATCTGCTAGTTAACCTACATAGTCCAAGTGCCAGTTAGCTAACCTAGATAGTCAAGGGGCCCGCTAGTGAACATTGATCATGCAAGTGCCCGCTAGTTAACCTAGATAGTCCAAGTGCACGCTAGTTAACCTACATAGTACAATGGCCCGCTAGTTGACCTAGATAATCCAAGGGCCCGCTAGTTAACCTAGATTGTCGAAGTGCCCGCTAGGTAACCTAATTAGTCCAAATGCCCGATAGGGATCCTACATAGTCCAAGTGCCCGCTAGGTGACCTACATAGTCAAAGAGCCCATTCGTTAACCTAGATAGTCCAAGTGCCCGCTAGGAAACCTACATAGTCCAAGTGCCCACTAGGTAACCTAAATAATCCAAATGCCCGCTAGGGAAACTACATAGTCCAAGTGCCCGCTAGTTAACCTAGATAGTGCAAGTGCCCGCTAGTAAACCTAGATAGTCCAAGGGCCCGCTAGTTAATCTAGATAGTCCAAGTGCACGCTAGTTAACCTACATAGTCCAAGGGCCCTCTAGTTAACCTAGATAGTCCAAGTGCCCGCTAGGGGACGTACATAGTCCAAGTGCCCGCTAGGTAACCTAGATAGTCCAAGTGCCCACTATTGTATGTACATAGTTCATGTGCCCGCTAGGTAACCTAGATTGTCCAAGTATGCGCTAGTTAACCTACATAGTCCAAGTGCCCGCTAGGTAACCTAGATAGTCCAAGGTTCTGCTAGTTAACCTACATAGTCCAATGCCCGATAGGGAACCTACATAGTCCAAGTGCCCGCTGAGGAACCTACATAGTCCAATTACCCGATAGGGAACCTACATATTCCAAGTCCCCTTTAGGGAACCTAGATAGTCCAAGTGCCCGCTAGGGAACCTGCATTGTACAAGTGCCCGCTAATTAACCTAGATAGTAAAAGTGCCCGCTAGTTAACCTAGATAGTCCAAGTGCCCGCTAGTTAACCTTGATCATCCAAGTGCCCGCTAGTTAACCTACATAGTCCAAGTGCCTGACAGGGAACCTACATAGTCCAATTGCCCGCAGAGGAACCTACATAGTCCAAGTGTCCGATAGGGAACCTACATATTCCAAGTGCCCATTAGGGAACCTAGATAGTCCAAGTGCCCGTAGGGAACCTATATAGTCCAAGTGCCCGCTAGGGAACCTACATAGTCAAAGTGCCCGCTCAGGAACCTGCATTGTGCAAGTGCCCGCTAGTTAACCTAGATAGTCCAAGTGCCCGCTAGTTAATTTACATAGTCCAAGGTCAGCTAGTTAACCTAGATAGTCCAAGTGCCCGCTAGTTAACCTACATAGGTCAAGGTCAGCTAGTTAACCTAGATAGTCCAAGTGCCCGCTAGTTAACCTACATAGTCCAAGGGCCCGCTAGTTAACCTAGATAGTCCAAGTTCCCGCTAGTTAACCTACATAGTCCAAGTGCCCGTTCATTAACATAGATAGGCCAAGTGCCAGCTTGGTAACCTAGACAGTCCAAGTGACCGCTAGGTTACCAACATAGTCCAAGTGCACGTTCGTTAACCTAGATAGTCCAAGTGCCCGCTAGGGAAACTACAAAATCCAAGTGCCCGCTACTAAACCTAGATAGTCCAAGGGCCCGCTAGGGAACCTACATAGTCCAAGTGCCCGTTAGTTAACCTAGATAGTCCAGGTCCCTGTATGGTAACCTAGATAGTCCAACAGCCCGCTAGGTAACCTACATACTCCAAAAACCCGCTAGGTAACGTAGATAGTTCAAGTGCCAGCTAGGTAACCTAGATATTCCAAGTGTCCGCTATGTAACCTACAAAATCTAAGTTCCCGCTAGGTTATCTATGTAGTCCAAATGCCCGCTAGGGAATCTAAATAGTCCAAGGGCCCGCTGGTTAACGTAGATAGTCCATGAGCCGCTAGTTAATCTACGTAGTCCAAGGGCCCGCTAGTTAACCTACATAGTCCAAGTACCCGCTAGTTAACCTAGATCGTCCAAGTGACCGCTAGGTAACCTACATAGTCCAAGGGCCCGCTAGTTAACCTACATTGTCCAAGGGCCCGCTAGGTAAACTACAAAGTCTAAGTGCCCGCTAGGTTATCTATATAGTCCAAATGGCCGCTAGGAACCTACATAGTCCAAGTGCCCGCTAGTTAACCTAGATCGTCCAAGTGCCCGCTAGTTAACCAACATAGTCAATGGGCCCACTAGTTAACCTACATAGTGCAAGAGCCCGCTACTTAACCTAGATCGTGTAAGTATCTGCTAGTTAACCTACATAGTCCAAGTGCCAGTTAGCTAACCTAGATAGTCAAGGGGCCCGCTAGTGAACATTGATCATGCAAGTGCCCGCTAGTTAACCTAGATAGTCCAAGTGCACGCTAGTTAACCTACATAGTACAATGGCCCGCTAGTTGACCTAGATAATCCAAGGGCCCGCTAGTTAACCTAGATTGTCGAAGTGCCCGCTAGGTAACCTAATTAGTCCAAATGCCCGATAGGGATCCTACATAGTCCAAGTGCCCGCTAGGTGACCTACATAGTCAAAGAGCCCATTCGTTAACCTAGATAGTCCAAGTGCCCGCTAGGAAACCTACATAGTCCAAGTGCCCACTAGGTAACCTAAATAATCCAAATGCCCGCTAGGGAAACTACATAGTCCAAGTGCCCGCTAGTTAACCTAGATAGTGCAAGTGCCCGCTAGTAAACCTAGATAGTCCAAGGGCCCGCTAGTTAATCTAGATAGTCCAAGTGCACGCTAGTTAACCTACATAGTCCAAGGGCCCTCTAGTTAACCTAGATAGTCCAAGTGCCCGCTAGGGGACGTACATAGTCCAAGTGCCCGCTAGGTAACCTAGATAGTCCAAGTGCCCACTATTGTATGTACATAGTTCATGTGCCCGCTAGGTAACCTAGATTGTCCAAGTATGCGCTAGTTAACCTACATAGTCCAAGTGCCCGCTAGGTAACCTAGATAGTCCAAGGTTCTGCTAGTTAACCTACATAGTCCAATGCCCGATAGGGAACCTACATAGTCCAAGTGCCCGCTGAGGAACCTACATAGTCCAATTACCCGATAGGGAACCTACATATTCCAAGTGCCCGTTAGGGAACCTAGATAGTCCAAGTGCCCGCTAGGGAACCTGCATTGTACAAGTGCCCGCTAATGAACCTAGATAGTAAAAGTGCCCGCTAGTTAACCTAGATAGTCCAAGTGCCCGCTAGTTAACCTTGATCATCCAAGTGCCCGCTAGTTAACCTACATAGTCCAAGTGCCTGACAGGGAACCTACATAGTCCAATTGCCCGCAGAGGAACCTACATAGTCCAAGTGTCTGATAGGGAACCTACATATTCCAAGTGCCCATTAGGGAACCTAGATAGTCCAAGTGCCCGTAGGGAACCTATATAGTCCAAGTGCCCGCTAGGGAACCTACATAGTCAAAGTGCCCGCTCAGGAACCTGCATTGTGCAAGTGCCCGCTAGTTAACCTAGATAGTCCAAGTGCCCGCTAGTTAATTTACATAGTCCAAGGTCAGCTAGTTAACGTAGATAGTCCAAGTGCCCGCTAGTTAACCTACATAGGTCAAGGTCAGCTAGTTAACCTAGATAGTCCAAGTGCCCGCTAGTTAACCTACATAGTCCAAGGGCCCGCTAGTTAACCTAGATAGTCCAAGTTCCCGCTAGTTAACCTACATAGTCCAAGGGCCCGCTAGTTAACCTAGATATTCCAAGTGCCCGCTAGTTAACCTACATAGTCAAAGTGCCCTTAGGGAACCTATATTGTCAAAGTGCCCGCTAGGGAACTTACATAGTCCAAGGGCCCGCTAGGGAACCTACATAGTCCAAGTGCACGTTAGTTAACCTAGATAACCCAAGTGCCCGCATGGTAACCTAGATAGTCCAACAGCCCGGTAGGTAACCTACATACTCCAAGTACCCGCTAGGTAACGTAGATAGTTCAAGTGCCAGCTAGGTAACCTAGATAGTCCAAGTGCCCGCTAGGTAACCTACAAAGTCTAAGTGCCCGCTAGGTAATCTATATAGTCCAAATGCCCGTTAGGGAGCCTACATAGTCCAAATGCCCGCTAGGTAACGTAGATAGTCCAAGGGCCCGCTAGGTAACCTACATAGTCCTAGTGCCCCCTCGTTAACCTACATTCTCCAAGTGCCCGATAGGGAACCTACATAGTCCAAGTGCCCGCTAGGTAACCTACATAGTCCAAGTACCCGCTAGTTAACCTAGATCGTCCAAGTGCACGCTAGTTAACCTACATAGTCCAAGGGCCCTCTAGTTAAACTATATAGTCCAAGTGCCCACTAGGGAACCTACATAGTCAAAGTGCCCGCTAGGGAACCTACATAGTCCAAGTGCCCTCTAGTTAACCTAGATAGTCCAAATGCCCGCTAGTTAACCTAGATAGTCCAAGTGCCCGCTAGTTAACCAGGATCATCAAAGTGCCCTCTAGTTAACTTACATAGTCCAAAGGCCTGCTAGTTAACCTACTTAGAGCAAGGGCCCGCTAGTTAACCTTGATAGTCCAAGTGCACACTAGTTAACCTACATAGTCCAAGTTCCCGCTAGGTAACCTAGACAGTCCAAGTGACCATTAGGTTACCTACATAGTCCAAGTGCCCGTTCGTTAACCTACATAGTCCAAATGCCCGCTAGGTAACGTAGATAGCCCAAGTGCCTGCTAGGGTACGTACATAGTCCAAGTGCCCGCTAGGTAACCTAGATAGTCCAAGTGCCCGCTAGTTAACCTACATAGTCCAAGTGCCCGTTAGGTAAACTACATAGTCCAAGTGCCCACTAGTTAACCTAGACAGTCCAATTGCCCCCTAGTTAACCTAGACAGTCCAAGTACCCGATAGGGAACCTACATAGTCTAAGTGCTCGCTAGGGAACCTACATAGTCCAAGTGCTCGCTAGGCAACCTACATAGTCCAAGTGCCCGTTAGTTAACCTAGATAGTCAAAGTGCCTGCTAGGTCACCTAAATAGTCCAAGTGTCCGCTAGTTAACCTACATAGTCCAAGTGCCCGTTCATTAACATAGATAGGCCATGTGCCAGCTTGGTAACCTAGACAGTCCAAGTGACCGCTAGGTTACCTACATAATCCAAGTGCACGTTCGTTAACCTAGATAGTCCAAGTGCCCACTAGGGAAACTACATAATCCAAGTGCCCGCTACTAAACCTAGATAGTCCAAGGGCCCGCTAGGGATCCTACATAGTCCAAGTGCCCGTTAGTTAACCTAGATAGTCCAAGTGCCTGCATGGTAACCTAGATAGTCCAACAGCCTGCTAGGTAACCTACATACTCCAAAAACCCGCTAGGTAACGTAGATAGTTCAAGTGCCAGCTAGGTAACCTAGATATTCCAAGTGTCCGCTAGGTAACCTACAAAATCTAAGTGCCCGCTAGCTTATCTATGTAGTCCAAATGCCCGCTAGGGAATCTACATAGTCCAAGGGCCCGCTGGTTAACGTAGATAGTCCATGAGCCGCTAGTTAATCTACGTAGTCCAAGGGCCCGCTAGTTAACCTACATAGTCCAAGTACCCGCTAGTTAACCTAGATCGTCCAAGTGACCGCTAGGTAACCTACATAGTCCAAGGGCCCTCTAGTTAACCTACATTGTCCAAGGGCCCGCTAGGTAAACTACAAAGTCTAAGTGCCCGCTAGGTTATCTATATAGTCCAAATGGCCGCTAGGAACCTACATAGTCCAAGTGCCCGCTAGTTAACCTAGATCGTCCAAGTGCCCGCTAGTTAACCAACATAGTCAATGGACCCACTAGTTAACCTACATAGTGCAAGAGCCCGCTACTTAACTTAGATCGTGCAAGTATCTGCTAGTTAACCTACATAGTCCAAGTGCCAGTTAGCTAACCTAGATAGTCAAGGGGCCCGCTAGTGAACCCTGATCATCCAAGTGCCCGCTAGTTAACCTAGATAGTCCAAGTGCACGCTAGTTAACCTACATAGTACAAGGGCCCGCTAGTTGACCTAGATAATCCAAGGGCCCGCTAGTTAACCTAGATTGTCGAAGTGCCCGCTAGGTAACCTAATTAGTCCAAATGCCCGATAGGGATCCTACATAGTCCAAGTGCCCGCTAGGTGACCTACATAGTCAAAGAGCCCATTCGTTAACCTAGATAGTCCAAGTGCCCGCTAGGAAACCTACATAGTCCAAGTGCCCACTAGGTAACCTAAATAATCCAAATGCCCGATAGGGAAACTACATAGTCCAAGTGCCCGCTAGTTAACCTAGATAGTGCAAGTGCCCGCTAGTAAACCTAGATAGTCCAAGGGCCCGCTAGTTAATCTAGATAGTCCAAGTGCCCGCTAGTTAACCTACATAGTCCAAGGGCCCTCTAGTTAACCTAGATAGTCCAAGTGCCCGCTAGGGGACGTACATAGTCCAAGTGCCCGCTAGGTAACCTAGATAGTCCAAGTGCCCACTATTGTATGTACATAGTTCATGTGCCCGCTAGGTAACCTAGATTGTCCAAGTATGCGCTAGTTAACCTACATAGTCCAAGTGCCCGCTAGGTAACCTAGATAGTCCAAGGTTCTGCTAGTTAACCTACATAGTCCAATGCCCGATAGGGAACTTACATAGTCCAAGTGCCCGCTGAGGAACCTACATAGTCCAATTACCCGATAGGGAACCTACATATTCCAAGTGCCCGTTAGGGAACCTAGATAGTCCAAGTGCCCGCTAGGGAACCTGCATTGTACAAGTGCCCGCTAATTAACCTAGATAGTAAAAGTGCCCGCTAGTTAACCTAGATAGTCCAAGTGCCCGCTAGTTAACCTTGATCATCCAAGTGCGCGCTATTTAACCTACATAGTCCAAGTGCCTGACAGGGAACCTACACAGTCCAAGTGCCCGCAGAGGAACCTACATAGTCCAAGTGTCCGATAGGGAACCTACATATTCCAAGTGCCCATTAGGGAACCTAGATAGTCCAAGTGCCCGTAGGGAACCTATATAGTCCAAGTGCCCGCTAGGGAACCTACATAGTCAAAGTGCCCGCTCGGGAACCTGCATTGTGCAAGTGCCCACTAGTTAACCTAGATAGTCCAAGTGCCCGCTAGTTAACCTACATAGTCCAAGGGCCCGCTAGTTAACCTAGATAGTCCAAGTTCCCGCTAGTTAACCTACATAGTCCAAGGGCCCGCTAGTTAACCTAGATATTCCAAGTGCCCGCTAGTTAACCTACATAGTCAAAGTGCCCTTAGGGAACCTATATTGTCCAAGTGCCCGCTAGGGAACTTATATAGTCCAAGGGCCCGCTAGGGAACCTACATAGTCCAAGTGCACGTTAGTTAACCTAGATAGCCCAAGTGCCCGCATGGTAACCTAGATAGTCCAACAGCCCGGTAGGTAACCTACATACTCCAAGTACCCGCTAGGTAACGTAGATAGTTCAAGTGCCAGCTAGGTAACCTAGATAGTCCAAGTGCCCGCTAGGTAACCTACAAAGTCTAAGTGCCCGCTAGGTAATCTATATAGTCCAAATGCCCGTTAGGGAGCCTACATAGTCCAAATGCCCGCTAGGTAACGTAGATAGTCCAAGGGCCCGCTAGGTAACCTACATAGTCCTAGTGCCCCCTCGTTAACCTACATTCTCCAAGTGCCCGATAGGGAACCTACATAGTCCAAGTGCCCGCTAGGTAACCTACATAGTCCAAGTACCCGCTAGTTAACCTAGATCGTCCAAGTGCACGCTAGTTAACCTACATAGTCCAAGGGCCCTCTAGTTAAACTATATAGTCCAAGTGCCCACTAGGGAACCTACATAGTCAAAGTGCCCGCTAGGGAACCTACATAGTCCAAGTGCCCTCTAGTTAACCTAGATAGTCCAAATGCCCGCTAGTTAACCTAGATAGTCCAAGTGCCCGCTAGTTAACCAGGATCATCAAAGTGCCCTCTAGTTAACTTACATAGTCCAAAGGCCTGCTAGTTAACCTACTTAGAGCAAGGGCCCGCTAGTTAACCTTGATAGTCCAAGTGCCCGCTAGTTAACCTACATAGTCCAAGTTCCCGCTAGGTAACCTAGACAGTCCAAGTGACCATTAGGTTACCTACATAGTCCAAGTGCCCGTTCGTTAACCTACATAGTCCAAATGCCCGCTAGGTAACGTAGATAGCCCAAGTGCCTGCTAGGGTACGTACATAGTCCAAGTGCCCGCTAGGTAACCTAGATAGTCCAAGTGCCCGCTAGTTAACCTACATAGTCCAAGTGCCTGTTAGGTAAACTACATAGTCCAAGTGCCCACTAGGTAACCTAGACAGTCCAATTGCCCCCTAGTTAACCTAGACAGTCCAAGTACCCGATAGGGAATCTACATAGTCTAAGTGCTCGCTAGGGAACATACATAGTCCAAGTGCTCGCTAGGCAACCTACATAGTCCAAGTGCCCGTTAGTTAACCTAGATAGTCAAAGTGCCTGCTAGGTCACCTAAATAGTCCAAGTGTCCGCTAGTTAACCTACATAGTCCAAGTGCCCGTTCATTAACATAGATAGGCCATGTGCCAGCTTGGTAACCTAGACAGTCCAAGTGACCGCTAGGTTACCTACATAGTCCAAGTGCACGTTCGTTAACGTAGATAGTCCAAGTGCCCGCTAGGGAAACTACATAATCCAAGTGCCCGCTACTAAACCTAGATAGTCCAAGGGCCCGCTAGGGAACCTACATAGTCCAAGTGCCCGTTAGTTAACCTAGATAGTCCAAGTGCCTGCATGGTAACCTAGATAGTCCAACAGCCCGCTAGGTAACCTACATACTCCAAAAACCCGCTAGGTAACGTAGATAGTTCAAGTGCCAGCTAGGTAACCTAGATATTCCAAGTGTCCGCTAGGTAACCTACAAAATCTAATTGCCCGCTAGGTTATCTATGTAGTCCAAATGCCCGCTAGGGAATCTACATAGTCCAAAAGCCCGCTCGTTAACGTAGATAGTCCAAGAGCCGCTAGTTAATCTACATAGTCCAAGGGCCCGCTAGTTAACCTACATAGTCCAAGTACCCGCTAGTTAACCTAGATCGTCCAAGTGCCCGCTAGGTAACCTACATAGTCCAAGGGCCCGCTAGTTTACCTACATTGTCCAAGGGCCCGCTAGGTAACCTACAAAGTCTAAGTGCCTGCTAGGTTATCTATATAGTCCAAATGCCCGCTAGGAACCTACATAGTCCAAGTGCCCGCTAGTTAACCTAGATCGACCAAGTGACCGCTAGTTAACCAACATAGTCAATGGGCCCACTAGTTAACCTACATACTGCAAGAGCCCGCTACTTAACCTAGATCGTGCAAGTGTCTGCTAGTTAACCTACATAGTCCAAGTGCCAGTGAGCTAAACCTGATAGTCAAAGGGCCCGCTAGTTAACATTGATCATCCAAGTGCCCGCTAGTTAACCTACATAGTCTAAGTGCACGCAAGTTAACCTATATAGTCCAAGTGCCCTCTAGTTAACCTAGATCGTCCAAGTTCCAGCTAGTTAACCTACATTGTCCAAGGGCCTGCTAGTTAACCTACGTAGTCCTAGGTCCGCTAGTTAACCTAGATACTCCAAGTGCACGCTAGTTAACCTACATAGTACAATTGCCCGCTAGTTGACGTAGATAGTCCAAGGGCCCGCTAGTTAACCTAGATTGTCGAATTGCCCGCTAGGTAACCTAATTAGTCCAAATGTCCGATAGGGATCCTACATAGTCCAAGTGACCGCTAGGTGACCTACATAGTCAAAGTGCCCGTTCGTTAACCTAGATAGTCCAAGTGCCCGCTAGGAAACCTACATAGTCCTAGTGCCCCCTAGTTAACCTACATTCTCCAAGTGCCCGATAGGGAACCTAGATAGTCCAAGTGCCCGCTAGGTAACCTACATAGTCCAAATGCCCTCTAGTTAACCGACATATTCCAAGTGCCCGCTAGGGAACATACATAGTCCAAGTGCCCGTTTGGTAACCTAGATCGTCCAAATGCCCGCCAGGAAACCCACATAGTCCAAGTGCCCGCTAGGGAACTTACATAGTCCAAGGGCCTGCTATGGAACCTACATAGTCCAAGTGCCCGTTAGTTAACCTAGATAGTCCAAGTGCCCACTTGGTAACCTAGATAGTCCAACAGACCGCTAGGTAACCTACATACTCCAAGAACCCGCTAGGTAACGTAGATAGTTCAAGTGCCAGCTAGGTAACCTAGATATTCCAAGTGCCCGCTAGGTAACCTACAGAGTCTAAGTGCCCGCTAGGTTATCTATATAGTCCAAATGCCCGCTAGGGAACCTACATAGTCCAAGTGCCTGCTAGACAACCTAGATAATTCAAGTGCCCGCTAATTAACCTATATCGTCCAAGTGCCAGCTAGTTAACCAGATCGTCCAAGTGCCCACTACTTAACCTAAATAGTCAATGGGCCCGCTAGTTAACCTACATAGTGCAAGAGCCTGCTAGTTAACCTAAATCGTACAAGTGTCTGCTAGTTAACCTACATAGTCCAAGTGCCAGTTAGCTAACCTAGATAGTCTAAGGGCCTGCTAGTTTACCTACATAGTCCAAGTGCCCGGTAGTTAACTTACATAGTCCAAGTGGCCACTCTGGAACCTACATAGTCCAAGTGCCTGCTAGTGAACCTACAAAGTTCAAGTGTCCGTAGGGTACATACAGAGTCCAAGTGCCCGCTAGGGAACCTACATAGTCCAAGGGTCCCCTAGTTAACGTAGATAGTCCAAGAGCCGCTAGATAATCTACATAGTCCAAGGGCCCGCTAGTTAACCTACATAGTCCAAGTACCCGCTAGTTAACCTAGATCGTCCAAGTGCACGCTAGTTAACCTACATAGTCCAAGGGCCCGCTAGTTAACCTATATAGTCCAAGTGCTCACTAGGGAACCTACATAGTCAAAGTGCCCTCTAGGGAACCTACATAGTCCAAGTGCCATCTAGTTAACCTAGATAGTCCAAATGCCCGCTAGTTAACCTAGATAGTCCAAGTGCCCGCTAGTTAACCAGGATCATCAAAGTACCCTCTAGTTAACTTACATAGTCCAAAGGCCTGCTAGTTAACCTACTTAGAGCAAGGGCCCGCTAGTTAACCTTGATAGTCCAATGCCCGCTAGTTAACCTACATAGTCCAAGTTCCCGCTAGGTAACCTAGACAGTCCAAGTGACCATTAGGTTACCTACATAGTCCAAGTGCCCGTTCGTTAACCTACATAGTCCAAGTGCCCGCTAGGTAACGTAGATAGCCCAAGTGCCCGCTAGGGTACGTACATAGTCCAAGTGCCCGCTAGGTAACCTAGATAGTCCAAGTGCCCGCTAGTTAACCTACATAGTCCAAGGGCCTGCTAGGTATACTACATAGTCCAAGTGCCCACTAGGTAACCTAGACAGTCCAATTGCCCCCTAGTTAACCTAGAGAGTCCAAGTACCCGATAGGGAACCTACATAGTCTAAGTGCTCGCTAGGGAACCTACATAGTCCAAGTGCTCGCTAGGCAACCTACATAGTCCAAGTGCCCGTTAGTTAACCTAGATAGTCAAAGTGCCTGCTAGGTCACCTAAATAGTCCAAGTGTCCGCTAGGGAACCTACATAGTCCAAGTGCCCGCTAGGTAACCTAGATAGTCCACATGCCCGTTAGTTAACCTAGATAGTCGAAGTGTCCACTAGTTAACCTACATAGTCCAAGTGCCCGTTCATTAACATAGATAGGCCAAGTGCCAGCTTGGTAACCTAGACAGTCCAAGTGACCGCTAGGTTACCTACATAGTCCAAGTGCACGTTCGTTAACCTAGATAGTCCAAGTGCCCGCTAGGGAAACTACATAATCCAAGTGCCCGCTACTAAACCTAGATAGTCCAAGGGCCCGCTAGGGAACCTACATAGTCCAAGTGCCCGTTAGTTAACCTAGATAGTCCAAGTGCCTGCATGGTAACCTAGATAGTCCAACAGCCCGCTAGGTAACCTACATACTCCAAAAACCCGCTAGGTAACGTAGATAGTTCAAGTGCCAGCTAGGTAACCTAGATATTCCAAGTGTCCGCTAGGTAACGTACAAAATCTAAGTGCCCGCTAGGTTAT
The DNA here is from genome assembly GCF_050624435.1 of Tenrec ecaudatus. NCBI lineage: Eukaryota > Metazoa > Chordata > Mammalia > Afrosoricida > Tenrecidae > Tenrec > Tenrec ecaudatus. The sequence continues at coordinate 628,430 of NW_027457738.1, forward strand.
CTATGTAGTCCAAATGCCCGCTAGGGTATCTACATAGTCCAAGGGCCCGCTCGTTAACGTAGATAGTCCAAGAGCCGCTAGTTAATCTACATAGTCCAAGGGCCCGCTAGTTAACCTACATAGTCCAAGTACCCGCTAGTTACCCTAGATCGTCCAAGTGCCCGCTAGGTAACCTACATAGTCCAAGGGCCCGCTAGTTAACCTACATTGTCCAAGGGCCCGCTAGGTAACCAACAAAGTCTAAGTGCCTGCTAGGTTATCTATATAGTCCAAATGCCCGCTATGAACCTACATAGTCCAAGTGCCCGCTAGTTAACCTAGATCGACCAAGTGCCCGCTAGTTAACCAACATAGTCAATGGGCCCACTAGTTAACCTACATACTGCAAGAGCCCGCTACTTAACCTAGATCGTGCAAGTGTCTGCTAGTTAACCTACATAGTCCAAGTGCCAGTTAGCTAACCCTGATAGTCAAAGGGCCCGCTAGTTAACATTGATCATCCAAGTGCCCGCTAGTTAACCTAGATAGTCCAAGTGCACGCTAGTTAACCTATATAGTCCAAGTGCCCTCTAGTTAACCTAGATCGTCAAAGTTCCAGCTAGTTAACCTACATTGTCCAAGGGCCTGCTAGTTAACCTACGTAGTCCAAGGTCCGCTAGTTAACCTAGATACTCCAAGTGCTCGCTAGTTAACCTACATAGTACAAGGGCCCGCTAGTTGACCTAGATAGTCCAAGGGCCCGCTAGTTAACCTAGATTGTCGAATTGCCCGCTAGGTAACCTAATTAGTCCAAATGTCCGATAGGGATCCTACATAGTCCAAGTGCCCGCTAGGTGACCTACATAATCAAAGTGCCCGTTCGTTAACCTAGATAGTCCAAGTGCCCGCTAGGAAACCTACATAGTCCAAGTGCCCACTAGGTAACCTAAATAATCCAAATGCCCACTAGGGAAACTACATAGTCCAAGTGCCCGCTAGTTAACCTAGATAGTCCAAGTGCCCGCTAGTAAACCTAGATAGTCCAAGGGCCCGCTAGTTAATCTAGATAGTCCAAGTGCCCGCTAGTTAACCTACATAGTCCAAGGGCCCTCTAGTTAACCAAGATAGTCCAAGTGCCCACTAGGTGACGTACATAGTCCAAGGGCCCGCTAGGTAACCTAGATAGTCCAAGTGCCCACTATTGTATGTACATAGTTCAAGTGCCCGCTAGGTAACCTAGATTGTCCAAGTATGCGCTAGTTAACCTACATAGTCCAAGTGCCCGCTAGGTAACATAGATAGTCCAAGGTTCTGCTAGTTAACCTACATAGTCCAATGCCCAATAGGGAACCTACATAGTCCAAGTGCCCGCTAGGGAACCTGCATTGTACAAGTGCCCGCTAATTAACCTAGATAGTACAAGTGCCCGCTAGTTAACCTAGATAGTCCAAGTGCCCGCTAGTTAACCTTGATCAGCCAAGTGCCCGCTAGTTAACCTACATAGTCCAAGTGTCCGATAGGGAACCTACATATTCCAAGTGCCCATTAGGGAACCTAGATAGTCCAAGTGCCCGTAGGGAACCTATATAGTCCAAGTGCCCGCTAGGGAACCTACATAGTCAAAGTGCCCGCTCGGGAACCTGCATTGTGCAAGTGCCCGCTAGTTGACCTAGATAGTCCAAGTGCCCGCTAGTTAATTTACATAGTCCAAGGTCAGCTAGTTAACCTAGATAGTCCAAGTTCCCGCTAGTGGACCTACATAGTCCAAGGTCAGCAAGTTAACCTAGATAGTCCAAGTGAGCGCTAGTTAACCTACATAGTCCAACATCCCCCTAGTTAACCTAGATAGTCCAAGTTCCCGCTAGTTAACCTACATAGTGCAAGGGCCCGCTAGTTAACCTAGATATTCCAAGTGCCCGCTAGTTAACCTACATAGTCAAAGTGCCCTTAGGGAACCTATATAGTCCAAGTGCCCACTAGGGAACTTACATAGTCCAAGGGCCCGCTAGGGAACCTACATAGTTCAATGCACGTTAGTTAACTTAGATAGTCCAAGTGCCGCATGGTAACCTAGATAGTCCAACAGCCCGGTAGGTAACCTACATACTCCAAGTACCCGCTAGGTAACGTAGATAGTTCAAGTGCCAGCTAGGTAACCTAGATAGTCCATGTGCCCGCTAGGTAACCTACAAAGTCTAAGTGACCGCTAGGTAATCTATATAGTTCAAATGCCCGTTAGGGAGCCTACATATTCCAAATGCCCGCTAGGTAACCTAGATAGTCCAAGGGCCCGCTAGGTAACCAACATAGTCCTAGTGCCCCCTAGTTAACCTACATTCTCCAAGTGCCCGATAGGGAACCTACATAGTCCAAGTGCCCGCTAGGTAACCTACATAGTCCAAATGCCCTCTAGTTAACCGACATATTCCAAGTGCCCTCTAGGGAACCTACATAGTCCAAGTGCCCGTTTGGTAACCTAGATCGTCCAAATGCCCGCCAGGAAACCCACATAGTCCAAGTGCCCGCTAGGGAACTTACATAGTCCAAGGGCCCGCTATGGAACCTACATAGTCCAAGTGCCCGTTAGTTAACCTAGATAGTCCAAGTGCCCACTTGGTAACCTAGATAGTCCAACAGACCGCTAGGTAACCTACATACTCCAAGAACCCGCTAGGTAACGTAGATAGTTCAAGTGCCAGCTAGGTAACCTAGATATTCCAAGTGCCCGCTAGGTAACCTACAGAGTCTAAGTGCCCGCTAGGTTATCTATATAGTCCAAATGCCCGCTAGGGAACCTACATAGTCCAAGTGCCTGCTAGGCAACCTAAATAATTCAAGTGCCCGCTAATTAACCTATATCGTCCAAGTGCCAGCTAGTTAACCAGATCGTCCAAGTGCCCACTAGTTAACCTAAATAGTCAATGGGCCCGCTAGTTAACCTACATAGTGCAAGAGCCTGCTAGTTAACCTAGATTGTGCAAGTGTCTGCTAGTTAACCTACATAGTCCAAGTGCCAGTTAGCTTACCTAGATAGTCTAAGGGCCTGCTAGTTTACCTACATAGTCCAAGTGCCCGGTAGTTAACTTACATAGTCCAAGTGCCCGTTCGTTAACCTACATAGTCCAAGTGCCCGCTAGGTAACGTAGATAGCCCAAGTGCCCGCTAGGGTACGTACATAGTCCAAGTGCCCGCTAGGTAACCTAGATAGTCCAAGTGCCCGCTAGTGAACCTACATAGTCCAAGTGCCTGCTAGGTAAACTACATAGTCCAAGTGCCCACTAGGTAACCTAGACAGTCCAATTGCCCCCTAATTAACCTAGACAGTCCAAGTACCCGATAGGGAACCTACATAGTCTAAGTGCTCGCTAGGGAACCTACATAGTCCAACTGCTCGCTAGGCAACCTACATAGTCCAAGTGCCCGTTAGTTAACCTAGATAGTCAAAGTGCCTGCTAGGTCACCTAAATAGTCCAAGTGTCCGCTAGGGAACCTACATAGTCCAAGTGCCCGCTAGGTAACCTAGATATTCCACATGCCCGTTAGTTAACCTAGATAGTCGAAGTGTCCACTAGTTAACCTACATAGTCCAAGTGCCCGTTCATTAACATAGATAGGCCATGTGCCAGCTTGGTAACCTAGACAGTCCAAGTGACCGCTAGGTTACCTACATAGTCCAAGTGCACGTTCGTTAACCTAGATAGTCCAAGTGCCCGCTAGGGAAACTACATAATCCAAGTGCCCGCTACTAAACCTAGATAGTCCAAGGGCCCGTTAGGGAACCTACATAGTCCAAGTGCCCGTTAGTTAACCTAGATAGTCCAAGTGCCTGCATGGTAACCTAGATTGTCCAACAGCCCGCTAGGTAACCTACATACTCCAAAAACCCGCTAGGTAACGTAGATAGTTCAAGTGCCAGCTAGGTAACCTAGATATTCCAAGTGTCCGCTAGGTAACCAACAAAATCTAAGTGCCCGCTAGGTTATCTATGTAGTCCAAATGCCAGCTAGGGAATCTACATAGTCCGAGGGCCCGCTAGTTAACGTAGATAGTCCAAGAGCTGCTAGTTAATCTACATAGTCCAAGGGCCCGCTAGTTAACCTACATAGTCCAAGTACCCGCTAGTTAACCTAGATCGTCCAAGTGCCTGCTAGGTAACCTACATAGTCCAAGGGCCCGCTAGTTAACCTACATTGTCCAAGGGCCCGCTAGGTAACCTACAAAGTCTAAGTGCCCGCTAGGTTATCTATATAGTCCAAATGGCCGCTAGGATCCTACATAGTCCAAGTGCCCGCTAGTTAACCTAGATCGTCCAAGTGCCCGCTAGTTAACCAACATAGTCAATGGGCCCACTAGTTAACCTACATAGTGCAAGAGCCTGCTACTTAACCTAGATCCTGCAAGTGTCTGCTAGTAAACCTACATATTCCAAGTGCCAGTTAGCTAACCTAGATAGTCAAAGGCCCGCTAGTGAACATTGATCATCCAAGTGCCCGCTAGTTGACCTAGATAGTCCAAGTGCACGCTAGTTAACCTAGATAGTCCAAGTGCCCTCTAGTTAACCTAGATCGTCCAAGTTCCCGCTAGTTAACCTACATTGTCCAAGGGCCTGCTAGTTAACCTACGTAGTCCAAGGTCCGCTAGTTAACCTAGATACTCCAAGTGCTCGCTAGTTAACCTACATAGTACAAGGGCCCGCTAGTTGACCTAGATAGTCCAAGGGCCCGCTAGTTAACCTAGATTGTCGAAGTGCCCGCTAGGTAGCCTAATTAGTCCAAATGTCCGATAGGGAACCTACATAGTCCAAGTGCCCGCTAGGTAACCTACATAGTCCAAATGCCCTCTAGTTAACCTACATAGCCCAAGTGCCCGCTAGGGAACCTACATAGTCCAAGTGCCCGTTAGGTAACCTAGATCGTCCAAATGCCCGCCAGGAAACTCACATAGTCCAAGTGCGCGCTAGGGCACTTACATAGTCCAAGGGCCCGCTATGGAACCTACATTGTCCAAGTGCCCGTTAGTTAACCTAGATATTCCAAGTGCCCACTTGGTAACCTAGATAGTCCAACAGACCGCTAGGTAACCTACATACTCCAAGAACCCGCTAGGTAACGTAGATAGTTCAAGTGCCAGCTAGGTAACCTAGATATTCCAAGTGCCCGCTAGGTAACCTACAGAGTCTAAGTGCCCGCTAGGTTATCTATGTAGTCCAAATGCCCGCTAGGGAACCTACATAGTCTAAGTGCCTGCTAGGCAACCTAGATAATTCAAGTGCCTGCTAATTAACCTATATCGTCCAAGTGCCAGCTAGTTAACCAGATCGTCCAAGTGCCCACTAGTTAACCTAAATAGTAAATGGGAACGCTAGTTAACCTACATAGTGCAAGAGCCCGCTAGTTAACCTAGATCGTGCAAGTGTCTGCTAGTTAACCTACATAGTCCAAGTGCCAGTTAGCTAACCTAGATAGTCTAAGGGCCTGCTAGTTTACCTACATAGTCCAAGTGCCCGGTAGTTAACTTACATAGTCCAAGTGCCCGCTCTGGAACCTACATAGTCCAAGTGCCTGCTAGGGAACCTACATAGTTCAAGTGTCCGTAGGGAACATACAGAGTCCAAGTGCCCGCTAGGGAATCTACATTGTCCAAGGGCCCCCTAGTTAACGTAGATAGTCCAAGTACCGCTAGATAATCTACATAGTCCAAGGACCCGCTAGTTAACCTACATAGTCCAAGTACCCGCTAGTTAACCTAGATCGTCCAACAGCACGCTAGTTAACCTACAGAGTCCAAGGGTCCGCTAGTTAACCTATATAGTCCAAGTGCCCACTAGGGAACCTACATAGTCAAAGTGCCCGCTAGGGAACCTACATAGTCCAAGTGCCCTCTAGTTAACCTAGATAGTCCAAATGCCCGCTGGTTAACCTAGATAGTCCAAGTGCCCGCTAGTTAACCAGGATCATCAAAGTGCCCTCTAGTTAACTTACATAGTCCAAAGGCCTGCTAGTTAACCTACTTAGAGCAAGGGCCCGCTAGTTAACCTTGATAGTCCAAGTTCCCGCTAGGTAACCTAGACAGTCCAAGTGACCATTAGGTTACCTACATAGTCCAAGTGCCCGTTCGTTAACCTACATAGTCCAAGTGCCCGCTAGGTAACGTAGATAGCCCAAGTGCCCGCTAGGGTACGTACATAGTCCAAGTGCCCGCTAGGTAACCTAGATAGTCCAAGTGCCCGCTAGTTAACCTACATAGTCCAAGTGCCTGCTAGGTAAACTACATAGTCCAAGTGCCCACTAGGTAACCTAGACAGTCCTATTGCCCCCTAGTTAACCTAGAGAGTCCAAGTACCCGATAGGGAACCTACATAGTCTAAGTGCTCGCTAGGGAACCTACATAGTCCAAGTGCTCGCTAGGCAACCTACATAGTCCAAGTGCCCATTAGTTAACCTAGATAGTCAAAGTGCCTGCTAGGTCACCTAAATAGTCCAAGTGTCCGCTAGGTTACCTACATAGTCCAAGTGCACGTTCGTTAACCTAGATAGTCCAAGTGCCCGCTAGGGAAACTACATAATCCAAGTGCCCGCTACTAAACCTAGATGGTCCAAGGGCCCGCTAGGGAACCTACATAGTCCAAGGGCCCGCTAGGGAACCTACATTGTCCAAGTGCCCGTTAGTTAACCTAGATAGTCCAAGTGCCTGCATGGTAACCTAGATAGTCCAACAGCCCGCTAGGTAACCTACATACTCCAAAAACCCGCTAGGTAACGTAGATAGTTCAAGTGCCAGCTAGGTAACCTAGATATTCCAAGTGCCCGCTAGGTAACCTACAGAGTCTAAGTGCCCGCTAGGTTATCTATGTAGTCCAAATGCCCGCTAGGGAACCTACATAGTCTAAGTGCCTGCTAGGCAACCTAGATAATTCAAGTGCCTGCTAATTAACCTATATCGTCCAAGTGCCAGCTAGTTAACCAGATCGTCCAAGTGCCCACTAGTTAACCTAAATAGTAAATGGGAACGCTAGTTAACCTACATAGTGCAAGAGCCCGCTAGTTAACCTAGATCGTGCAAGTGTCTGCTAGTTAACCTACATAGTCCAAGTGCCAGTTAGCTAACCTAGATAGTCTAAGGGCCTGCTAGTTTACCTACATAGTCCAAGTGCCCGGTAGTTAACTTACATAGTCCAAGTGCCCGCTCTGGAACCTACATAGTCCAAGTGCCTGCTAGGGAACCTACATAGTTCAAGTGTCCGTAGGGAACATACAGAGTCCAAGTGCCCGCTAGGGAATCTACATTGTCCAAGGGCCCCCTAGTTAACGTAGATAGTCCAAGTACCGCTAGATAATCTACATAGTCCAAGGACCCGCTAGTTAACCTACATAGTCCAAGTACCCGCTAGTTAACCTAGATCGTCCAACAGCACGCTAGTTAACCTACAGAGTCCAAGGGTCCGCTAGTTAACCTATATAGTCCAAGTGCCCACTAGGGAACCTACATAGTCAAAGTGCCCGCTAGGGAACCTACATAGTCCAAGTGCCCTCTAGTTAACCTAGATAGTCCAAATGCCCGCTGGTTAACCTAGATAGTCCAAGTGCCCGCTAGTTAACCAGGATCATCAAAGTGCCCTCTAGTTAACTTACATAGTCCAAAGGCCTGCTAGTTAACCTACTTAGAGCAAGGGCCCGCTAGTTAACCTTGATAGTCCAAGTTCCCGCTAGGTAACCTAGACAGTCCAAGTGACCATTAGGTTACCTACATAGTCCAAGTGCCCGTTCGTTAACCTACATAGTCCAAGTGCCCGCTAGGTAACGTAGATAGCCCATGTGCCCGCTAGGGAACGTACATAGTTCAAGTGCCCGCTAGGTAACCTAGATAGTCCAAGTGCCCGCTAGTTAACCTACATAGTCCAAGTGCCTGCTAGGTAAACTACATAGACCAAGTGCCCACTAGGTAACCTAGACAGTCCAATTGCCCCCTAGTTAACCTAGACAGTCCAAGTACCCGATAGGGAACCTACATAGTCTAAGTGCTCGCTAGGGAACCTACATAGTCCAAGTGCTCGCTAGGCAACCTACATAGTCCAAGTGCCCATTAGTTAACCTAGATAGTCAAAGTGCCTGCTAGGTCACCTAAATAGTCCAAGTGTCCGCTAGGGAACCTACATAGTCCAAGTGCCCGCTAGGTAACCTAGATAGTCCACGTGCCCGTTAGCTAACCTAGATAGTCGAAGTGTCCGCTAGTTAACCTACATAGTCCAAGTGCCCGTTCATTAACATAGATAGGCCAAGTGCCAGCTTGGTAACCTAGACAGTCCAAGTGACCGCTAGGTTACCTACATAGTCCAAGTGCAAGTTCGTTAACCTAGATAGTCCAAGTGCCCGCTAGGAAAACTACATAATCCAAGTGCCCGCTACTAAACCTAGATAGTCCAAGGGCCCGCTAGGGAACCTACATTGTCCAAGTGCCCGTTAGTTAACCTAGATAGTCCAAGTGCCTGCATGGTAACCTAGATAGTCCAACAGCCAGCTAGGTAACCTACATACTCCAAAAACCCGCTAGGTAACGTAGATAGTTCAATGCCAGCTAGGTAACCTAGATATTCCAAGTGTCCGCTACGTAACCTACAAAATCTAAGTGCCCGCTAGGTTATCTATGTAGTCCAAATGCCCGCTAGGGAATCTACATAGTCCAAGGGCCCGCTAGTTAACGTAGATAGTCCAAGTGCTGCTAGTTAATCTACATAGTCCAAGGGCCCGCTAGTTAACCTACATAGTCCAAGTACCCGCTAGTTAACCTAGATCGTCCAAGTGCCTGCTAGGTAACCTACATAGTCCAAGGGCCCGCTAGTTAACCTACATTGTCCAAGGGCCCGCTAGGTAACCTACAAAGTCTAAGTGCCCGCTAGGTTATCTATATAGTCCAAATGCCCGCTAGGAACCTACATGGTCCAAGTGCCCGCTAGTTAACCTAGATCGTCAAAGTGCCTGCTAGTTAACCAACATAGTCAATGGGCCCACTAGTTAAACTACATAGTGCAAGAGCCTGCTACTTAACCTAGATCGTGCAAGTGTCTGCTAGTTAACCTACATAGTCCAAGTGCCAGTTAGCTAACCTAGATAGTCAAAGGGCCCACTAGTGAACATTGATCATCCAAGTGCCCGCTAGTTGACCTAGATAGTCCAAGTGCACGCTAGTTAACCTAGATAGTCCAAGTGCCCTCTAGTTAACCTAGATCGTCCAAGTTCCCGCTAGTTAACCTACATTGTCCAAGGGCCTGCTAGTTAACCTACGTAGTCCAAGGTCCGCTAGTTAACCTAGATACTCCAAGTGCTCGCTAGTTAACCTACATAGTACAAGGGCCCGCTAGTTGACCTAGATAGTCCAAGGGCCCGCTAGTTAACCTAGATTGTCGAAGTGCCCGCTAGGTAGCCTAATTAGTCCAAATGTCCGATAGGGATCCTACATAGTCCAAGTGCCCGCTAGGTGACCTACATAGTGAAAGTGCCCGTTCGTTAACCTAGATAGTCCAAGTGCCCGCTAGGAAACCTACATAGTCCAAGTGCCCACTAGGTAACCTAAATAATCCAAATGCCCGCTAGGGAAACTACATAGTCCAATTGCCCGCTAGTTAACCTAGATCGTCCAAGTGCCCGCTAGTAAACCTAGATAGTCCAAGGGCCTGCTAGTTAATCTAGATAGTCCAAGTGCACGCTAGTTAACCTACATAGTCCAAGGGCCCTCTAGTTAACCTAGATAGTCCAAGTGCCTGCTAGGGGACGTACATAGTCCAAGTGCCCGCTAGGTAACCTAGATAGTCCAAGTGCCCACTATTGTATGTACGTAGTTCCAGTGCCCGCTAGGTAACCTAGATTGTCCAAGTATGCGCTAGTTAACCTACATAGTCCAAGTGCCCGCTAGGTAACCTAGATAGTCCAAGGTTCTGCTAGTTAACCTACATAGTCCAATGCCCGATAGGGAACCTACATAGTCCAAGTGCCCGATAGGGAACCTACATATTCCAAGTGCCCGTTAGGGAACCTAGATAGTCCAAGTGCCCGCTAGGGAACCTGCATTGTACAAGTGCCCGCTAATTAACCTAGATAGTACAAGTGCCCGCTAGTTAACCTAGATAGTCCAAGTGCCCGCTAGTTAACCTTGATCATCCAAGTGCCCGCTAGTTAACCTACATAGTCCAAGTGCCTGATAGGGAACCTACATAGTCCAAGTGCCCGCAGAGGAACCTACATAGTCCAAGTGTCCGATAGGGAACCTACATATTCCAAGTGCCCATTAGGGAATCTAGATAGTCCAAGTGCCCGTAGGGAACCTATATAGTCCAAGTGCCCGCTAGGGAACCTACATAGTCAAAGTGCCCGCACGGGAACCTGCATTGTGCAAGTGCCCGCTAGTTAACCTAGATAGTCCAAGTGCCCGCTAGTTAATTTACATAGTCCAAGGTCACCTAGTTAACCTAGATAGTCCAAGTGCCCGCTAGTTAACCTACATAGTCCAAGGTCAGCTAGTAAACCTAGATAGTCCATGTGCCCGCTAGTTAACCTACATAGTCCAAGAACCCGCTAGTTAACCTAGATAGTCCAAGTGCCCGCTAGTTAACCTACATAGTCAAAGTGCCCTTAGGGAACCTATATAGTCAAAGTGCCCGCTAGGGAACTTACATAGTCCAAGGGCCCGCTAGGGAACCTACATAGTCCAAGTGCACGTTAGTTAACCTAGATAGTCCAACAGCCCGGTAGGTAACCTACATACTCCAAGTACCCGCTAGGTAACGTAGATAGTTCAAGTGCCAGCTAGGTAACCTAGATAGTCCAAGTGCCCGCTAGGTAAGCTACAAAGTCTAAGTGCCCGCTAGGTAATCTATATAGTCCAAATGCCCGTTAAGGAGCCTACATAGTCCAAATGCCCGCTAGGTAACCTAGATAGTCCAAGGGCCCGCTAGGTAACCTACATAGTCCTAGTGCCCCCTAGTTAACCTGCATTCTCCAAGTGCCCGCTAGGTAACCTACATAGTCCAAGTGCCCGCTAGGTAACCTACATAGTCCAAATGCCCTCTAGTTAACCTACATAGTCCAAGTGCCCGCTAGGGAACCTACATAGTCCAGGTGCCCGTTAGGTAACCTAGATCGTCCAAATGCCGCCAGGAAACTCACATAGTCCAAGTGCGCGCTAGGGAACTTACATAGTCCAAGGGCCCGCTATGGAACCTACATAGTCCAAGTGCCCGTTAGTTAACCTAGATAGTCCAAGTGCCCACTTGGTAACCTAGATAGTCCAACAGACCGCTAGGTAACCTACATACTCCAAGAACCCGCTAGGTAACGTAGATAGTTCAAGTGCCAGCTAGGTAACCTAGATATTCCAAGTGCCCGCTATGTAACCTACAGAGTCTAAGTGCCCGCTAGGTTATCTATGTAGTCCAAATGCCCGCTAGGGAACCTACATAGTCCAAGTGCCCTCTAGGCAACCTAGATAATTCAAGTGCCTGCTAATTAAGCTATATCGTCCAAGTGCCAGCTAGTTAACCAGATCATCCAAGTGCCCACTAGTTAACCTAAATAGTCAATGGGCACGCTAGTTAACCTACATAGTGCAAGAGCCCGCTAGTTAACCTAGATCGTGCAAGTGTCTGCTAGTTAACCTACATAGTCCAAGTGCCAGTTAGCTAACCTAGATAGTCTAAGGGCCTGCTAGTTTACCTACATAGTCCAAGTGCCCGGTAGTTAACTTACATAGTCCAAGTGCCCGCTCTGGAACCTACATAGTCCAAGTGCCTGCTAGGGAACCTACATAGTTCAAGTGTCCATAGGGAACATACAGAGTCCAAGTGCCCGCTAGGGAATCTACATTGTCCAAGGGCCCCCTAGTTATCGTAGATAGTCCAAGTGCCGCTAGATAATCTACATAGTCCAAGGACCCGCTAGTTAACCTACATAGTCCAAGTACCCGCTAGTTAACCTAGATCGTCCAAGTGCACGCTAGTTAACCTACATAGTCCAAGGGTCCGCTAGTTAACCTATATAGTCCAAGTGCCCACTAGGGAACCTACATAGTCAAAGTGCCCGCTAGGGAACCTACATAGTCCAAGTGCCCTCTAGTTAACCTAGATAGTCCAAATGCCCGCTAGTTAACCTAGATAGTCCAAGTGCCCGCTAGTTAACCAGGATCATCAAAGTGCTCTCTAGTTAACTTACATAGTCCAAAGGCCTGCTAGTTAACCTACTTAGAGCAAGGGCCCGCTAGTTAACCTTGATAGTGCAAGTTCCCGCTAGGTAACCTAGACAGTCCAAGTGACCATTAGGTTACCTACATAGTCCAAGTGCCCGTTCGTTAACCTACATAGTCCAAGTGCCCGCTAGGAAACGTAGATAGCCCAAGTGCCCGCTAGGGTACGTACATAGTCCAAGTGCCCGCTAGGTAACCTAGATAGTCCAAGTGCCCGCTAGTTAACCTACATAGTCCAAGTGCCTGCTAGGTAAACTACATAGTCCAAGTGCCCACTAGGTAACCTAGACAGTCCAATTGCCCCCTAGTTAACCGAGAGAGTCCAAGTACCCGATAGGGAACCTACATAGTCTAAGTGCTCGCTAGGGAACTTACATAGTCCAAGTGCTCGCTAGGCAACCTACATAGTCCAAGTGCCCATTAGTTAACCTAGATAGTCAAAGTGCCTGCTAGGTCACCTAAATAGTCCAAGTGTCCGCTAGGGAACCTACATAGTCCAAGTGCCCGCTAGGTAACCTAGATAGTCCACGTGCCCGTTAGCTAACCTAGATAGTCGAAGTGTCCGCTAGTTAACCTACATAGTCCAAGTGCCCGTTCATTAACATAGATAGGCCAAGTGCCAGCTTGGTAACCTAGACAGTCCAAGTGACCGCTAGGTTACCTACATAGTCCAAGTGCACGTTCGTTAACCTAGATAGTCCAAGTGCCCGCTAGGGAAACTACATAATCCAAGTGCCCGCTACTAAACCTAGATAGTCCAAGGGCCCGCTAGGGAACCTACATTGTCCATGTGCCCATTAGTTAACCTAGATAGTCCAAGTGCCTGCATGGTAACCTAGATAGTCCAACAGCCAGCTAGGTAACCTACATACTCCAAAAACCCGCTAGGTAATGTAGATAGTTCAAGTGCCAGCTAGGTAACCTAGATATTCCAAGTGTCCCCTACGTAACCTACAAAATCTAAGTGCCCGCTAGGTTATCTATGTAGTCCAAATGCCCGCTAGGGAATCTACATAGTCCAAGGGCCCGCTAGTTAACCTACATAGTCCAAGTACCCGCTAGTTAACCTAGATCGTCCAAGTGCCTGCTATGTAACCTACATAGTCCAAGGGCCCGCTAGTTAAACTACATTGTCCAAGGGCCCGCTAGGTAACCTACAAAGTCTAAGTGCCCGCTAGGTTATCTATATAGTCCAAATGCCCGCTAGGAACCTACATAGTCCAAGTGCCCGCTAGTTAACCTAGATCGTCAAAGTGCCCGCTAGTTAACCAACATAGTCAATGGGCCCACTAGTTAAACTACATAGTGCAAGAGCCTGCTACTTAACCTAGATCGTGCAAGTGTCTGCTAGTTAACCTACATAGTCCAAGTGCCAGTTAGCTAACCTAGATAGTCAAAGGGCCCGCTAGTGAACATTGATCATCCAAGTGCCCGCTAGTTGACCTAGATAGTCCAAGTGCACGCTAGTTAACCTAGATAGTCCAAGTGCCCTCTAGTTAACCTAGATCGTCCAAGTTCCCGCTAGTTAACCTACATTGTCCAAGGGCCTGCTAGTTAACCTACGTAGTCCAAGGTCCGCTAGTTAACCTAGATACTCCAAGTGCTCGCTAGTTAACCTACATAGTACAAGGGCCCGCTAGTTGACCTAGATAGTCCAAGGGCCCGCTAGTTAACCTAGATTGTCGAAGTGCCCGCTAGGTAGCCTAATTAGTCCAAATGTCCGATAGGTATCCTACATAGTCCAAGTGCCCGCTAGGTGACCTACATAGTCAAAGTGCCCGTTCGTTAACCTAGATAGTCCAAGTGCCCGCTAGGAAACCTACATAGTCCAAGTGCCCACTAGGTAACCTAAATAATCCAAATGCCCGCTAGGGAAACTACATAGTCCAATTGCCCGCTAGTTAACCTAGATAGTGCAAGTGCCCGCTAGTAAACCTAGATAGTCCATGGGCCCGCTAGTTAATCTAGATAGTCCAAGTGCACGCTAGTTAACCTACATAGTCCAAGGGCCCTCTAGTTAACCTAGATAGTCCAAGTGCCCGCTAGGGGACGTACATAGTCCAAGTGCCCGCTAGGTAACCTAGATAGTTCAAGTGCCCACTATTGTATGTACGTAGTTCAAGTGCCCGCTAGGTAACCTAGATTGTCCAAGTATGCGCTAGTTAACCTACATAGTCCAAGTGCCCGCTAGGTAACCTAGATAGTCCAAGGTTCTGCTAGTTAACCTACATAGTCCAATGCCCGATAGGGAACCTACATAGTCCAAGTGCCCGCTGAGGAACCTACATAGTCCAAGTACCCGATAGGGAACCTACATATTCCAAGTGCCCGTTAGGGAACCTAGATAGTCCAAGTGCCCGCTAGGGAACCTGCATTGTACAAGTGCCCGCTAATTAACCTAGATAGTACAAGTGCCCGCTAGTTAACCTAGATAGTCCAAGTGCCCGCTAGTTAACCTTGATCATCCAAGTGCCCGCTAGTTAACCTACATAGTCCAAGTGCCTGATAGGGAACCTACATAGTCCAAGTGCCCGCAGAGGAACCTACATAGTCCAAGTGTCCGAAGGGAACCTACATATTCCAAGTGCCCATTAGGGAATCTAGATAGTCCAAGTGCCCGTAGGGAACCTATATAGTCCAAGTGCCCGCTAGGGAACCTACATAGTCAAAGTGCCCGCACGGGAACCTGCATTGTGCAAGTGCCCGCTAGTTGACCTAGATAGTCCAAGTGCCCGCTAGTTAATTTACATAGTCCAAGGTCACCTAGTTAACCTAGATAGTCCAAGTGCCCGCTAGTTAACCTACATAGTCCAAGGTCAGCTAGTTAACCTAGATAGTCCAAGTGCCCGCTAGTTAACCTACATAGTCCAAGAACCCGCTAGTTAACCTAGATAGTCCAAGTGCCCGCTAGTTAACCTACATAGTCAAAGTGCCCTTAGGGAACCTAGATAGTCAAAGTGCCCGCTAGGGAACTTACATAGTCCAAGGGCCCGCTAGGGAACCTACATAGTCCAAGTGCACGTTAGATAACCTAGATAGTCCAACAGCCCGGTAGGTAACCTACATACTCCACGTACCCGCTAGGTAACGTAGATAGTTCAAGTGCCAGCTAGGTAACCTAGATAGTCCAAGTGCCCGCTAGGTAAGCTACAAAGTCTAAGTGCCCGCTAGGTAATCTATATAGTCCAAATGCCCGTTAAGGAGCCTACATAGTCCAAATGCCCGCTAGGTAACCTAGATAGTCCAAGGGCCCGCTAGGTAACCTACATAGTCCTAGTGCCCCCTAGTTAACCTGCATTCTCCAAGTGCCCGCTAGGTAACCTACATAGTCCAAGTGCCCGCTAGGTAACCTACATAGTCCAAATGCCCTCTAGTTAACCTACATAGTCCAAGTGCCCGCTAGGGAACCTACATAGTCCAGGTGCCCGTTAGGTAACCTAGATCGTCCAAATGCCCGCCAGGAAACTCACATAGTCCAAGTGCGCGCTAGGGAACTTACATAGTCCAAGGGCCCGCTATGGAACCTACATAGTCCAAGTGCCCGTTAGTTAACCTAGATAGTCCAAGTGCCCACTTGGTAACCTAGATAGTCCAACAGACCGCTAGGTAACCTACATACTCCAAGAACCCGCTAGGTAACGTAGATAGTTCAAGTGCCAGCTAGGTAACCTAGATATTCCAAGTGCCCGCTATGTAACCTACAGAGTCTAAGTGCCCGCTAGGTTATCTATGTAGTCCAAATGCCCGCTAGGGAACCTACATAGTCCAAGTGCCCTCTAGGCAACCTAGATAATTCAAGTGCCTGCTAATTAAGCTATATCGTCCAAGTGCCAGCTAGTTAACCAGATCATCCAAGTGCCCACTAGTTAACCTAAATAGTCAATGGGCACGCTAGTTAACCTACATAGTGCAAGAGCCCGCTAGTTAACCTAGATCGTGCAAGTGTCTGCTAGTTAACCTACATAGTCCAAGTGCCAGTTAGCTAACCTAGATAGTCTAAGGGCCTGCTAGTTTACCTACATAGTCCAAGTGCCCGGTAGTTAACTTACATAGTCCAAGTGCCCGCTCTGGAACCTCCATAGTCCAAGTGCCTGCTAGGGAACCTACATAGTTCAAGTGTCCGTAGGGAACATACAGAGTCCAAGTGCCCGCTAGGGAATCTACATTGTCCAAGGGCCCCCTAGTTATCGTAGATAGTCCAAGTGCCGCTAGATAATCTACATAGTCCAAGGACCCGCTAGTTAACCTACATAGTCCAAGTACCCGCTAGTTAACCTAGATCGTCCAAGTGCACGCTAGTTAACCTACATAGTCCAAGGGTCCGCTAGTTAACCTATATAGTCCAAGTGCCCACTAGGGAACCTACATAGTCAAAGTGCCCGCTAGGGAACCTACATAGTCCAAGTGCCCTCTAGTTAACCTAGATAGTCCAAATGCCCGCTAGTTAACCTAGATAGTCCAAGTGCCCGCTAGTTAACCAGGATCATCAAAGTGCTCTCTAGTTAACTTACATAGTCCAAAGGCCTGCTAGTTAACCTACTTAGAGCAAGGGCCCGCTAGTTAACCTTGATAGTGCAAGTTCCCGCTAGGTAACCTAGACAGTCCAAGTGACCATTAGGTTACCTACATAGTCCAAGTGCCCGTTCGTTAACCTACATAGTCCAAGTGCCCGCTAGGTAACGTAGATAGCCCAAGTGCCCGCTAGGGTACGTACATAGTCCAAGTGCCCGCTAGGTAACCTAGATAGTCCAAGTGCCCGCTAGTTAACCTACATAGTCCAAGTGCCTGCTAGGTAAACTACATAGTCCAAGTGCCCAATAGGTAACCTAGACAGTCCAATTGCCCCCTAGTTAACCTAGAGAGTCCAAGTACCCGATAGGGAACCTACATAGTCTAAGTGCTCGCTAGGGGACTTACATAGTCCAAGTGCTCGCTAGGCAACCTACATAGTCCAAGTGCCCATTAGTTAACCTAGATAGTCAAAGTGCCTGCTAGGTCACCTAAATAGTCCAAGTGTCCGCTAGGGAACCTACATAGTCCAAGTGCCCGCTAGGTAACCTAGATAGTCCACGTGCCCGTTAGCTAACCTAGATAGTCGAAGTGTCCGCTAGTTAACCTACATAGTCCAAGTGCCCGTTCATTAACATAGATAGGCCAAGTGCCAGCTTGGTAACCTAGACAGTCCAAGTGACCGCTAGGTTACCTACATAGTCCAAGTGCACGTTCGTTAACCTAGATAGTCCAAGTGCCCGCTAGGGAAACTACATAATCCAAGTGCCCGCTACTAAACCTAGATAGTCCAAGGGCCCGCTAGGGAACCTACATTGTCCATGTGCCCATTAGTTAACCTAGATAGTCCAAGTGCCTGCATGGTAACCTAGATAGTCCAACAGCCAGCTAGGTAACCTACATACTCCAAAAACCCGCTAGGTAATGTAGATAGTTCAAGTGCCAGCTAGGTAACCTAGATATTCCAAGTGTCCGCTACGTAACCTACAAAATCTAAGTGCCCGCTAGGTTATCTATGTAGTCCAAATGCCCGCTAGGGAATCTACATAGTGCAAGGGCCCGCTAGTTAACGTAGATAGTCCAAGTGCTGCTAGTTAATCTACATAGTCCAAGGGCCCGCTAGTTAACCTACATAGTCCAAGTACCCGCTAG
Organism: Tenrec ecaudatus; assembly: GCF_050624435.1. NCBI lineage: Eukaryota > Metazoa > Chordata > Mammalia > Afrosoricida > Tenrecidae > Tenrec > Tenrec ecaudatus. The sequence goes on from NW_027457738.1 coordinate 646,301, forward strand.
TTAACCTAGATCGTCCAAGTGCCTGCTAGGTAACCTACATAGTCCAAGGGCCCGCTAGTTAAACTACATTGTCCAAGGGCCCGCTAGGTAACCTACAAAGTCTAAGTGCCCGCTAGGTTATCTATATAGTCCAAATGCCCGCTAGGAACCTACATAGTCCAAGTGCCCGCTAGTTAACCTAGATCGTCAAAGTGCCCGCTAGTTAACCAACATAGTCAATGGGCCCACTAGTTAAACTACATAGTGCAAGAGCCTGCTACTTAACCTAGATCGTGCAAGTGTCTGCTAGTTAACCTACATAGTCCAAGTGCCAGTTAGCTAACCTAGATAGTCAAAGGGCCCGCTAGTGAACATTGATCATCCAAGTGCCCGCTAGTTGACCTAGATAGTCCAAGTGCACGCTAGTTAACCTAGATAGTCCAAGTGCCCTCTAGTTAACCTAGATCGTCCAAGTTCCCGCTAGTTAACCTACATTGTCCAAGGGCCTGCTAGTTAACCTACGTAGTCCAAGGTCCGCTAGTTAACCTAGATACTCCAAGTGCTCGCTAGTTAAACTACATAGTACAAGGGCCCGCTAGTTGACCTAGATAGTCCAAGGGCCCGCTAGTTAACCTAGATTGTCGAAGTGCCCGCTAGGTAGCCTAATTAGTCCAAATGTCCGATAGGGATCCTACATAGTCCAAGTGCCCGCTAGGTGACCTACATAGTCAAAGTGCCCGTTCGTTAACCTAGATAGTCCAAGTGCCCGCTAGGAAACCTACATAGTCCAAGTGCCCACTAGGTAACCTAAATAATCCAAATGCCCGCTAGGGAAACTACATAGTCCAATTGCCCGCTAGTTAACCTAGATAGTGCAAGTGCCCGCTAGTAAACCTAGATAGTCCATGGGCCCGCTAGTTAATCTAGATAGTCCAAGTGCACGCTAGTTAACCTACATAGTCCAAGGGCCCTCTAGTTAACCTAGATAGTCCAAGTGCCCGCTAGGGGACGTACATAGTCCAAGTGCCCGCTAGGTAACCTAGATAGTCCAAGTGCCCACTATTGTATGTACGTAGTTCAAGTGCCCGCTAGGTAACCTAGATTGTCCAAGTATGCGCTAGTTAACCTACATAGTCCAAGTGCCCGCTAGGTAACCTAGATAGTCCAAGGTTCTGCTAGTTAACCTACATAGTCCAATGCCCGATAGGGAACCTACATAGTCCAAGTGCCCGCTGAGGAACCTACATAGTCCAAGTACCCGATAGGGAACCTACATATTCCAAGTGCCCGTTAGGGAACCTAGATAGTCCAAGTGCCCGCTAGGGAACCTGCATTGTACAAGTGCCCGCTAATTAACCTAGATTGTACAAGTGCCCGCTAGTTAACCTAGATAGTCCAAGTGCCCGCTAGTTAACCTTGATCATCCAAGTGCCCGCTAGTTAACCTACATAGTCCAAGTGCCCGCTAGGTAACCTACATAGTCCAAATGCCCTCTAGTTCACCTACATAGTCCAAGTGCCCGCTAGGGAACCTACATAGTCCAGGTGCCCGTTAGGTAACCTAGATCGTCCAAATGCCCGCCAGGAAACTCACATAGTCCAAGTGCGCGCTAGGGAACTTACATAGTCCAAGGGCCCGCTATGGAACCTACATAGTCCAAGTGCCCGTTAGTTAACCTAGATAGTCCAAGTGCCCACTTGGTAACCTAGATAGTCCAACAGACCGCTAGGTAACCTACATACTCCAAGAACCCGCTAGGTAACGTAGATAGTTCAAGTGCCAGCTAGGTAACCTAGATATTCCAAGTGCCCGCTATGTAACCTACAGAGTCTAAGTGCCCGCTAGGTTATCTATGTAGTCCAAATGCCCGCTAGGGAACCTACATAGTCCAAGTGCCCTCTAGGCAACCTAGATAATTCAAGTGCCTGCTAATTAAGCTATATCGTCCAAGTGCCAGCTAGTTAACCAGATCATCCAAGTGCCCACTAGTTAACCTAAATAGTCAATGGGCACGCTAGTTAACCTACATAGTGCAAGAGCCCGCTAGTTAACCTAGATCGTGCAAGTGTCTGCTAGTTAACCTACATAGTCCAAGTGCCAGTTAGCTAACCTAGATAGTCTAAGGGCCTGCTAGTTTACCTACATAGTCCAAGTGCCCGGTAGTTAACTTACATAGTCCAAGTGCCCGCTCTGGAACCTACATAGTCCAAGTGCCTGCTAGGGAACCTACATAGTTCAAGTGTCCGTAGGGAACATACAGAGTCCAAGTGCCCGCTAGGGAATCTACATTGTCCAAGGGCCCCCTAGTTATCGTAGATAGTCCAAGTGCCGCTAGATAATCTACATAGTCCAAGGACCCGCTAGTTAACCTACATAGTCCAAGTACCCGCTAGTTAACCTAGATCGTCCAAGTGCACGCTAGTTAACCTACATAGTCCAAGGGTCCGCTAGTTAACCTATATAGTCCAAGTGCCCACTAGGGAACCTACATAGTCAAAGTGCCCGCTAGGGAACCTACATAGTCCAAGTGCCCTCTAGTTAACCTAGATAGTCCAAATGCCCGCTAGTTAACCTAGATAGTCCAAGTGCCCGCTAGTTAACCAGGATCATCAAAGTGCTCTCTAGTTAACTTACATAGTCCAAAGGCCTGCTAGTTAACCTACTTAGAGCAAGGGCCCGCTAGTTAACCTTGATAGTGCAAGTTCCCGCTAGGTAACCTAGACAGTCCAAGTGACCATTAGGTTACCTACATAGTCCAAGTGCCCGTTCGTTAACCTACATAGTCCAAGTGCCCGCTAGGTAACGTAGATAGCCCAAGTGCCCGCTAGGGTACGTACATAGTCCAAGTGCCCGCTAGGTAACCTAGATAGTCCAAGTGCCCGCTAGTTAACCTACATAGTCCAAGTGCCTGCTAGGTAAACTACATAGTCCAAGTGCCCACTAGGTAACCTAGACAGTCCAATTGCCCCCTAGTTAACCTAGAGAGTCCAAGTACCCGATAGGGAACCTACATAGTCTAAGTGCTCGCTAGGGGACTTACATAGTCCAAGTGCTCGCTAGGCAACCTACATAGTCCAAGTGCCCATTAGTTAACCTAGATAGTCAAAGTGCCTGCTAGGTCACCTAAATAGTCCAAGTGTCCGCTAGGGAACCTACATAGTCCAAGTGCCCGTTCATTAACATAGATAGGCCAAGTGCCAGCTTGGTAACCTAGACAGTCCAAGTGACCGCTAGGTTACCTACATAGTCCAAGTGCACGTTCGTTAACCTAGATAGTCCAAGTGCCCGCTAGGGAAACTACATAATCCAAGTGCCCGCTACTAAACCTAGATAGTCCAAGGGCCCGCTAGGGAACCTACATTGTCCATGTGCCCATTAGTTAACCTAGATAGTCCAAGTGCCTGCATGGTAACCTAGATAGTCCAACAGCCAGCTAGGTAACCTACATACTCCAAAAACCCGCTAGGTAATGTAGATAGTTCAAGTGCCAGCTAGGTAACCTAGATATTCCAAGTGTCCGCTACGTAACCTACAAAATCTAAGTGCCCGCTAGGTTATCTATGTAGTCCAAATGCCCGCTAGGGAATCTACATAGTCCAAGGGCCCGCTAGTTAACGTAGATAGTCCAAGTGCTGCTAGTTAATCTACATAGTCCAAGGGCCCGCTAGTTAACCTACATAGTCCAAGTACCCGCTAGTTAACCTAGATCGTCCAAGTGCCTGCTAGGTAACCTACATAGTCCAAGGGCCCGCTAGTTAAACTACATTGTCCAAGGGCCCGCTAGGTAACCTACATAGTCCAAGGTCAGCTAGTTAACCTAGATAGTCCAAGTGCCCGCTAGTTAACCTACATAGTCCAAGAACCCGCTAGTTAACCTAGATAGTCCAAGTGCCCGCTAGTTAACCTACATAGTCAAAGTGCCCTTAGGGAACCTAGATAGTCAAAGTGCCCGCTAGGGAACTTACATAGTCCAAGGGCCCGCTAGGGAACCTACATAGTCCAAGTGCACGTTAGATAACCTAGATAGTCCAACAGCCCGGTAGGTAACCTACATACTCCACGTACCCGCTAGGTAACGTAGATAGTTCAAGTGCCAGCTAGGTAACCTAGATAGTCCAAGTGCCCGCTAGGTAAGCTACAAAGTCTAAGTGCCCGCTAGGTAATCTATATAGTCCAAATGCCCGTTAAGGAGCCTACATAGTCCAAATGCCCGCTAGGTAACCTAGATAGTCCAAGGGCCCGCTAGGTAACCTACATAGTCCTAGTGCCCCCTAGTTAACCTGCATTCTCCAAGTGCCCGCTAGGTAACCTACATAGTCCAAGTGCCCGCTAGGTAACCTACATAGTCCAAATGCCCTCTAGTTAACCTACATAGTCCAAGTGCCCGCTAGGGAACCTACATAGTCCAGGTGCCCGTTAGGTAACCTAGATCGTCCAAATGCCCGCCAGGAAACTCACATAGTCCAAGTGCGCGCTAGGGAACTTACATAGTCCAAGGGCCCGCTATGGAACCTACATAGTCCAAGTGCCCGTTAGTTAACCTAGATAGTCCAAGTGCCCACTTGGTAACCTAGATAGTCCAACAGACCGCTAGGTAACCTACATACTCCAAGAACCCGCTAGGTAACGTAGATAGTTCAAGTGCCAGCTAGGTAACCTAGATATTCCAAGTGCCCGCTATGTAACCTACAGAGTCTAAGTGCCCGCTAGGTTATCTATGTAGTCCAAATGCCCGCTAGGGAACCTACATAGTCCAAGTGCCCTCTAGGCAACCTAGATAATTCAAGTGCCTGCTAATTAAGCTATATCGTCCAAGTGCCAGCTAGTTAACCAGATCATCCAAGTGCCCACTAGTTAACCTAAATAGTCAATGGGCACGCTAGTTAACCTACATAGTGCAAGAGCCCGCTAGTTAACCTAGATCGTGCAAGTGTCTGCTAGTTAACCTACATAGTCCAAGTGCCAGTTAGCTAACCTAGATAGTCTAAGGGCCTGCTAGTTTACCTACATAGTCCAAGTGCCCGGTAGTTAACTTACATAGTCCAAGTGCCCGCTCTGGAACCTACATAGTCCAAGTGCCTGCTAGGGAACCTACATAGTTCAAGTGTCCGTAGGGAACATACAGAGTCCAAGTGCCCGCTAGGGAATCTACATTGTCCAAGGGCCCCCTAGTTATCGTAGATAGTCCAAGTGCCGCTAGATAATCTACATAGTCCAAGGACCCGCTAGTTAACCTACATAGTCCAAGTACCCGCTAGTTAACCTAGATCGTCCAAGTGCACGCTAGTTAACCTACATAGTCCAAGGGTCCGCTAGTTAACCTATATAGTCCAAGTGCCCACTAGGGAACCTACATAGTCAAAGTGCCCGCTAGGGAACCTACATAGTCCAAGTGCCCTCTAGTTAACCTAGATAGTCCAAATGCCCGCTAGTTAACCTAGATAGTCCAAGTGCCCGCTAGTTAACCAGGATCATCAAAGTGCTCTCTAGTTAACTTACATAGTCCAAAGGCCTGCTAGTTAACCTACTTAGAGCAAGGGCCCGCTAGTTAACCTTGATAGTGCAAGTTCCCGCTAGGTAACCTAGACAGTCCAAGTGACCATTAGGTTACCTACATAGTCCAAGTGCCCGTTCGTTAACCTACATAGTCCAAGTGCCCGCTAGGTAACGTAGATAGCCCAAGTGCCCGCTAGGGTACGTACATAGTCCAAGTGCCCGCTAGGTAACCTAGATAGTCCAAGTGCCCGCTAGTTAACCTACATAGTCCAAGTGCCTGCTAGGTAAACTACATAGTCCAAGTGCCCACTAGGTAACCTAGACAGTCCAATTGCCCCCTAGTTAACCTAGAGAGTCCAAGTACCCGATAGGGAACCTACATAGTCTAAGTGCTCGCTAGGGGACTTACATAGTCCAAGTGCTCGCTAGGCAACCTACATAGTCCAAGTGCCCATTAGTTAACCTAGATAGTCAAAGTGCCTGCTAGGTCACCTAAATAGTCCAAGTGTCCGCTAGGGAACCTACATAGTCCAAGTGCCCGTTCATTAACATAGATAGGCCAAGTGCCAGCTTGGTAACCTAGACAGTCCAAGTGACCGCTAGGTTACCTACATAGTCCAAGTGCACGTTCGTTAACCTAGATAGTCCAAGTGCCCGCTAGGGAAACTACATAATCCAAGTGCCCGCTACTAAACCTAGATAGTCCAAGGGCCCGCTAGGGAACCTACATTGTCCATGTGCCCATTAGTTAACCTAGATAGTCCAAGTGCCTGCATGGTAACCTAGATAGTCCAACAGCCAGCTAGGTAACCTACATACTCCAAAAACCCGCTAGGTAATGTAGATAGTTCAAGTGCCAGCTAGGTAACCTAGATATTCCAAGTGTCCGCTACGTAACCTACAAAATCTAAGTGCCCGCTAGGTTATCTATGTAGTCCAAATGCCCGCTAGGGAATCTACATAGTCCAAGGGCCCGCTAGTTAACGTAGATAGTCCAAGTGCTGCTAGTTAATCTACATAGTCCAAGGGCCCGCTAGTTAACCTACATAGTCCAAGTACCCGCTAGTTAACCTAGATCGTCCAAGTGCCTGCTAGGTAACCTACATAGTCCAAGGGCCCGCTAGTTAAACTACATTGTCCAAGGGCCCGCTAGGTAACCTACAAAGTCTAAGTGCCCGCTAGGTTATCTATATAGTCCAAATGCCCGCTAGGAACCTACATAGTCCAAGTGCCCGCTAGTTAACCTAGATCGTCAAAGTGCCCGCTAGTTAACCAACATAGTCAATGGGCCCACTAGTTAAACTACATAGTGCAAGAGCCTGCTACTTAACCTAGATCGTGCAAGTGTCTGCTAGTTAACCTACATAGTCCAAGTGCCAGTTAGCTAACCTAGATAGTCAAAGGGCCCGCTAGTGAACATTGATCATCCAAGTGCCCGCTAGTTGACCTAGATAGTCCAAGTGCACGCTAGTTAACCTAGATAGTCCAAGTGCCCTCTAGTTAACCTAGATCGTCCAAGTTCCCGCTAGTTAACCTACATTGTCCAAGGGCCTGCTAGTTAACCTACGTAGTCCAAGGTCCGCTAGTTAACCTAGATACTCTAAGTGCTCGCTAGTTAAACTACATAGTACAAGGGCCCGCTAGTTGACCTAGATAGTCCAAGGGCCCGCTAGTTAACCTAGATTGTCGAAGTGCCCGCTAGGTAGCCTAATTAGTCCAAATGTCCGATAGGGATCCTACATAGTCCAAGTGCCCGCTAGGTGACCTACATAGTCAAAGTGCCCGTTCGTTAACCTAGATAGTCCAAGTGCCCGCTAGGAAACCTACATAGTCCAAGTGCCCACTAGGTAACCTAAATAATCCAAATGCCCGCTAGGGAAACTACATAGTCCAATTGCCCGCTAGTTAACCTAGATAGTGCAAGTGCCCGCTAGTAAACCTAGATAGTCCATGGGCCCGCTAGTTAATCTAGATAGTCCAAGTGCACGCTAGTTAACCTACATAGTCCAAGGGCCCTCTAGTTAACCTAGATAGTCCAAGTGCCCGCTAGGGGACGTACATAGTCCAAGTGCCCGCTAGGTAACCTAGATAGTCCAAGTGCCCACTATTGTATGTACGTAGTTCAAGTGCCCGCTAGGTAACCTAGATTGTCCAAGTATGCGCTAGTTAACCTACATAGTCCAAGTGCCCGCTAGGTAACCTAGATAGTCCAAGGTTCTGCTAGTTAACCTACATAGTCCAATGCCCGATAGGGAACCTACATAGTCCAAGTGCCCGCTGAGGAACCTACATAGTCCAAGTACCCGATAGGGAACCTACATATTCCAAGTGCCCGTTAGGGAACCTAGATAGTCCAAGTGCCCGCTAGGGAACCTGCATTGTACAAGTGCCCGCTAATTAACCTAGATAGTACAAGTGCCCGCTAGTTAACCTAGATAGTCCAAGTGCCCGCTAGTTAACCTTGATCATCCAAGTGCCCGCTAGTTAACCTACATAGTCCAAGTGCCTGATAGGGAACCTACATAGTCCAAGTGCCCGCAGAGGAACCTACATAGTCCAAGTGTCCGATAGGGAACCTACATATTCCAAGTGCCCATTAGGGAATCTAGATAGTCCAAGTGCCCGTAGGGAACCTATATAGTCCAAGTGCCCGCTAGGGAACCTACATAGTCAAAGTGCCCGCACGGGAACCTGCATTGTGCAAGTGCCCGCTAGTTAACCTAGATAGTCCAAGTGCCCGCTAGTTAATTTACATAGTCCAAGGTCACCTAGTTAACCTAGATAGTCCAAGTGCCCGCTAGTTAACCTACATAGTCCAAGGTCAGCTAGTTAACCTTGATAGTCCAAGTGCCCGCTAGTTAACCTACATAGTCCAAGAACCCGCTAGTTAACCTAGATAGTCCAAGTGCCCGCTAGTTAACCTACATAGTCAAAGTGCCCTTAGGGAACCTAGATAGTCAAAGTGCCCGCTAGGGAACTTACATAGTCCAAGGGCCCGCTAGGGAACCTACATAGTCCAAGTGCACGTTAGATAACCTAGATAGTCCAACAGCCCGGTAGGTAACCTACATACTCCACGTACCCGCTAGGTAACGTAGATAGTTCAAGTGCCAGCTAGGTAACCTAGATAGTCCAAGTGCCCGCTAGGTAACCTACAAAGTCTAAGTGCCCGCTAGGTAATCTATATAGTCCAAATGCCCGTTAAGGAGCCTACATAGTCCAAATGCCCGCTAGGTAACCTAGATAGTCCAAGGGCCCGCTAGGTAACCTACATAGTCCTAGTGCCCCCTAGTTAACCTGCATTCTCCAAGTGCCCGCTAGGTAACCTACATAGTCCAAGTGCCCGCTAGGTAACCTACATAGTCCAAATGCCCTCTAGTTAACCTACATAGTCCAAGTGCCCGCTAGGGAACCTACATAGTCCAAGTGCCCGTTAGGTAACCTAGATCGTCCAAATGCCCGCCAGGAAACTCACATAGTCCAAGTGCGCGCTAGGGAACTTACATAGTCCAAGGGCCCGCTATGGAACCTACATAGTCCAAGTGCCCGTTAGTTAACCTAGATAGTCCAAGTGCCCACTTGGTAACCTAGATAGTCCAACAGACCGCTAGGTAACCTACATACTCCAAGAACCCGCAAGGTAACGTAGATAGTTCAAGTGCCAGCTAGGTAACCTAGATATTCCAAGTGCCCGCTAGGTAACCTACAGAGTCTAAGTGCCCGCTAGGTTATCTATGTAGTCCAAATGCCCGCTAGGGAACCTACATAGTCCAAGTGCCCTCTAGGCAACCTAGATAATTCAAGTGCCTGCTAATTAACCTATATCGTCCAAGTGCCAGCTAGTTAACCAGATCGTCCAAGTGCCCACTAGTTAACCTAAATAATCAATGGGCACGCTAGTTAACCTACATAGTGCAAGAGCCCGCTAGTTAACCTAGATCGTGCAAGTGTCTGCTAGTTAACCTACATAGTCCAAGTGCCAGTTAGCTAACCTAGATAGTCTAAGGGCCTGCTAGTTTACCTACATAGTCCAAGGGTCCGCTAGTTAACCTATATAGTCCAAGTGCCCACTAGGGAACCTACATAGTCAAAGTGCCCGCTAGGGAACCTACATAGTCCAAGTGCCCTCTAGTTAACCTAGATAGTCCAAATGCCCGCTAGTTAACCTAGATAGTCCAAGTGCCCGCTAGTTAACCAGGATCATCAAAGTGCTCTCTAGTTAACTTACATAGTCCAAAGGCCTGCTAGTTAACCTACTTAGAGCAAGGGCCCGCTAGTTAACCTTGATAGTCCAAGTTCCCGCTAGGTAACCTAGACAGTCCAAGTGACCATTAGGTTACCTACATAGTCCAGGTGCCCGTTCGTTAACCTACATAGTCCAAGTGCCCGCTAGGTAACGTAGATAGCCCAAGTGCCCGCTAGGGTACGTACATAGTCCAAGTGCCCGCTAGGTAACCTAGATAGTCCAAGTGCCCGCTAGTTAACCTACATAGTCCAAGTGCCTGCTAGGTAAACTACATAGTCCAAGTGCCCACTATGTAACCTAGACAGTCCAATTGCCCCCTAGTTAACATAGAGAGTCCAAGTACCCGATAGGGAACATACATAGTCCAAGTGCTCGCTAGGCAACCTACATAGTCCAAGTGCTCGCTAGGCAACCTACATAGTCCAAGTGCCCATTAGTTAACCTAGATAGTCAAAGTGCCTGCTAGGTCACCTAAATAGTCCAAGTGTCCGCTAGGGAACCTACATAGTCCAAGTGCCCGCTAGGTAACCTAGATAGTCCACGTGCCCGTTAGCTAACCTAGATAGTCGAAGTGTCCGCTAGTTAACCTACATAGTCCAAGTGCCCGTTCATTAACATAGATAGGCCAAGTGCCAGCTTGGTAACCTAGACAGTCCAAGTGACCGCTAGGTTACCTACATAGTCCAAGTGCAAGTTCGATAACCTAGATAGTCCAAGTGCCCGCTAGGGAAACTACATAATCCAAGTGCCCGCTACTAAACCTAGATAGTCCAAGGGCCCGCTAGGGAACCTACATTGTCCAAGTGCCCGTTAGTTAACCTAGATAGTCCAAGTGCCTGCATGGTAACCTAGATAGACCAACAGCCAGCTAGGTAACCTACATACTCCAAAAACCCGCTGGGTAACGTAGATAGTTCAAGTGCCAGCTAGGTAACCTAGATATTCCAAGTGTCCGCTACGTAACCTACAAAATCTAAGTGCCCGCTAGGTTATCTATGTAGTCCAAATGCCCGCTAGGGAATCTACATAGTCCAAGGGCCCGCTAGTTAACGTAGATAGTCCAAGTGCTGCTAGTTAATCTACATAGTCCAAGGGCCCGCTAGTTAACCTACATAATCCAAGTACCCGCTAGTTAACCTAGATCGTCCAAGTGCCTGCTGGGTAACCTACATAGTCCAAGGGCCCGCTAGTTAACCTACATTGTCCAAGGGCCCGCTAGGTAACCTACAAAGTCTAAGTGCCCGCTAGGTTATCTATATAGTCCAAATGCCCGCTAGGAACCTACATAGTCCAAGTGCCCGCTAGTTAACCTAGATCGTCAAATTGCCCGCTAGTTAACCAACATAGTCAATGGGCCCACTAGTTAAACTACATAGTGCAAGAGCCTGCTACTTAACCTAGATCGTGCAAGTGTCTGCTAGTTAACCTACATATTCCAAGTGCCAGTTAGCTAACCTAGATAGTCAAAGGGCCCGCTAGTGAACATTGATCATCCAAGTGCCCGCTAGTTGACCTAGATAGTCCAAGTGCACGCTAGTTAACCTAGATAGTCCAAGTGCCCTCTAGTTAACCTAGATCGTCCAAGTTCCCGCTAGTTAACCTACATTGTCCAAGGGCCTGCTAGTTAACCTACGTAGTCCAAGGTCCGCTAGTTAACCTAGATACTCCAAGTGCTCGCTAGTTAACCTACATAGTACAAGGGCCCGCTAGTTGACCTAGATAGTCCAAGGGCCCGCTAGGTAACCTACAAAGTCTAAGTGCCCGCTAGGTAATCTATATAGTCCAAATGCCCGTTAAGGAGCCTACATAGTCCAAATGCCCGCTAGGTAACCTAGATAGTCCAAGGGCCCGCTAGGTAACCTACATAGTCCTAGTGCCCCCTAGTTAACCTGCATTCTCCAAGTGCCCGCTAGGTAACCTACATAGTCCAAGTGCCCGCTAGGTAACCTACATAGTCCAAATGCCCTCTAGTTAACCTACATAGTCCAAGTGCCCGCTAGGGAACCTACATAGTCCAAGTGCCCGTTAGGTAACCTAGATCGTCCAAATGCCCGCCAGGAAACTCACATAGTCCAAGTGCGCGCTAGGGAACTTACATAGTCCAAGGGCCCGCTATGGAACCTACATAGTCCAAGTGCCCGTTAGTTAACCTAGATAGTCCAAGTGCCCACTTGGTAACCTAGATAGTCCAACAGACCGCTAGGTAACCTACATACTCCAAGAACCCGCAAGGTAACGTAGATAGTTCAAGTGCCAGCTAGGTAACCTAGATATTCCAAGTGCCCGCTAGGTAACCTACAGAGTCTAAGTGCCCGCTAGGTTATCTATGTAGTCCAAATGCCCGCTAGGGAACCTACATAGTCCAAGTGCCCTCTAGGCAACCTAGATAATTCAAGTGCCTGCTAATTAACCTATATCGTCCAAGTGCCAGCTAGTTAACCAGATCGTCCAAGTGCCCACTAGTTAACCTAAATAATCAATGGGCACGCTAGTTAACCTACATAGTGCAAGAGCCCGCTAGTTAACCTAGATCGTGCAAGTGTCTGCTAGTTAACCTACATAGTCCAAGTGCCAGTTAGCTAACCTAGATAGTCTAAGGGCCTGCTAGTTTACCTACATAGTCCAAGGGTCCGCTAGTTAACCTATATAGTCCAAGTGCCCACTAGGGAACCTACATAGTCAAAGTGCCCGCTAGGGAACCTACATAGTCCAAGTGCCCTCTAGTTAACCTAGATAGTCCAAATGCCCGCTAGTTAACCTAGATAGTCCAAGTGCCCGCTAGTTAACCAGGATCATCAAAGTGCTCTCTAGTTAACTTACATAGTCCAAAGGCCTGCTAGTTAACCTACTTAGAGCAAGGGCCCGCTAGTTAACCTTGATAGTCCAAGTTCCCGCTAGGTAACCTAGACAGTCCAAGTGACCATTAGGTTACCTACATAGTCCAGGTGCCCGTTCGTTAACCTACATAGTCCAAGTGCCCGCTAGGTAACGTAGATAGCCCAAGTGCCCGCTAGGGTACGTACATAGTCCAAGTGCCCGCTAGGTAACCTAGATAGTCCAAGTGCCCGCTAGTTAACCTACATAGTCCAAGTGCCTGCTAGGTAAACTACATAGTCCAAGTGCCCACTATGTAACCTAGACAGTCCAATTGCCCCCTAGTTAACATAGAGAGTCCAAGTACCCGATAGGGAACATACATAGTCCAAGTGCTCGCTAGGCAACCTACATAGTCCAAGTGCTCGCTAGGCAACCTACATAGTCCAAGTGCCCATTAGTTAACCTAGATAGTCAAAGTGCCTGCTAGGTCACCTAAATAGTCCAAGTGTCCGCTAGGGAACCTACATAGTCCAAGTGCCCGCTAGGTAACCTAGATAGTCCACGTGCCCGTTAGCTAACCTAGATAGTCGAAGTGTCCGCTAGTTAACCTACATAGTCCAAGTGCCCGTTCATTAACATAGATAGGCCAAGTGCCAGCTTGGTAACCTAGACAGTCCAAGTGACCGCTAGGTTACCTACATAGTCCAAGTGCAAGTTCGATAACCTAGATAGTCCAAGTGCCCGCTAGGGAAACTACATAATCCAAGTGCCCGCTACTAAACCTAGATAGTCCAAGGGCCCGCTAGGGAACCTACATTGTCCAAGTGCCCGTTAGTTAACCTAGATAGTCCAAGTGCCTGCATGGTAACCTAGATAGACCAACAGCCAGCTAGGTAACCTACATACTCCAAAAACCCGCTGGGTAACGTAGATAGTTCAAGTGCCAGCTAGGTAACCTAGATATTCCAAGTGTCCGCTACGTAACCTACAAAATCTAAGTGCCCGCTAGGTTATCTATGTAGTCCAAATGCCCGCTAGGGAATCTACATAGTCCAAGGGCCCGCTAGTTAACGTAGATAGTCCAAGTGCTGCTAGTTAATCTACATAGTCCAAGGGCCCGCTAGTTAACCTACATAATCCAAGTACCCGCTAGTTAACCTAGATCGTCCAAGTGCCTGCTGGGTAACCTACATAGTCCAAGGGCCCGCTAGTTAACCTACATTGTCCAAGGGCCCGCTAGGTAACCTACAAAGTCTAAGTGCCCGCTAGGTTATCTATATAGTCCAAATGCCCGCTAGGAACCTACATAGTCCAAGTGCCCGCTAGTTAACCTAGATCGTCAAATTGCCCGCTAGTTAACCAACATAGTCAATGGGCCCACTAGTTAAACTACATAGTGCAAGAGCCTGCTACTTAACCTAGATCGTGCAAGTGTCTGCTAGTTAACCTACATATTCCAAGTGCCAGTTAGCTAACCTAGATAGTCAAAGGGCCCGCTAGTGAACATTGATCATCCAAGTGCCCGCTAGTTGACCTAGATAGTCCAAGTGCACGCTAGTTAACCTAGATAGTCCAAGTGCCCTCTAGTTAACCTAGATCGTCCAAGTTCCCGCTAGTTAACCTACATTGTCCAAGGGCCTGCTAGTTAACCTACGTAGTCCAAGGTCCGCTAGTTAACCTAGATACTCCAAGTGCTCGCTAGTTAACCTACATAGTACAAGGGCCCGCTAGTTGACCTAGATAGTCCAAGGGCCCGCTAGTTAACCTAGATTGTCGAAGTGCCCGCTAGGTAGCCTAATTAGTCCAAATGTCCGATAGGGATCCTACATAGTCCAAGTGCCCGCTAGGTGACCTACATAGTGAAAGTGCCCATTCGTTAACCTAGATAGTCCAAGTGCCCGCTAGGAAACCTACATAGTCCAAGTGCCCACTAGGTAACCTAAATAATCCAAATGCCCACTAGGGAAACTACATAGTCCAATTGCCCGCTAGTTAACCTAGATAGTCCAAGTGCCCGCTAGTAAACCTAGATAGTCCAAGGTCCCGCTAGTTAATCTAGATAGTCCAAGTGCACGCTAGTTAACCTACATAGTCCAAGGGCCCTCTAGTTAACCTAGATAGTCCAAGTGCCCGCTAGGGGACGTACATAGTCCAAGTGCCCGCTAGGTAACCTAGATAGTCCAAGTGCCCACTATTGTATGTACGTAGTTCCAGTGCCCGCTAGGTAACCTAGATTGTCCAAGTATGCGCTAGTTAACCTACATAGTCCAAGTGCCCGCTAGGTAACCTAGATAGTCCACGGTTCTGCTAGTTAACCTACATAGTCCAATGCCCGAGAGGGAACCTACATAGTCCAAGTGCCCGCTGAGGAACCTACATAGTCCAAGTGCCCGTTAGGGAACCTAGATTGTCCAAGTGCCCGCTAGGGAACCTGCATTGTACAAGTGCCCGCTAATTAACCTAGTAGTACAAGTGCCCGCTAGTTAACCTAGATAGTCCAAGTGCCCGCTAGTTAACCTTGATCATCCAAGTGCCCGCTAGTTAACCTACATAGTCCAAGTGCCTGATAGGGAACCTACATAGTCCAAGTGCCCGCAGAGGAACCTACATAGTCCAAGTGTCCGATAGGGAACCTACATATTCCAAGTGCCCATTAGGGAATCTAGATAGTCCAAGTGCCCGTAGGGAACCTATATAGTCCAAGTGCCCGCTAGGGAACCAACATAGTCAAAGTGCCCGCACGGGAACCTGCATTGTGCAAGTGCCCGCTAGTTAACCTAGATAGTCCAAGTGCCCGCTAGTTAATTTACATAGTCCAAGGTCACCTAGTTAACCTAGATAGTCCAAGTGCCCGCTAGTTAACCTACATAGTCCAAGGTCAACTAGTTAACCTAGATAGTCCAAGTGCCCGCTAGTTAACCTACATAGTCCAAGAACCCGCTAGTTAACCTAGATAGTCCAAGTGCCCGCTAGTTAACCTACATAGTCAAAGTGCCCTTAGGGAACCTATATAGTCAAAGTGCCCGCTAGGGAACTTACATAGTCCAAAGGCCCGCTAGGGAACCTACATAGTCCAAGTGCACGTTAGTTAACCTAGATAGTCCAACAGCCCGGTAGGTAACCTACATACTCCACGTACCCGCTAGGTAACGTAGATAGTTCAAGTGCCAGCTAGGTAACCTAGATAGTCCAAGTGCCCGCTAGGTAACCTACAAAGTCTAAGTGCCCGCTAGGTAATCTATATAGTCCAAATGCCCGTTAAGGAGCCTACATAGTCCAAATGCCCGCTAGGTAACCTAGATAGTCCAAGGGCCCGCTAGGTAACCTACATAGTCCTAGTGCCCCCTAGTTAACCTGCATTCTCCAAGTGCCCGCTAGGTAACCTACATAGTCCAAGTGCCCGCTAGGTAACCTACATAGTCCAAATGCCCTCTAATTAACCTACATAGTCCAAGTGCCCGCTAGGGAACCTACATAGTCCAAGTGCCCGTTAGGTAACCTAGATCGTCCAAATGCCCGCCAGGAAACTCACATAGTCCAAGTGCGCGCTAGGGAACTTACATAGTCCAAGGGCCCGCTATGGAACCTACATAGTCCAAGTGCCCGTTAGTTAACCTAGATAGTCCAAGTGCCACTTGGTAAACTAGATAGTCCAACAGACCGCTAGGTAACCTACATACTCCAAGAACCCGCAAGGTAACGTAGATAGTTCAAGTGCCAGCTAGGTAACCTAGATATTCCAAGTGCCCGCTAGGTAACCTACAGAGTCTAAGTGCCCGCTAGGTTATCTATGTAGTCCAAATGCCCGCTAGGGACCCCACATAGTCCAAGTGCCCTCTAGGCAACCTAGATAATTCAAGTGCCTGCTAATTAACCTATATCGTCCAAGTGCCAGCTAGTTAACCAGATCGTCCAAGTGCCCACTAGTTAACCTAAATAGTCAATGGGCACGCTAGTTAACCTACATAGTGCAAGAGCCCGCTAGTTAACCTAGATCGTGCAAGTGTCTGCTAGTTAACCTACATAGTCCAAGTGCCAGTTAGCTAACCTAGATAGTCTAAGGGCCTGCTAGTTTACCTACATAGTCCAAGGGTCCGCTAGTTAACCTATATAGTCCAAGTGCCCACTAGGGAACCTACATAGTCAAAGTGCCCGCTAGGGAACCTACATAGTCCAAGTGCCCTCTAGTTAACCTAGATAGTCCAAATGCCCGCTAGTTAACCTAGATAGTCCAAGTGCCCACTAGGGAACCTACATAGTCAAAGTGCCCGCTAGGGAACCTACATAGTCCAAGTGCCCTCTAGTTAACCTAGATAGTCCAAATGCCCGCTAGTTAACCTAGATAGTCCAAGTGTCCGCTAGTTAACCAGGATCATCAAAGTGCTCTCTAGTTAACTTACATAGTCCAAAGGCCTGCTAGTTAACCTACTTAGAGCAAGGGCCCGCTAGTTAACCTTGATAGTCCAAGTTCCCGCTAGGTAACCTAGACAGTCCAAGTGACCATTAGGTTACCTACATAGTCCAAGTGCCCGTTCGTTAACCTACATAGTCCAAGTGCCCGCTAGGTAACGTAGATAGCCCAAGTGCCCGCTAGGGTACGTACATAGTCCAAGTGCCCGCTAGGTAACCTAGATAGTCCAAGTGCCCGCTAGTTAACCTACATAGTCCAAGTGCCTGCTAGGTAAACTACATAGTCCAAGTGCCCACTAGGTAACCTAGACAGTCCAATTGCCCCCTAGTTAACCTAGAGAGTCCAAGTACCCGATAGGGAACCTACATAGTCCAAGTGCTCGCTAGGCAACCTACATAGTCCAAGTGCCCATTAGTTAACCTAGATAGTCAAAGTGCCTGCTAGGTCACCTAAATAGTCCAAGTGTCCGCTAGGGAACCTACATAGTCCAAGTGCCCGCTAGGTAACCTAGATAGTCCACGTGCCCATTAGCTAACCTAGATAGTCGAAGTGTCCGCTAGTTAACCTACATAGTCCAAGTGCCCGTTCATTAACATAGATAGGCCAAGTGCCAGCTTGGTAACCTAGACAGTCCAAGTGACCGCTAGGTTACCAACATAGTCCAAGTGCACGTTCGTTAACCTAGATAGTCCAAGTGCCCGCTAGGGAAACTACATAATCCAAGTGCCCGCTACTAAACCTAGATCGTCCAAGTGACCGCTAGGTAACCTACATAGTCCAAGGGCCCGCTAGTTAACCTACATTGTCCAAGGGCTTGCTAGGTAACCTACAAAGTCTAAGTGCCCGCTAGGTTATCTATATATTCCAAATGCCCGCTAGGAACCTACATAGTCCAAGTGCCCGCTAGTTAACCTAGATCGTCCAAGTGCCCGCTAGTTAACCAACATAGTCAATGGGCTCACTAGTTAACCTACATAGTGCACGAGCCCGCTATTTAACCTAGATCGTGCAAGTGTCTCCTAGTTAACCTACATAGTCCAAGTGCCAGTTAGCTAACCTAGATAGTCAAAGGGCCCGCTAGTGAACATTGATCATCCAAGTGCCCGCTAGTTAACCTAGATAGTCCAAGTGCACGCTAGTTAACCTAGATAGTCCAAGCGCCCTCTAGTTAACCTAGATCGTCCAAGTTCCCGCTAGTTAACCTACATTGTTCAAGGGCCTGCTAGTTAACCTACGTAGTCCAAGGTCCGCTAGTTAACCTAGATACTCCAAGTGCTCGCTAGTTAACCTACATAGTACAAGTGCCCGCTAGGTAACCTACAGAGTCTAAGTGCCCGCTAGGTTATCTATATAGTCCAAATGCCCGCTAGGGAACCTACATAGTCCAAGTGCCTGCTAGGCAACCTAGATAATTCAAGTGCCCGCTAATTAACGTATATCGTCCAAGTGCCAGCTAGTTAACCAGATCATCCAAGTGACCACTAGTTAACCTAAATAGTCAATGGGCACGCTAGTTAACCTACATAGTGCAAGAGCCCGCTAGTTAACCTAGATCGTGCAAGTGTCTGCTAGTTAACCTACATAGTCCAAGTGCCAGTTAGCTAACCTAGATAGTCTAAGGGCCTGCTAGTTACCTACATAGTCCAAGTTCCCGGTAGTTAACTTACATAGTCCAAGTGCCCGCTCTGGAACCTACATAGTCCAAGTGCCTGCTAGGGAACTTACAAAGTTCAAGTGTCCGTAGGGAACATACAGAGTCCAAGTGCCCGCTAGGGAATCTACATAGTCCAAGGGCCCCCTAGTTAACGTAGATAGTCCAAGTGCCGCTAGATAATCTACATAGTCCACGGGCCCGCTAGTTAACCTACATGGTCCAAGTACCCGCTAGTTAACCTAGATCGTCCAAGTGCATGCTAGCTAACCTACATAGTCCAAGGGCCCGCTAGTAAACCTATATAGTCCAAGTGCCCACTAGGGAACCTACATAGTCAAAGTGCCCGCTAGGGAACCTACATAGTCCAAGTGCCCTCTAGTTAACCTAGATAGTCCAAATGCCCGCTAGTTAACCTAGATAGTCCAAGTGCCCGCTAGTTAACCAGGATCATCAAAGTGCCCTCTAGTTAACTTACATAGTCCAAAGGCCTGCTAGTTAACCTACTTAGAGCAAGCGCCCGCTAGTTAACCTTGATAGTCCAAGTGCCCGCTAGTTAACCTACATAGTCCAAGTTCCCGCAAGGTAACCTAGACAGTCCAAGTGACCATTAGGTTACCTACATAGTCCAAGTGCCCGTTCGTTAACCTACATAGTCCAAGTGTCCGCTACGTAACGTAGATAGCCCAAGTGCCCGCTAGGGTACGTACATAGTCCAAGTGCCCGCTAGGTAACCTAGATAGTCCAAGTGCCCGCTAGTTAACCTACATAGTCCAAGTGCCTGCTAGGTAAACTACATAGTCCAAGTGCCCACTAGGTAACCTAGACAGTCCAATTGCCCCCTAGTTAACCTAGACAGTCCAAGTACCCGATAGGGAATCTACATAGTCTAAGTGCTCGCTAGGGAACCTACATAGTCCAAGTGCTCGTTAGGCAACCTACATAGTCCAAGCGCCCGTTAGTTAACCTAGATATTCAAAGTGCCTGCTAGGTCACCTAAATAGTCCAAGTGTCCGCTAGGGAACCTACATAGTCCAAGTGCCCGCTAGTTAACCTAGATAGTCCACGTGCCCGTTAGCTGCCCTAGATAGTCGAAGTGTCCGCTAGTTAACCTACATAGTCCAAGTGCCCGTTCATTAACATAGATAGGCCAAGTGCCAGCTTGGTAACCTAGACAGTCCAAGTGACCGCTAGGTTACCAACATAGTCCAAGTGCACGTTCGTTAACCTAGATAGTCCAAGTGCCCGCTAGGGAAACAACAAAATCCAAGTGCTCGCTACTAAACATAGATAGTCCAAGGGCCCGCTAGGGAACCTACATAGTCCAAGTGCCCGTTAGTTAACCTAGATAGTCCAAGTGCCTGTATGGTAACCTAGATAGTCCAACAGCCCACTAGGTAACCTACATACTCCAAAAACCCGCTAGGTAACGTAGATAGTTCAAGTGCCAGCTAGGTAACCTAGATATTCCAAGTGTCCGCTAGGTAACCTACAAAATCTAAGTGCCCGCTAGGTTATCTATGTAGTCCAAATGCCCGCTAGGGAATCTACATAGTCCAAGGGCCTGCTAGTTAACGTAGATAGTCCAAGAGCCGCTAGTTAATCTACGTAGTCCAAGGGCCCGCTAGTTAACCTACATAGTCCAAGTACCCGCTAGTTAACCTAGATCGTCCAAGTGACCGCTAGGTAACCTACATAGTCCAAGGCCCGCTAGTTAACCTACATTGTCCAAGGGCCCGCTAGGTAAACTACAAAGTCTAAGTGCCCGCTAGGTTATCTATATAGTCCAAATGGCCGCTAGGAACCTACATAGTCCAAGTGCCCGCTAGTTAACCTAGATCGTCCAAGTGCCCGCTAGTTAACCAACATAGTCAATGGGCCCACTAGTTAACCTACATAGTGCAAGAGCCCGCTACTTAACCTAGATCGTGCAAGTATCTGCTAGTTAACCTACATAGTCCAAGTGCCAGTTAGCTAACCTAGATAGTCAAGGGGCCCGCTAGTGAACATTGATCATCCAAGTGCCCGCTAGTTAACCTAGATAGTCCAAGTGCACGCTAGTTAACCTACATAGTACAAGGGCCCGCTAGTTGACCTAGATAATTCAAGGGCCCGCTAGTTAACCTACATTGTCGAAGTGCCCGCCAGGTAACCTAATTAGTCCCAATGCCCGATAGGGATCCTACATAGTCCAAGTGCCCGCTAGGTGACCTACATAGTCAAAGAGCCCGTTCGTTAACCTAGATAGTCCAAGTGCCCGCTAGGAAACCTACATAGTCCAAGTGCCCACTAGGTAACCTAAATAATCCAAATGCCCGCTAGGGAAACTACATAGTCCAAGTGCCCGCTAGTTAACCTAGATAGTGCAAGTGCCCGCTAGTAAACCTAGATAGTCCAAGGGCCCGCTAGTTAATCTAGATAGTCCAAGTGCACGCTAGTTAACCTACATAGTCCAAGGGCCCTCTAGTTAACCTAGATAGTCCAAGTGCCCGCTAGGGGACGTACATAGTCCAAGTGCCCGCTAGGTAACCTAGATAGTCAAAGTGCCCACTATTGTATGTACATAGTTCATGTGCCCGCTAGGTTATCTATGTAGTCCAAATGCCCGCTAGGGAACCTACATAGTCAAAGTGCCCTCTAGGCAACCTAGATAATTCAAGTGCCTGCTAATTAACCTATATCGTCCAAGTGCCAGCTAGTTAACCAGATCGTCCAAGTGCCCACTAGTTAACCTAAATAGTCAATGGGCACGCTAGTTAACCTACATAGTGCAAGAGCCCGCTAGTTAACCTAGATCGTGCAAGTGTCTGCTAGTTAACCTACATAGTCCAAGTGCCAGTTAGCTAACCTAGATAGTCTAAGGGCCTGCTAGTTTACCTACATAGTCCAAGGGTCCGCTAGTTAACCTATATAGTCCAAGTGCCCACTAGGGAACCTACATAGTCAAAGTGCCCGCTAGGGAACCTACATAGTCCAAGTGCCCTCTAGTTAACCTAGATAGTCCAAATGCCCGCTAGTTAACCTAGATAGTCCAAGTGCCCGCTAGTTAACCAGGATCATCAAAGTGCTCTCTAGTTAACTTACATAGTCCAAAGGCCTGCTAGTTAACCTACTTAGAGCAAGGGCCCGCTAGTTAACCTTGATAGTCCAAGTTCCCGCTAGGTAACCTAGACAGTCCAAGTGACCATTAGGTTACCTACATAGTCCAAGTGCCCGTTCGTTAACCTACATAGTCCAAGTGCCCGCTAGGTAACGTAGATAGCCCAAGTGCCCGCTAGGGTACGTACATAGTCCAAGTGCCCGCTAGGTAACCTAGATAGTCCAAGTGCCCGCTAGTTAACCTACATAGTCCAAGTGCCTGCTAGGTAAACTACATAGTCCAAGTGCCCACTAGGTAACCTAGACAGTCCAATTGCCCCCTAGTTAACCTAGAGAGTCCAAGTACCCGATAGGGAACCTACATAGTCCAAGTGCTCGCTAGGCAACCTACATAGTCCAAGTGCCCATTAGTTAACCTAGATAGTCAAAGTGCCTGCTAGGTCACCTAAATAGTCCAAGTGTCCGCTAGGGAACCTACATAGTCCAAGTGCCCGCTAGGTAACCTAGATAGTCCACGTGCCCGTTAGCTAACCTAGATAGTCGAAGTGTCCGCTAGTTAACCTACATAGTCCAAGTGCCCGTTCATTAACATAGATAGGCCAAGTGCCAGCTTGGTAACCTAGACAGTCCAAGTGACCGCTAGGTTACCAACATAGTCCAAGTGCACGTTCGTTAACCTAGATAGTCCAAGTGCCCGCTAAGGAAACTACATAATCCAAGTGCCCGCTACTAAACCTAGATCGTCCAAGTGACCGCTAGGTAACCTACATAGTCCAAGGGCCCGCTAGTTAACCTACATTGTCAAAGGGCTTGCTAGGTAACCTACAAAGTCTAAGTGCCCGCTAGGTTATCTATATATTCCAAATGCCCGCTAGGAACCTACATAGTCCAAGTGCCCGCTAGTTAACCTAGATCGTCCAAGTGCCCGCTAGTTAACCAACATAGTCAATGGGCTCACTAGTTAACCTACATAGTGCAAGAGCCCACTATTTAACCTAGATCGTGCAAGTGTCTCCTAGTTAACCTACATAGTCCAAGTGCCAGTTAGCTAACCTAGATAGTCAAAGGGCCCGCTAGTGAACATTGATCATCCAAGTGCCCGCTAGTTAACCTAGATAGTCCAAGTGCACGCTAGTTAACCTAGATAGTCCAAGTGCCCTCTAGTTAACCTAGATCGTCCAAGTTCCCGCTAGTTAACCTACATTGTTCAAGGGCCTGCTAGTTAACCTACGTAGTCCAAAGTCCGCTAGTTAACCTAGATACTCCAAGTGCTCGCTAGTTAACCTACATAGTACAAGTGCCCGCTAGGTATCCTACAGAGTCTAAGTGCCGGCTAGGTTATCTATATAGTCCAAATGCCCGCTAGGGAACCTACATAGTCCAAGTGCCTGGTAGGCAACCTAGATAATTCAAGTGCCCGCTAATTAACCTATATCGTCCAAGTGCCAGCTAGTTAACCAGATCATCCAAGTGACCACTAGTTAACCTAAATAGTCAATGGGCACGCTAGTTAACCTACATAGTGCAAGAGCCCGCTAGTTAACCTAGATCGTGCAAGTGTCTGCTAGTTAACCTACATAGTCCAAGTGCCAGTTAGCTAACCTAGATAGTCTAAGGGCCTGCTAGTTACCTACATAGTCCAAGTTCCCGGTAGTTAACTTACATAGTCCAAGTGCCCGCTCTGGAACCTACATAGTCCAAGTGCCTGCTAGGGAACTTACAAAGTTCAAGTGTCCGTAGGCAACATACAGAGTCCAAGTGCCCGCTAGGGAATCTACATAGTCCAAGGGCCCCCTAGTTAACGTAGATAGTCCAAGTGCCGCTAGATAATCTACATAGTCCACGGGCCCGCTAGTTAACCTAGATCGTCCAAGTGCCCACTAGGGAACCTACATAGTCAAAGTGCCCGCTAGGGAACCTACATAGTCCAAGTGCCCTCTAGTTAACCTAGATAGTCCAAATGCCCGCTAGTTAACCTAGATAGTCCAAGTGCCCGCTAGTTAACCAGGATCATCAAAGTGCCCTCTAGTTAACTTACATAGTCCAAAGGCCTGCTAGTTAACCTACTTAGAGCAAGGGCCCGCTAGTTAACCTTGATAGTCCAAGTGCCCGCTAGTTAACCGACATAGTCCAAGTTCCCGCTAGGTAACCTAGACAGTCCAAGTGACCATTAGGTTACCTACATAGTCCAAGTGCCCGTTCGTTAACCTACATAGTCCAAGTGCCCGCTAGGTAACGTAGATAGCCCAAGTGCCCGCTAGGGTACGTACATAGTCCATGTGCCCGCTAGGTAACCTAGATAGTCCAAGTGCCCGCTAGTTAACCTACATAGTCCAAGTGCCTGCTAGGTAAACTACATAGTCCAAGTGCCCACTAGGTAACCTAGACAGTCCAATTGCCCCCTAGTTAACCTAGACAGTCCAAGTACCCGATAGGGAACCTACATAGTCTAAGTGCTCGCTAGGGAACCTACATAGTCCAAGTGCTCGTTAGGCAACCTACATAGTCCAAGCGCCCGTTAGTTAACCTAGATAGTCAAAGTGCCTGCTAGGTCACCTAAATAGTCCAAGTGTCCGCTAGGGAACCTACATAGTCCAAGTGCCCGCTAGTTAACCTAGGTAGTCCACGTGCCCGTTAGCTACCCTAGATAGTCGAAGTGTCCGCTAGTTAACCTACATAGTCCAAGTGCCCGTTCATTAACATAGATAGGCCAAGTGCCAGCTTGGTAACCTAGACAGTCCAAGTGACCGCTAGGTTACCAACATAGTCCAAGTGCACGTTCGTTAACCTAGATAGTCCAAGTGCCCGCTAGGGAAACTACAAAATCCAAGTGCCCGCTACTAAACCTAGATAGTCCAAGGGCCCGCTAGGGAACCTACATAGTCCAAGTGCCCGTTAGTTAACCTAGATAGTCCAAGTGCCTGTATGGTAACCTAGATAGTCCAACAGCCCGCTAGGTAACCTACATACTCCAAAAACCCGCTAGGTAACGTAGATAGTTCAAGTGCCAGCTAGGTAACCTACAAAGTCTAAGTGCCCGCTAGGTAATCTATATAGTCCAAATGCCCCTTAGGGAGCCTACATAGTCCAAATGCCCGCTAGGGAACGTAGATAGTCCAAGTGCACGCTAGTTAACCTACATAGTACAAGGGCCCGCTAGTTGACCTAGATAATTCAAGGGCCCGCTAGTTAACCTAGATTGTCGAAGTGCCCGCTAGGTAACCTAATTAGTCCCAATGCCCGATAGGGATCCTACATAGTCCAAGTGCCCGCTAGGTGACCTACTTAGTCAAAGAGCCCGTTCGTTAACCTAGATAGTCCAAGTGCCCACTAGGAAACCTACATAGTCCAAGTGCCCACTAGGTAACCTAAATAATCCAAATGCCCGCTAGGGAAACTACATAGTCCAAGTGCCCGCTAGTTAACCTAGATAGTGCAAGAGCCCGCTAGTAAACCTAGATAGTCCAAGGGCCCGCTAGTTAATCTAGATAGTCCAAGTGCACGCTAGTTAACCTACATAGTCCAAGGGCCCTCTAGTTAACCTAGATAGTCCAAGTGCCCGCTAGGGGACGTACATAGTCCAAGTGCCCGCTAGGTAACCTAGATAGTCAAAGTGCCCACTATTGTATGTACATAGTTCATGTGCCCGCTAGGTAACCTAGATTGTCCAAGTATGCGCTAGTTAACCTACATAGTCCAAGTGCCCGCTAGGTAACATAGATAGTCCAAGGTTCTGCTAGTTAACCTACATAGACCAATTACCCGATAGGGAACCTACATATTCCAAGTGCCCGTTAGGGAACCTAGATAGTCCAAGTGCCCGCTAGGGAACCTGCATTGTACAAGTGCCCGCTAATTAACCTAGATAGTAAAAGTGCCCGCTAGTTAACCTAGATAGTCCAAGTGCCCACTAGTTAACCTTGATCATCCAAGTGCCCGCTAGTTAACCTACATAGTCCAAGTGCCTGACAGGGAACCTACATTGTCCAATGCCCGCAGAGGAACCTACATAGTCCCAGTGTCCGATAGGGAACCTACATATTCCACGTGCCCATTAGGGAACCTAGATAGTCCAAGTGCCCATAGGGAACCTATATAGTCCAAGTGCCCGCTAGGGAACCTACATAGTCAAAGTGCCCGCTCGGGAACCTGCATTGTGCAAGTGCCCGCTAGTTAACCTAGATAGTCCAAGTGCCCGCTAGTTAATTTACATAGTCCAAGGTCAGCTAGTTAACCTAGGTAGTCCAAGTGCCCGCTAGTTAACCTACATAGTCCAAGGTCAGCTAGTTAACCTAGATAGTCCAAGTGCCCGCTAGTTAACTTACATAGTCCAAGGGCCCGCTAGTTAACCTAGATAGTCCAAGTTCTCGCTAGTTAACCTACATAGTCCAAGGGCCCGCTAGTTAACCTAGATATTCCAAGTGCCCGCTAGTTAACCTACATAGTCAAAGTGCCCTTAGGGAACCTATATTGTCCAAGTGCCCGCTAGGGAACTTATATAGTCCAAGGGCCCGCTAGGGAACCTACATAGTCCAAGTGCACGTTAGTTAACCTAGATAGCCCAAGTGCCCGCATGGTAACCTAGATAGTCCAACAGCCCTGTAGGTAACCTACATACTCCAAGTACCCGCTAGGTAACGTAGATAGTTCAAGTGCCAGCTAGGTAACCTAGATAGTCCAAGTGCCCGCTAGGTAACCTACAAAGTCTAAGTGCCCGCTAGGTAATCTATATAGTCCAAATGCCCCTTAGGGAGCCTACATAGTCCAAATGCCCGCTAGGGAACGTAGATAGTCCAAGGGCCCGCTAGGTAACCTACATAGTCCTAGTGCCCCCTCGTTAACCTACATTCTCCAAGTGCCCGATAGGGAACCTACATAGTCCAAGTGCCCGCTATGTAACCTACATAGTCCAAGTACCCGCTAGTTAACCTAGATCGTCCAAGTGCACGCTAGTTAACCTACATAGTCCAAGGGCCCTCTAGTTAACCTATATAGTCCAAGTGCCCACTAGGGAACCTACATAGTCAAAGTGCCCGCTAGGGAACCTACATAGTCCAAGTGCACTCTAGTTAACCTAGATAGTCCAAATGCCCGCTAGTTAACCTAGATAGTCCAAGTGCCCGCTAGTTAACCAGGATCATCAAAGTGCCCTCTAGTTAACTTACATAGTCCAAAGGCCTGCTAGTTAACCTACTTAGAGCAAGGGCCCGCTAGTTAACCTTGATAGTCCAAGTGCCCGCTAGTTAACCGACATAGTCCAAGTTCCCGCTAGGTAACCTACATAGTCCAAGTTCCCGCTAGGTAACCTAGACAGTCCAAGTGACCATTAGTTTACCTACATAGTCCAAGTGCCCGATCGTTAACCTACATAGTCCAAATGCCCGCTAGGTAACGTAGATAGCCCAAGTGCCTGCTAGTGTACGTACATAGTCCAAGTGCCCGCTAGGTAACCTAGATAGTCCAAGTGCCCGCTAGTTAACCTACATAGTCCAAGTGCCTGTTAGGTAAACTACATAGTCCAAGTGCCCACTAGGTAACCTAGACAGTCCAATTGCCCCCTAGTTAACCTAGACAGTCCAAGTACCCGATAGGGAACCTACATAGTCTAAGTGCTCGCTAGGGAACCTACATAGTCCAAGTGCTCGCTAGGCAACCTACATAGTCCAAGTGCCCGTTAGTTAACCTAGATAGTCAAAGTGCCTGCTAGGTCACCTAAATAGTCCAAGTGTCCGCTAGGGAACCTACATAGTCCAAGTGCCCGCTAGGTAACCTAGATACTCCACGTGCCCGTTCGTTAACCTAGATAGTCGAAGTGTCCGCTAGTTAACCTACATAGTCCAAGTGCCCGTTCATTAACATAGATAGGCCATGTGCCACCTTGGTAACCTAGACAGTCCAAGTGACTGCTAGGTTACCTACATAGTCCAAGTGCACATTCGTTAACCTACATAGTCCACGTGCCCGCTAGGGAAACTACATAATCCAAGTGCCCGCTACTAAACCTAGATAGTCCAAGGGCCCGCTAGGGAACCTACATAGTCCAAGTGCCCGTTAGTTAACCTAGATAGTCCAAGTGCGTGCATGGTAACCTAGATAGTCCAACAGCCCGCTAGGTAACCTACATACTCCAAAAACCCGCTAGGTAACGTAGATAGTTCAAGTGCCAGCTAAGTAACCTAGATATTCCAAGTGTCCGCTAGGTAACCTACAAAATCTAAGTGCCCGCTAGGTTATCTATGTAGTCCAAATGCCCGCTAGGGAATCTACATAGTCCAAAAGCCCGCTCGTTAACGTAGATAGTCCAAGAGCCGCTAGTTAATCTACATAGTCCAAGGGCCCGCTAGTTAACCTACATAGTCCAAGTACCCGCTAGTTAACCTAGATCGTCCAAGTGCCCGCTAGGTAACCTACATAGTCCAAGGGCCCGCTAGTTTACCTACATTGTCCAAGGGCCCGCTAGGTAACCTACAAAGTCTAAGTGCCTGCTAGGTTATCTATATAGTCCAAATGCCCGCTAGGAACCTACATAGTCCAAGTGCCCGCTAGTTAACCTAGATCGACCAAGTGCCCGCTAGTTACCCAACATAGTCAATGGGCCCACTAGTTAACCTACATACTGCAAGAGCCCGCTACTTAACCTAGATCGTGCAAGTGTCTGCTAGTTAACCTACATAGTCCAAGTGCCAGTTAGCTAACCCTGATAGTCAAAGGGCCCGCTAGTTAACATTGATCATCCAAGTGCCCGCTAGTTAACCTAGATAGTCTAAGTGCACGCAAGTTAACCTATATAGTCCAAGTGCCCTCTAGTTAACCTAGATCGTCCAAGTTCCAGCTAGTTAACCTACATTGTCCAAGGGCCTGCTTGTTAACCTACGTAGTCCAAGGTCCGCTAGTTAACCTAGATACTCCAAGTGCACGCTAGTTAACCTACATAGTACAATTGCCCGCTAGTTGACGTAGATAGTCCAAGGGCCCGCTAGTTAACCTAGATTGTCGAATTGCCCGCTAGGTAACCTAATTAGTCCAAATGTCCGATAGGGATCCTACATAGTCCAAGTGACCGCTAGGTGACCTACATAGTCAAAGTGCCCGTTCGTTAACCTAGATAGTCCAAGTGCCCGCTAGGAAACCTACATAGTCCAAGTGCCCACTAGGTAACCTAAATAATCCAAATGCCCACTAGGGAAACTACATAGTCCAAGTGCCCGCTAGTTAACCTAGATAGTCCAAGTGCCCGCTAGTAAACCTAGATAGTCCAAGGGCCCGCTAGTTAATCTAGATAGTCCAAGTGCCCGCTAGTTAACCTACATAGTCCAAGGGCCCTCTAGTTAACCTAGATAGTCCAAGTGCCCACTAGGTGACGTACATAGTCCAAGTGCCCGCTAGGTAACCTAGATAATCCAAGTGCCCACTATTGTATGTACATAGTTCAAGTGCCCGCTAGGTAACCTAGATTGTCCAAGTATGCGCTAGTTAACCTACATAGTCCAAGTGCCCGCTAGGTAACCTAGATAGTCCAAGGTTCTGCTAGTTAACCTACATAGTCCAATGCCCGATAGGGAACCTACATAGTCCAAGTGCCCGCTAGGGAACCTGCATTGTACAAGTGCCCGCTAATTAACCTAGATAGTACAAGTGCCCGCTAGTTAACCTAGATAGTCCAAGTGCCCGCTAGTTAACCTTGATCATCGAAGTACCCGCTAGTTAACCTACATAGTCCAAATGCCTGCTAGGGAACCTACATAGTCCAAGTGCCCGCAGAGGAACCTACATAGTCCAAGTGTCCGATAGGGAACCTACATATTCCAAGTGCCCATCAGTGAACCTAGATAGTCCAAGTGCCCGTAGGGAACCTATATAGTCCAAGTGCCCGCTAGGGAACCTACATAGTCAAAGTGCCCTCTCGGGAACCTGCATTGTGCAAGTGCCCTCTAGTTAACCTAGATAGTCCAAGTGCCCACTAGGTGACATACATAGTCCAAGTGCCCGCTAGGTAACCTAGATAATCCAAGTGCCCACTATTGTATGTACATAGTTCAAGTGCCCGCTAGGTAACCTAGATTGTCCAAGTATGCGCTAGTTAACCTACATAGTCCAAGTGCCCGCTAGGTAACCTAGATAGTCCAAGGTTCTGCTAGTTAGCCTACATAGTCCAATGCCCGATAGGGAACCTACATAGTCCAAGTGCCCGCTAGGGAAACTACATAATCCAAGTGCCCGCTACTAAACCTAGATAGTCCAAGGGCCCGCTAGGGAACCTACATAGTCCAAGTGCCCGTTAGTTAACCTAGATAGTCCAAGTGCGTGCATGGTAACCTAGATAGTCCAACAGCCCGCTAGGTAACCTACATACTCCAAAAACCCCCTAGGTAACGTAGATAGTTCAAGTGCCAGCTAAGTAACCTAGATATTCCAAGTGTCCGCTAGGTAACCTACAAAATCTAAGTGCCCGCTAGGTTATCTATGTAGTCCAAATGCCCGCTAGGGAATCTACATAGTCCAAAAGCCCGCTCGTTAACGTAGATAGTCCAAGAGCCGCTAGTTAATCTACATAGTCCAAGGGCCCGCTAGTTAACCTACATAGTCCAAGTACCCGCTAGTTAACCTAGATCGTCCAAGTGCCCGCTAGGTAACCTACATAGTCCAAGGGCCCGCTAGTTTACCTACATTGTCCAAGGGCCCGCTAGGTAACCTACAAAGTCTAAGTGCCTGCTAGGTTATCTATATAGTCCAAATGCCCGCTAGGAACCTACATAGTCCAAGTGCCCGCTAGTTAACCTAGATCGACCAAGTGCCCGCTAGTTACCCAACATAGTCAATGGGCCCACTAGTTAACCTACATACTGCAAGAGCCCGCTACATAACCTAGATCGTGCAAGTGTCTGCTAGTTAACCTACATAGTCCAAGTGCCAGTTAGCTAACCCTGATAGTCAAAGGGCCCGCTAGTTAACATTGATCATCCAAGTGCCCGCTAGTTAACCTAGATAGTCTAAGTGCACGCAAGTTAACCTATATAGTCCAAGTGCCCTCTAGTTAACCTAGATCGTCCAAGTTCCAGCTAGTTAACCTACATTGTCCAAGGGCCTGCTTGTTAACCTACGTAGTCCAAGGTCCGCTAGTTAACCTAGATACTCCAAGTGCACGCTAGTTAACCTACATAGTACAATTGCCCGCTAGTTGACGTAGATAGTCCAAGGGCCCGCTAGTTAACCTAGATTGTCGAATTGCCCGCTAGGTAACCTAATTAGTCCAAATGTCCGATAGGGATCCTACATAGTCCAAGTGACCGCTAGGTGACCTACATAGTCAAAGTGCCCGTTCGTTAACCTAGATAGTCCAAGTGCCCGCTAGGAAACCTACATAGTCCAAGTGCCCACTAGGTAACCTAAATAATCCAAATGCCCACTAGGGAAACTACATAGTCCAAGTGCCCGCTAGTTAACCTAGATAGTCCAAGTGCCCGCTAGTAAACCTAGATAGTCCAAGGGCCCGCTAGTTAATCTAGATAGTCCAAGTGCCCGCTAGTTAACCTACATAGTCCAAGGGCCCTCTAGTTAACCTAGATAGTCCAAGTGCCCACTAGGTGACGTACATAGTCCAAGTGCCCGCTAGGTAACCTAGATAATCCAAGTGCCCACTATTGTATGTACATAGTTCAAGTGCCCGCTAGGTAACCTAGATTGTCCAAGTATGCGCTAGTTAACCTACATAGTCCAAGTGCCCGCTAGGTAACCTAGATAGTCCAAGGTTCTGCTAGTTAACCTACATAGTCCAATGCCCGATAGGGAACCTACATAGTCCAAGTGCCCGCTAGGGAACCTGCATTGTACAAGTGCCCGCTAATTAACCTAGATAGTACAAGTGCCCGCTAGTTAACCTAGATAGTCCAAGTGCCCGCTAGTTAACCTTGATCATCGAAGTACCCGCTAGTTAACCTACATAGTCCAAATGCCTGATAGGGAACCTACATAGTCCAAGTGCCCGCAGAGGAACCTACATAGTCCAAGTGTCCGATAGGGAACCTACATATTCCAAGTGCCCATCAGTGAACCTAGATAGTCCAAGTGCCCGTAGGGAACCTATATAGTCCAAGTGCCCGCTAGGGAACCTACATAGTCAAAGTGCCCTCTCGGGAACCTGCATTGTGCAAGTGCCCTCTAGTTAACCTAGATAGTCCAAGTGCCCACTAGGTGACGTACATAGTCCAAGTGCCCGCTAGGTAACCTAGATAATCCAAGTGCCCACTATTGTATGTACATAGTTCAAGTGCCCGCTAGGTAACCTAGATTGTCCAAGTATGCGCTAGTTAACCTACATAGTCCAAGTGCCCGCTAGGTAACCTAGATAGTCCAAGGTTCTGCTAGTTAGCCTACATAGTCCAATGCCCGATAGGGAACCTACATAGTCCAAGTGCCCGCTAGGGAACCTGCATTGTACAAGTGCCCGCTAATTAACCTAGATAGTACAAGTGCCCGCTAGTTAACCTAGATATTCCAAGTGCCCGCTAGTTAACCTTGATCATCCAAGTACCCGCTAGTTAACCTACATAGTCCAAATGCCTGATAGGGAACCTACATAGTCCAAGTGCCCGCAGAGGAACCTACATAGTACAAGTGTCCGATAGGGAACCTACATATTCCAAGTGCCCATCAGTGAACCTAGATAGTCCAAGTGCCCATAGGGAACCTATATAGTCCAAGTGCCCGCTAGGGAACCTACATAGTCAAAGTGCCCTCTCGGGAACCTGCATTGTGCAAGTGCCCGCTAGTTAACCTAGATAGTCCAAGTGCCCGCTAGTTAATTTACATAGTCCAAGGTCAGCTAGTTAACCTAGATAGTACAAGTGCCCGCTAGTTAACCTACATAGTCCAAGGTCAGCTAGTTAACCTAGATAGTCCAAGTGCCCGCTAGTTAACCTACATAGTCCAAGGGCCCGCTAGTTAACCTAGATAGTCCAAGTTCCCGCTAGTTAACCTACATAGTCCAAGGGCCCGCTAGTTAACCTAGATATTCCAAATGCCCGCTAGTTAACCTACATAGTCAAAGTGCCCTTAGGGAACCTATATTGTCAAAGTGCCCGCTAGGGAAATTACATAGTCCAAGGGCCCGATAGGGAACCTACATAGTCCAAGTGCACGTTAGTTAACCTAGAGAGCCCAAGTGCCCGCATGGTAACCTAGATAGTCCAACAGCCCGGTAGGTAACCTACATACTCCAAGTACCCGCTAGGTAACGTAGATAGTTCAAGTGCCAGCTAGGTAACCTAGATAGTCCAAGTGCCCGCTAGGTAACCTACAAAGTCTAAGTGCCCGCTAGGTAATCTATATACTCCAAATGCCCTTTAGGGAGCCTACATAGTCCAAATGCCCGCTAGGGAACGTAGATAGTCCAAGGGCCCGCTAGGTAACCTACATAGTCCTAGTGCCCCCTCGTTAACCTACATTCTCCAAGTGCCCGATAGGGAACCTACATAGTCCAAGTGCCCGCTAGGTAACCTACATAGTCCAAGTACCCGCTAGTTAACCTAGATCGTCCAAGTGCACGCTAGTTAACCTACATAGTCCAAGGGCCCTCTAGTTAACCTATATAGTCCAAGTGCCCACTAGGGAACCTACATAGTCAAAGTGCCCGCTAGGGAACCTACATAGTCCAAGTGCCCTCTAGTTAACCTAGATAGTCCAAATGCCCGCTAGTTAACCTAGATAGTCCAAGTGCCCGCTAGTTAACCAGGATCATCAAAGTGCTCTCTAGTTAACTTACATAGTCTAAAGGCCTGCTAGTTAACCTACTTAGACCAAGGGTCCGCTAGTTAACCTTGATAGTCCAAGTGCCCGCTAGTTAACCTAGATAGACCAAGTGCCCGCTAGGGAAACTACATAATCCAAGTGCCCGCTACTAAACCTAGATAGTCCAAGGGCCCGCTAGGGAACCTACATAGTCCAAGTGCCCGTTAGTTAACCTAGATAGTCCAAGTGCGTGCATGGTAACCTAGATAGTCCAACAGCCCGCTAGGTAACCTACATACTCCAAAAACCCGCTAGGTAACGTAGATAGTTCAAGTGCCAGCTAAGTAACCTAGATATTCCAAGTGTCCGCTAGGTAACCTACAAAATCTAAGTGCCCGCTAGGTTATCTATGTAGTCCAAATGCCCGCTAGGGAATCTACATAGTCCAAAAGCCCGCTCGTTAACGTAGATAGTCCAAGAGCCGCTAGTTAATCTACATAGTCCAAGGGCCCGCTAGTTAACCTACATAGTCCAAGTACCCGCTAGTTAACCTAGATCGTCCAAGTGCCCGCTAGGTAACCTACATAGTCCAAGGGCCCGCTAGTTTACCTACATTGTCCAAGGGCCCGCTAGGTAACCTACAAAGTCTAAGTGCCTGCTAGGTTATCTATATAGTCCAAATGCCCGCTAGGAACCTACATAGTCCAAGTGCCCGCTAGTTAACCTAGATCGACCAAGTGCCCGCTAGTTACCCAACATAGTCAATGGGCCCACTAGTTAACCTACATACTGCAAGAGCCCGCTACTTAACCTAGAACGTGCAAGTGTCTGCTAGTTAACCTACATAGTCCAAGTGCCAGTTAGCTAACCCTGATAGTCAAAGGGCCCGCTAGTTAACATTGATCATCCAAGTGCCCGCTAGTTAACCTAGATAGTCTAAGTGCACGCAAGTTAACCTATATAGTCCAAGTGCCCTCTAGTTAACCTAGATCGTCCAAGTTCCAGCTAGTTAACCTACATTGTCCAAGGGCCTGCTAGTTAACCTACGTAGTCCAAGGTCCGCTAGTTAACCTAGATACTCCAAGTGCACGCTAGTTAACCTACATAGTACAATTGCCCGCTAGTTGACGTAGATAGTCCAAGGGCCCGCTAGTTAACCTAGATTGTCGAATTGCCCGCTAGGTAACCTAATTAGTCCAAATGTCCGATAGGGATCCTACATAGTCCAAGTGACCGCTAGGTGACCTACATAGTCAAAGTGCCCGTTCGTTAACCTAGATAGTCCAAGTGCCCGCTAGGAAACCTACATAGTCCAAGTGCCCACTAGGTAACCTAAATAATCCAAATGCCCACTAGGGAAACTACATAGTCCAAGTGCCCGCTAGTTAACCTAGATAGTCCAAGTGCCCGCTAGTAAACCTAGATAGTCCAAGGGCCCGCTAGTTAATCTAGATAGTCCAAGTGCCCGCTAGTTAACCTACATAGTCCAAGGGCCCTCTAGTTAACCTAGATAGTCCAAGTGCCCACTAGGTGACGTACATAGTCCAAGTGCCCGCTAGGTAACCTAGATAATCCAAGTGCCCACTATTGTATGTACATAGTTCAAGTGCCCGCTAGGTAACCTAGATTGTCCAAGTATGCGCTAGTTAACCTACATAGTCCAAGTGCCCGCTAGGTAACCTAGATAGTCCAAGGTTCTGCTAGTTAACCTACATAGTCCAATGCCCGATAGGGAACCTACATAGTCCAAGTGCCCGCTAGGGAACCTGCATTGTACAAGTGCCCGCTAATTAACCTAGATAGTACAAGTGCCCGCTAGTTAACCTAGATAGTCCAAGTGCCCGCTAGTTAACCTTGATCATCGAAGTACCCGCTAGTTAACCTACATAGTCCAAATGCCTGATAGGGAACCTACATAGTCCAAGTGCCCGCAGAGGAACCTACATAGTCCAAGTGTCCGATAGGGAACCTACATATTCCAAGTGCCCATCAGTGAACCTAGATAGTCCAAGTGCCCGTAGGGAACCTATATAGTCCAAGTGCCCGCTAGGGAACCTACATAGTCAAAGTGCCCTCTCGGGAACCTGCATTGTGCAAGTGCCCTCTAGTTAACCTAGATAGTCCAAGTGCCCACTAGGTGACGTACATAGTCCAAGTGCCCGCTAGGTAACCTAGATAATCCAAGTGCCCACTATTGTATGTACATAGTTCAAGTGCCCGCTAGGTAACCTAGATTGTCCAAGTATGCGCTAGTTAACCTACATAGTCCAAGTGCCCGCTAGGTAACCTAGATAGTCCAAGGTTCTGCTAGTTAGCCTACATAGTCCAATGCCCGATAGGGAACCTACATAGTCCAAGTGCCCGCTAGGGAACCTGCATTGTACAAGTGCCCGCTAATTAACCTAGATAGTACAAGTGCCCGCTAGTTAACCTAGATAGTCCAAGTGCCCGCTAGTTAACCTTGATCATCCAAGTACCCGCTAGTTAACCTACATAGTCCAAATGCCTGATAGGGAACCTACATAGTCCAAGTGCCCGCAGAGGAACCTACATAGTACAAGTGTCCGATAGGGAACCTACATATTCCAAGTGCCCATCAGTGAACCTAGATAGTCCAAGTGCCCATAGGGAACCTATATAGTCCAAGTGCCCGCTAGGGAACCTACATAGTCAAAGTGCCCTCTCGGGAACCTGCATTGTGCAAGTGCCCGCTAGTTAACCTAGATAGTCCAAGTGCCCGCTAGTTAATTTACATAGTCCAAGGTCAGCTAGTTAACCTAGATAGTCCAAGTGCCCGCTAGTTAACCTACATAGTCCAAGGTCAGCTAGTTAACCTAGATAGTCCAAGTGCCCGCTAGTTAACCTACATAGTCCAAGGGCCCGCTAGTTAACCTAGATAGTCCAAGTTCCCGCTAGTGAACCTACATAGTCCAAGGGCCCGCTAGTTAACCTAGATATTCCAAATGCCCGCTAGTTAACCTACATAGTCAAAGTGCCCTTAGGGAACCTATATTGTCCAAGTGCCCGCTAGGGAACTTACATAGTCCAAGGGCCCGATAGGGAACCTACATAGTCCAAGTGCACGTTAGTTAACCTAGAGAGCCCAAGTGCCCGCATGGTAACCTAGATAGTCCAACAGCCCGGTAGGTAACCTACATACTCCAAGTACCCGCTAGGTAACGTAGATAGTTCAAGTGCCAGCTAGGTAACCTAGATAGTCCAAGTGCCCGCTAGGTAACCTACAAAGTCTAAGTGCCCGCTAGGTAATCTATATACTCCAAATGCCCGTTAGGGAGCCTACATAGTCCAAATGCCCGCTAGGGAACGTAGATAGTCCAAGGGCCCGCTAGGTAACCTACATAGTCCTAGTGCCCCCTCGTTAACCTACATTCTCCAAGTGCCCGATAGGGAACCTACATAGTCCAAGTGCCCGCTAGGTAACCTACATAGTCCAAGTACCCGCTAGTTAACCTAGATCGTCCAAGTGCACGCTAGTTAACCTA
Source organism: Tenrec ecaudatus (assembly GCF_050624435.1). Taxonomy (NCBI): domain Eukaryota; kingdom Metazoa; phylum Chordata; class Mammalia; order Afrosoricida; family Tenrecidae; genus Tenrec; species Tenrec ecaudatus. The sequence goes on from NW_027457738.1 coordinate 683,230, forward strand.
CATAGTCCAAGGGCCCTCTAGTTAACCTATATAGTCCAAGTGCCCACTAGGGAACCTACATAGTCAAAGTGCCCGCTAGGGAACCTACATAGTCCAAGTGCCCTCTAGTTAACCTAGATAGTCCAAATGCCCGCTAGTTAACCTAGATAGTCCAAGTGCCCGCTAGTTAACCAGGATCATCAAAGTGCTCTCTAGTTAACTTACATAGTCCAAAGGCCTGCTAGTTAACCTACTTAGAGCAAGGGTCCGCTAGTTAACCTTGATAATCCAAGTGCCCGCTAGGGAACCTACATAGTCCAAGTGCCCGTTAGTTAACCTAGATAGTCCAAGTGCGTGCATGGTAACCTTGATAGTCCAACAGCCCGCTAGGTAACCTACATACTCCAAAAACCCGCTAGGTAACGTAGATAGTTCAAGTGCCAGCTAAGTAACCTAGATATTCCAAGTGTCCGCTAGGTAACCTACAAAATCTAAGTGCCCGCTAGGTTATCTATGTAGTCCAAATGCCCGCTAGGGAATCTACATAGTCCAAAAGCCCGCTCGTTAACGTAGATAGTCCAAGAGCCGCTAGTTAATCTACATAGTCCAAGGGCCCGCTAGTTAACCTACATAGTCCAAGTACCCGCTAGTTAACCTAGATCGTCCAAGTGCCCGCTAGGTAACCTACATAGTCCAAGGGCCCGCTAGTTTACCTACATTGTCCAAGGGCCCGCTAGGTAACCTACAAAGTCTAAGTGCCTGCTAGGTTATCTATATAGTCCAAATGCCCGCTAGGAACCTACATAGTCCAAGTGCCCGCTAGTTAACCTAGATCGACCAAGTGCCCGCTAGTTACCCAACATAGTCAATGGGCCCACTAGTTAACCTACATACTGCAAGAGCCCGCTACTTAACCTAGATCGTGCAAGTGTCTGCTAGTTAACCTACATAGTCCAAGTGCCAGTTAGCTAACCCTGATAGTCAAAGGGCCCGCTAGTTAACATTGATCATCCAAGTGCCCGCTAGTTAACCTAGATAGTCTAAGTGCACGCAAGTTAACCTATATAGTCCAAGTGCCCTCTAGTTAACCTAGATCGTCCAAGTTCCAGCTAGTTAACCTACATTGTCCAAGGGCCTGCTAGTTAACCTACGTAGTCCAAGGTCCGCTAGTTAACCTAGATACTCCAAGTGCACGCTAGTTAACCTACATAGTACAATTGCCCGCTAGTTGACGTAGATAGTCCAAGGGCCCGCTAGTTAACCTAGATTGTCGAATTGCCCGCTAGGTAACCTAATTAGTCCAAATGTCCGATAGGGATCCTACATAGTCCAAGTGACCGCTAGGTGACCTACATAGTCAAAGTGCCCGTTCGTTAACCTAGATAGTCCAAGTGCCCGCTAGGAAACCTACATAGTCCAAGTGCCCACTAGGTAACCTAAATAATCCAAATGCCCACTAGGGAAACTACATAGTCCAAGTGCCCGCTAGTTAACCTAGATAGTCCAAGTGCCCGCTAGTAAACCTACATAGTCCAAGGGCCCGCTAGTTAATCTAGATAGTCCAAGTGCCCGCTAGTTAACCTACATAGTCCAAGGGCCCTCTAGTTAACCTAGATAGTCCAAGTGCCCACTAGGTGACGTACATAGTCCAAGTGCCCGCTAGGTAACCTAGATAATCCAAGTGCCCACTATTGTATGTACATAGTTCAAGTGCCCGCTAGGTAACCTAGATTGTCCAAGTATGCGCTAGTTAACCTACATAGTCCAAGTGCCCGCTAGATAACCTAGATAGTCCAAGGTTCTGCTAGTTAGCCTACATAGTCCAATGCCCGATAGGGAACCTACATAGTCCAAGTGCCCGCTAGGGAACCTGCATTGTACAAGTGCCCGCTAATTAACCTAGATAGTACAAGTGCCCGCTAGTTAACCTAGATAGTCCAAGTGCCCGCTAGTTAACCTTGATCATCGAAGTACCAACTAGTTAACCTACATAGTCCAAATGCCTGATAGGGAACCTACATAGTCCAAGTGCCCGCAGAGGAACCTACATAGTCCAAGTGTCCGATAGGGAACCTACATATTCCAAGTGCCCATCAGTGAACCTAGATAGTCCAAGTGCCCGTAGGGAACCTATATAGTCCAAGTGCCCGCTAGGGAACCTACATAGTCAAAGTGCCCTCTCGGGAACCTGCATTGTGCAAGTGCCCGCTAGTTAACCTAGATAGTCCAAGTGCCCGCTAGTTAATTTACATAGTCCAAGGTCAGCTAGTTAACCTAGATAGTCCAAGTGCCCGCTAGTTAACCTACATAGTCCAAGGTCAGCTAGTTAACCTAGATAGTCCAAGTGCCCGCTAGTTAACCTACATAGTCCAAGGGCCCGCTAGTTAACCTAGATAGTCCAAGTTCCCGCTAGTTAACCTACATAGTCCAAGGGCCCGCTAGTTAACCTAGATATTCCAAATGCCCGCTAGTTAACCTACATAGTCAAAGTGCCCTTAGGGAACCTATATTGTCCAAGTGCCCGCTAGGGAACTTACATAGTCCAAGGGCCCGATAGGGAACCTACATAGTCCAAGTGCACGTTAGTTAACCTAGAGAGCCCAAGTGCCCGCATGGTAACCTAGATAGTCCAACAGCCCGGTAGGTAACCTACATACTCCAAGTACCCGCTAGGTAACGTAGATAGTTCAAGTGCCAGCTAGGTAACCTAGATAGTCCAAGTGCCCGCTAGGTAACCTACAAAGTCCAAGTGCCCGCTAGGTAATCTATATAGTCCAAATGCCCGTTAGGGAGCCTACATTGTCCAAATGCCCGCTAGGGAACGTAGATAGTCCAAGGGCCCGCTAGGTAACCTACATAGTCCTAGTGCCCCCTCGTTAACCTACATTCTCCAAGTGCCCGATAGGGAACCTACATAGTCCAAGTGCCCGCTAGGTAACCTACATAGTCCAAGTACCCGCTAGTTAACCTAGATCGTCGAAGTGCACGCTAGTTAACCTACATAGTCCAAGGGCCCTCTAGTTAACCTATATAGTCCAAGTGCCCACTAGGGAACCTACATAGTCAAAGTGCCCGCTAGGGAATCTACATAGTCCAAGTGCCCTCTAGTTAACCTAGATAGTCCAAATGCCCGCTAGTTAATCTAGATAGTCCAAGTGCCCGCTAGTTAACCAGGATCATCAAAGTGCCCTCTAGTTAACTTACATAGTCCAAAGGCCTGCTAGTTAACCTACTTAGAGCAAGTGTCCGCTAGTTAACCTTGATAGTCCAAGTGCCCGCTAGTTAACCTACATAGTCCAAGTTCCCGCTAGGTAACCTAGACAGTCCAAGTGATCATTAGGTTACCTACATAGTCCAAGTGCCCGTTCGTTAACCTACATAGTCCAAATGCCCGCTAGGTAACGTAGATAGCCCAAGTGCCTGCTAGGGTACGTACATAGTCCAAGTGCCCGCTAGGTAACCTAGATAGTCCAAGTGCCCGCTAGTTAACCTACATAGTCCAAGTGCCTGTTAGGTAAACTACATAGTCCAAGTGCCCACTAGGTAACCTAGACAGTCCAATTGCCCCCTAGTTAACCTAGACAGTCCAAGTACCCGATAGGGAACCTACATAGTCTAATTGCTCGCTAGGGAACCTACATAGTCCAAGTGCTCGCTAGGCAACCTACATAGTCCAAGTGCCCGTTAGTTAACCTAATATAGTCAAAGTGCCTGCTAGGTCACCTAAATAGTCCAAGTGTCCGCTAGGTAACCTAGATAGTCCACGTGCCCGTTCGTTAACCTAGATAGTCGAAGTGTCCGCTAGTTAACCTACATAGTCCAAGTGCCCGTTCATTAACATAGATAGGCCATGTGCCAGCTTAGTAACCTAGACAGTCCAAGTGACCGCTAGGTTACCTACATAGTCCAAGTGCACGTTCGTTAACCTAGATAGTCCAAGTGCCCGCTAGGGAAACTACATAATCCAAGTGCCCGCTACTAAACCTAGATAGTCCAAGGGCCCGCTAGGGAACCTACATAGTCCAAGTGCCCGTTAGTTAACCTACATAGTCCAAGTGCCTGCATGGTAACCTAGATAGTCCAACAGCCCGCTAGGTAACCTACATACTCCAAAAACCCGCTAGGTAACGTAGATAGTTCAAGTGCCAGCTAGGTAACCTAGATATTCCAAGTGTCCGCTAGGTAACCTACAAAATCTAAGTGCCCCCTAGGTTATCTATGTAGTCCAAATGCCCGCTAGGGAATCTACATAGTCCAAAAGCCCGCTCGTTAACGTAGATAGTCCAAGAGCCGCTAGTTAATCTACATAGTCCAAGTGCCCGCTAGGTAACTTAGATAATCCAAGTGCCCACTATTGTATGTACATAGTTCAAGTGCCCGCTAGGTAACCTAGATTGTCCAAGTATGCGCTAGTTAACCTACATAGTCCAAGTGCCCGCTAGGTAACCTAGATAGTCCAAGGTTCTGCTAGTTAACCTACATAGTCCAATGCCCGATAGGGAACCTACATAGTCCAAGTGCCCGCTAGGGAACCTGCATTGTACAAGTGCCCGCTAATTAACCTAGATAGCCCAAGTGCCCGCTAGTTAACCTTGATCATCCAAGTACCCGCTAGTTAACCTACATAGTCCAAATGCCTGATAGGGAACCTACATAGTCCAAGTGCCCGCAGAGGAACCTACATAGTCCAAGTGTCCGATAGGGAACCTACATATTCCAAGTGCCCATCAGGGAACCTAGATAGTCCAAGTGCCCGTAGGGAACCTATATAGTCCAAGTGTCCGCTAGGGAACCTACATAGTCAAAGTGCCCTCTCGGGAACCTGCATTGTGCAAGTGCCCGCTAGTTAACCTAGATAGTCCAAGTGCCCGCTAGTTAATTTACATAGTCCAAGGTCAGCTAGTTAACCTAGATAGTCCAAGTGCCCGCTAGTTAACCTACATAGTCCAAGGTCAGCTAGTTAACCTAGATAGTCCAAGTGCCCGCTAGTTAACCTACATAGTCCAAGAACCCGCTAGTTAACCTAGATAGTCCAAGTTCCCGCTAGTTAACCTACATAGTGCAAGGACCCGCTAGTTAACCTAGATATTCCAAGTGCCCGCTAGTTAACCTACATAGTCAAAGTGCCCTTAGGGAACCTATATAGTCCAAGTGCCCGCTAGGGAACTTACATAGTCCAAGGCCCCCCAAGGGAACCTACATAGTTCAATGCACGTTAGTTAACCTAGATAGTCCAAGTGCCCGCATGGTAACCTAGATAGTCCAACAGCCCGTTAGGTAACCTACATACTCCAAGTACCCGCTAGGTAACGTAGATAGTTCAAGTCCCAGCTAGGTAACCTAGATAGTCCAAGTGCCCGCTAGGTAACCTACAAAGTCTAAGTGACCGCTAGCTAATCTATATAGTCCAAATGCCCGTTAGGGAGCCTACATAGTCCAAATGCCCGCTAGGTAACCTAGATAGTCCAAGGGCCCGCTAGGTAACCAACATAGTCCTAGTGCCCCCTAGTTAACCTACATTCTCCAAGTGCCCGATAGGGAACCTACATAGTCCAAGTGCCCGCTAGGTAACCTACATAGTCCAAATGCCCTCTAGTTAACCTACATATTCCAAGTGCCCGCTAGGGAACATACATAGTCCAAATGCCCGTTTGCTAACCTAGATCGTCCAAATGCCCGCCAGGAAACCTACATAGTCCAAATGCCCTCTAGTTAACCGACATATTCCAAGTGCCCTCTAGGGAACCTACATAGTCCAAGTGCCCGTTTGGTAACCTAGATCGTCCAAATGCCCGCCAGGAAACCCACATAGTCCAAGTGCCCGCTAGGGAACTTACATAGTCCAAGGGCCCGCTATGGAACCTACATAGTCCAAGTGCCCGTTAGTTAACCTAGATAGTCCAAGTGCCCACTTGGTAACCTAGATAGTCCAACAGACCGCTAGGTAACCTACATACTCCAAGAACCCGCTAGGTAACGTAGATAGTTCAAGTGCCAGCTAGGTAACCTACAGAGTCTAAGTGCCCGCTAGGTTATCTATATAGTCCAAATGCCCGCTAGGGAACCTACATAGTCCAAGTGCCTGCTAGACAACCTAGATAATTCAAGTGCCCGCTAATTAACCTATATCGTCCAAGTGCCAGCTAGTTAACCAGATCGTCCAAGTGCCCACTACTTAACCTAAATAGTCAATGGGCCCGCTAGTTAACCTACATAGTGCAAGAGCCTGCTAGTTAACCTAAATCGTACAAGTGTCTGCTAGTTAACCTACATAGTCCAAGTGCCAGTTAGCTAACCTAGATAGTCTAAGGGCCTGCTAGTTTACCTACATAGTCCAAGTGCCCGGTAGTTAACTTACATAGTCCAAGTGGCCACTCTGGAACCTACATAGTCCAAGTGCCTGCTAGGGAACCTACAAAGTTCAAGTGTCCGTAGGGAACATACAGAGTCCAAGTGCCCGCTAGGGAACCTACATAGTCCAAGGGTCCCCTAGTTAACGTAGATAGTCCAAGAGCCGCTAGATAATCTACATAGTCCAAGGGCCCGCTAGTTAACCTACAGAGTCCAAGTACCCGCTAGTTAACCTAGATCGTCCAAGTGTACGCTAGTTAACCTACATAGTCCAAGGGCCCGCTAGTTAACCTATATAGTCCAAGTGCTCACTAGGGAACCTACATAGTCAAAGTGCCCTCTAGGGAACCTACATAGGCCAAGTGCCATCTAGTTAACCTAGATAGTCCAAATGCCCGCTAGTTAACCTAGATAGTCCAAGTGCCCGCTAGTTAACCAGGATCATCAAAGTGCCCTCTAGTTAACTTACATAGTCCAAAGGCCTGCTAGTTAACCTACTTAGAGCAAGGGCCCGCTAGTTAACCTTGATAGTCCAAGTGCACGCTAGTTAACCTACATAGTCCAAGTTCCTGCTAGGTAACCTAGACAGACCAAGTGACCATTAGGTTACCTACATAGTCCAAGTGCCCGTTCGTTAACCTACATAGTCCAAGTGCCCGCTAGGAAACGTAGATAGCCCAAGTGCCCGCTAGGGTACGTACATAGTCCAAGTGCCCGCTAGGTAACCTAGATAGTCCAAGTGCCCGCTAGTTAACCTACATAGTCCAAGTGCCTGCTAGGTATACTACATAGTCCAAGTGCCCACTAGGTAACCTAGACAGTCCAATTGCCCCCTAGTTAACCTAGACAGTCCAAGTACCCGATAGGGAACCTACATAGTCTAAGTGCTCGCTAGGGAACCTACATAGTCCAAGTGCTCGCTAGGCAACCTACATAGTCCAAGTGCCCGTTAGTTAACCTAGATAGTCAAAGTGCCTGCTAGGTCACCTAAATAGTCCAAGTGTCCGCTAGGGAACCTACATAGTCCAAGTGCCCGCTAGGTAACCTAGATAGTCCACATGCCCGTTAGTTAACCTAGATAGTCGAAGTGTCCACTAGTTAACCTACATAGTCCAAGTGCCCGTTCATTAACATAGATAGGCCATGTGCCAGCTTGGTAACCTAGACAGTCCAAGTGACCGCTAGGTTACCTACATAGTCCAAGTGCACGTTCGTTAACCTAGATAGTCCAAGTGCCCGCTAGGGAAACTACATAATCCAAGTGCCCGCTACTAAACCTAGATAGTCCAAGGGCCCGCTAGGGAACCTACATAGTCCAAGTGCCCGTTAGTTAACCTAGATAGTCCAAGTGCCTGCATGGTAACCTAGATAGTCCAACAGCCCGCTAGGTAACCTACATACTCCAAAAACCCGCTAGGTAACGTAGATAGTTCAAGTGCCAGCTAGGTAACCTAGATATTCCAAGTGTCCGCTAGGTAACCTACAAAATCTAAGTGCCCGCTAGCTTATCTATGTAGTCCAAATGCCCGCTAGGGTATCTACATAGTTCAAGGGCCCGCTCGTTAACGTAGATAGTCCTAGAGCCGCTAGTTAATCTACATAGTCCAAGGGCCCGCTAGTTAACCTACATAGTCCAAGTACACGCTAGTTAACCTAGATCGTCCAAGTGCCCGCTAGGTAACCTACATAGTCCAAGGGCCCGCTAGTTAACCTACATTGTCCAAGGGCCCGCTAGGTAACCTACAAAGTCTAAGTGCCTGCTAGGTTATCTATATAGTCCAAATGCCCGCTAGGAACCTACATAGTCCAAGTGCCCGCTAGTTAACCTAGATCGACCAAGTGCCCGCTAGTTAACCAACATAGTCAATGGGCCCACTAGTTAACCTACATACTGCAAGAGCCCGCTACTTAACCTAGATCGTGCAAGTGTCTGCTAGTTAACCTACATAGTCCAAGTGCCAGTTAGCTAACCATGATAGTCAAAGGGCCCGCTAGTTAAAATTGATCATCCAAGTGCCCGCTAGTTAACCTAGATAGTCCAAGTGCACGCTAGTTAACCTATATAGTCCAAGTGCCCTCTAGTTAACCTAGATCGTCCAAGTTCCAGCTAGTTAACCTACATTGTCCAAGGGCCTGCTAGTTAACCTACGTAGTCCAAGGTCCGCTAGTTAACCTAGATACTCCAAGTGTCCGCTAGTTAACCTACATAGTACAAGGGCCCGTTAGTTGACCTAGATAGTCCAAGGGCCCGCTAGTTAACCTAGATTGTCGAATTGCCCGCTAGGTAACCTAATTAGTCCAAATGTCCGATAGGGATCCTACATAGTCCAAGTGCCCGCTAGGTGACCTACATACTCAAAGTGCCCGTTCGTTAACCTAGAAAGTCCAAGTGCCCGCTAGGAAACCTACATAGTCCAAGTGCCCACTAGGTAACCTAAATAATCCAAATGCCCACTAGGGAAACTACATAGTCCAAGTGCCCGCTAGTTAACCTAGATAGTCCAAGTGCCCGCTAGTAAACCTAGATAGTCCAAGGGCCCGCTAGTTAATCTAGAAAGTCCAAGTGCCCGCTAGTTAACCTACATAGTCCAAGGGCCCTCTAGTTAACCTAGATAGTCCAAGTGCCCACTAGGTGACGTACATAGTCCAAGTGCCCGCTAGGTAACCTAGATAGTCCAAGTGCCCACTATTGTATGTACATAGTTCAAGTGCCCGCTAGGTAACCTAGATTGTCCAAGTATGCGCTAGTTAACCTACATAGTCCAAGTGCCCGCTAGGTAACCTAGATAGTCCAAGGTTCTGCTAGTTAACCTACATAGTCCAATGCCCGATAGGGAACCTACATAGTCCAAGTGCCGCTAGGGAACCTGCATTGTACAAGTGCCCGCTAATTAACCTAGATAGTACAAGTGCCCGCTAGTTAACCTAGATAGTCCAAGTGCCCGCTAGTTAACCTTGATCATCCAAGTGCCCGCTAGTTAACCTACATAGTCCAAGTGTCCGATAGGGAACCTACGTATTCCAAGTGCCCATTAGGGAACCTAGATAGTCCAAGTGCCCGTAGGGAGCCTATATAGTCCAAGTGCCCGCTAGGGAACCTACATAGTCAATGTGCCCGCTCGGGAACCTGCATTGTGCAAGTGCCCGCTAGTTAACCTAGATAGTCCAAGTGCCCGCTAATTAATTTACATAGTCCAAGGTCAGCTAGTTTACCTAGATAGTCCAAGTGCCCACTAGGTGACGTACATAGTCCAAGTGCCCGCTAGGTAACCTAGATAGTCCAAGTGCCCACTATTGTATGTACATAGTTCAAGTGCCCGCTAGGTAACCTAGATTGTCCAAGTATGCGCTAGTTAACCTACATAGTCCAAGTGCCCGCTAGGTAACCTAGATAGTCCAAGGTTCTGCTAGTTAACCTACATAGTCCAATGCCCGATAGGGAACCTACATAGTCCAAGTGCCCGGTAGGGAACCTGCATTGTACAAGTGCCCGCTAATTAACCTAGATAGTACAAGTGCCCGCTAGTTAACCTAGATAGTCCAAGTGCCCGCTAGTTAACCTACATAGTCCAAGTGCCTGATAGGGAACCTACATAGTCCAAGTGCCCGCAGAGGAACCTACATAGTCCAAGTGCCCGCAGAGGAACCTACATAGTCCAAGTGTCCGATAGGGAACCTACATATTCCAAGTGCCCATTAGGGAACCTAGATAGTCCAAGTGCCCGTAGGGAACCTACATAGTCAAAGTGCCCGCTCGGGAACCTGCATTGTGAAAGTGCCCGCTAGTTAACCTACATAGTCCAAGTGCCCGCTAGTTAATTTACATAGTCCAAGGTCAGCTAGTTAACCTAGATAGTCCAAGTGCCCGCTAGTTAACCTACATAGTCCAATGTCAGCTAGTTAACCTAGATAGTCCAAGTGCCCGCTAGTTAACCTACATAGTCCAAGTACCCGCTAGTTAACCTAGACCGTCCAAGTGCCCGCTAGGTAACCTACATAGTCCAAGGGCCCGCTAGTTAACCTACATTGTCCAAGGGCCCGCTAGGTAACCTACAAAGTCTAAGTGCCCGCTAGGTTATCTATATAGTCCAAATGCCCGCTAGGAACCTACATAGTCCAAGTGCCCGCTAGTTAACCTAGATCGTCCAAGTGCCCGCTAGTTAACCTACATAGTGCAAGAGCCCGCTACTTAACCTAGATCGTGCAAGTGTCTGCTAGTTAACCTACATAGTCCAAGTGCCAGTTAGCTAACCTAGATAGTCAAAGGGCCCGTTAGTGAACATTGATCATCCAAGTGGCCGCTAGTTAACCTAGATAGTCCAAGTGCACGCTAGGTAACCTAGATAGTCCAAGTGCCTTCTAGTTAACCTAGATCTTCCAAGTTCCCCCTAGTTAACCTACATTGTCCAAGGGCCTGCTAGTTAACCTACGTAGTCCAAGGTCCGCTAGTTAACCTAGATACTCCAAGTGCTCGCTAGATAACCTACATAGTACAAGGGCCCGCTAGGTGACCTAGATAGTCCAAGGGCCCGCTAGTTAACCTAGATTGTCGAATTGCCCGCTAGGTAACCTAATTAGTCCAAATGTCCGATAGGGATCCTACATAATCCAAGTGCCCGCTAGGTAACCTACATAGTCAAAGTGCCCGTTCGTTAACCTAGATAGTCCAAGTGCCCGCTAGGAAACCTACATAGTCCAAGTGCCCGCTAGTTAACCTAGATAGTCCAACTGCCCGCTAGTAAACCTAGATAGTCCAAGGGCCCTCTAGTTAACCTAGATAGTCCAAGTGCCCGCTAGGGGACGTACATAGTCCAGGTGCCCGCTAGGAAACCTAGATAGTCCAAGTGCCCACTATTGTATGTACATAGTCCAAGTGCCCGCTAGGTAACATAGATTGTCCAAGTATCCGCAAGTTAACCTACATAGTCCAAGTGCCCGCTAGGTAACCTAGATAGTCCAAGGTTCTGCTAGTTAACCTACATAGTCCAAGTGGCCGCTGAGGAACCTACATAGTCCAAGTACCCGATAGGGAACCTACATATTCCAAGTGCCCGTTAGGGAACCTAGATAGTCCAAGTGCCCGCTAGGGAACCTGCATTGTACAAGTGCCCGCTAATTAACCTAGATAGTACAAGTGCCCGCTAGTTAACCTAGATAGTCCAAGTGCCCGCTAGTTAACCTTGATCATCCAAGTGCCCGCTAGTTAACCTACATGGTCCAAGTGCCTGATAGGGAACCTACATAGTCCAAGTGCCCGCAGAGGAACCTACATAGTCCAAGTGCCCAATAGGGAACCTATATTGTCCAAGTGTCCGTAGGGAACCTATATAGTCCAAGTGCCCGCTAGGGAACCTACATAGTCAAAGTGCCCGCTAGGGAACCTGCATTGTGCAAGTGCCCGCTAGTTAACCTAGATAGTCCAAGTGCCCGCTAGATAACCTACATAGTCCAAGATCCCGCAAGTTAACCTAGATAGTCCAAGTGCCCGCTAGGCAACCTACATAGTCCAAGGGCCCGCTAGTTAACCTAGATATTTCAAGGGCCCGCTAGTTAACCTAGATCGTCCAAGTGTCCGCTAGTTAACCTACATAGTCCAAGTTCCCGTTAGGTAACCTAGATAGTACAAGTCCCCGCAAGGTAACCTACATAGTCAAAGTGCCCGCTACGGAACCTGCATTGTGCAAGTGCCCGCTCGTTAACCTAGATAGTCCAAGTGCCCGCTAGTTAATTTACATAGTCCAAGGTCAGCTAGTTAACTTAGAAATTCCAAGTGCACGCTAGTTAACCTACATAATCCAAGGTCAGCTAGTTAACCTAGATAGTCCAAGTGCCCCTAGTTAACCTACATAGTCCAAGAACCCGCTAGTTAACCTAGATAGTCCAAGTTCCCGCTAATTAACCTACATAGTACAAGGGCCCGCTAGTTAACCTAGATATTCCAAGTGCCCGCTAGTTAACCTGCATAGTCAAAGTGCCCTTAGGGAACCTATATATTCCAAGTGCTGTCTAGGGAACCTGCATTGTACAAGTGCCCTCTAATCAACCTAGATAGTCCAAGTGCCTGCTAGTTAACCTTGATCATCCAAGTGCCCGCTAGTTAACCTACATAGTCCAAGTGCCTGATAGGGAACCTACATAGTCCAAGTGCTCGCTAGGCAACCTACATAGTCCAAGTGCCCGTTAGTTAACCTAGATAGTCAAAGTGCCTGCTAGGTCACCTAAATAGTCCAAGTGTCCGCTAGGGAACCTACATAGTCCAAGTGCCCGCTAGGTAACCTAGATAGTCCACGTGCCCGTTAGCTAACCTAGATAGTCGAAGTGTCTGCTAGTTAACCTACATAGTCCAAGTGCCCATTCATTAACATAGATAGGCCAAGTGCCAGCTTGGTAACCTAGACAGTCCAAGTGACCGCTAGGTTACCTACATAGTCCAAGTGCACGTTCGTTAACCTAGATAGTCCAAGTGCCCGCTAGGGAAACTACATAATCCAAGTGCCCGCTACTAAACCTAGATAGTCCAAGGGCCCGCTAGGGAACCTACATAGTCCAAGTGCCCATTCATTAACATAGATAGGCCAAGTGCCAGCTTGGTAACCTAGACAGTCCAAGTGACCGCTAGGTTACCTACATAGTCCAAGTGCACGTTCGTTAACCTAGATAGTCCAAGTGCCCGCTAGGGAAACTACATAATCCAAGTGCCCGCTACTAAACCTAGATAGTCCAAGGGCCCGCTAGGGAACCTACATAGTCCAAGTGCCCGTTAGTTAACCTACATAGTCCAAGTGCCTGCATGGTAACCTAGATAGTCCAACAGCCCGCTAGGTAACCTACATACTCCAAAAACCCGCTAGGTAACGTAGATAGTTCAAGTGCCAGCTAGGTAACCTAGATATTCCAAGTGTCCGCTAGGTAACCTACAAAATCTAAGTGCCCGCTAGGTTATCTATGTAGTCCAAATGCCCGCTAGGGAATCTACATAGTCCAAAAGCCCGCTCGTTAACGTAGATAGTCCAAGAGCCGCTAGTTAATCTACATAGTCCAAGTGCCCGCTAGGTAACTTAGATAATCCAAGTGCCCACTATTGTATGTACATAGTTCAAGTGCCCGCTAGGTAACCTAGATTGTCCAAGTATGCGCTAGTTAACCTACATAGTCCAAGTGCCCGCTAGGTAACCTAGATAGTCCAAGGTTCTGCTAGTTAACCTACATAGTCCAATGCCCGATAGGGAACCTACATAGTCCAAGTGCCCGCTAGGGAACCTGCATTGTACAAGTGCCCGCTAATTAACCTAGATAGCCCAAGTGCCCGCTAGTTAACCTTGATCATCCAAGTACCCGCTAGTTAACCTACATAGTCCAAATGCCTGATAGGGAACCTACATAGTCCAAGTGCCCGCAGAGGAACCTACATAGTCCAAGTGTCCGATAGGGAACCTACATATTCCAAGTGCCCATCAGGGAACCTAGATAGTCCAAGTGCCCGTAGGGAACCTATATAGTCCAAGTGTCCGCTAGGGAACCTACATAGTCAAAGTGCCCTCTCGGGAACCTGCATTGTGCAAGTGCCCGCTAGTTAACCTAGATAGTCCAAGTGCCCGCTAGTTAATTTACATAGTCCAAGGTCAGCTAGTTAACCTAGATAGTCCAAGTGCCCGCTAGTTAACCTACATAGTCCAAGGTCAGCTAGTTAACCTAGATAGTCCAAGTGCCCGCTAGTTAACCTACATAGTCCAAGAACCCGCTAGTTAACCTAGATAGTCCAAGTTCCCGCTAGTTAACCTACATAGTGCAAGGGCCCGCTAGTTAACCTAGATATTCCAAGTGCCCGCTAGTTAACCTACATAGTCAAAGTGCCCTTAGGGAACCTATATAGTCCAAGTGCCCGCTAGGGAACTTACATAGTCCAAGGCCCCCCAAGGGAACCTACATAGTTCAATGCACGTTAGTTAACCTAGATAGTCCAAGTGCCCGCATGGTAACCTAGATAGTCCAACAGCCCGTTAGGTAACCTACATACTCCAAGTACCCGCTAGGTAACGTAGATAGTTCAAGTCCCAGCTAGGTAACCTAGATAGTCCAAGTGCCCGCTAGGTAACCTACAAAGTCTAAGTGACCGCTAGCTAATCTATATAGTCCAAATGCCCGTTAGGGAGCCTACATAGTCCAAATGCCCGCTAGGTAACCTAGATAGTCCAAGGGCCCGCTAGGTAACCAACATAGTCCTAGTGCCCCCTAGTTAACCTACATTCTCCAAGTGCCCGATAGGGAACCTACATAGTCCAAGTGCCCGCTAGGTAACCTACATAGTCCAAATGCCCTCTAGTTAACCTACATATTCCAAGTGCCCGCTAGGGAACATACATAGTCCAAGTGCCCGTTTGCTAACCTAGATCGTCCAAATGCCCGCCAGGAAACCTACATAGTCCAAATGCCCTCTAGTTAACCGACATATTCCAAGTGCCCTCTAGGGAACCTACATAGTCCAAGTGCCCGTTTGGTAACCTAGATCGTCCAAATGCCCGCCAGGAAACCCACATAGTCCAAGTGCCCGCTAGGGAACTTACATAGTCCAAGGGCCCGCTATGGAACCTACATAGTCCAAGTGCCCGTTAGTTAACCTAGATAGTCCAAGTGCCCACTTGGTAACCTAGATAGTCCAACAGACCGCTAGGTAACCTACATACTCCAAGAACCCGCTAGGTAACGTAGATAGTTCAAGTGCCAGCTAGGTAACCTACAGAGTCTAAGTGCCCGCTAGGTTATCTATATAGTCCAAATGCCCGCTAGGGAACCTACATAGTCCAAGTGCCTGCTAGACAACCTAGATAATTCAAGTGCCCGCTAATTAACCTATATCGTCCAAGTGCCAGCTAGTTAACCAGATCGTCCAAGTGCCCACTACTTAACCTAAATAGTCAATGGGCCCGCTAGTTAACCTACATAGTGCAAGAGCCTGCTAGTTAACCTAAATCGTACAAGTGTCTGCTAGTTAACCTACATAGTCCAAGTGCCAGTTAGCTAACCTAGATAGTCTAAGGGCCTGCTAGTTTACCTACATAGTCCAAGTTCCCGGTAGTTAACTTACATAGTCCAAGTGGCCACTCTGGAACCTACATAGTCCAAGTGCCTGCTAGGGAACCTACAAAGTTCAAGTGTCCGTAGGGAACATACAGAGTCCAAGTGCCCGCTAGGGAACCTACATAGTCCAAGGGTCCCCTAGTTAACGTAGATAGTCCAAGAGCCGCTAGATAATCTACATAGTCCAAGGGCCCGCTAGTTAACCTACATAGTCCAAGTACCCGCTAGTTAACCTAGATCGTCCAAGTGTACGCTAGTTAACCTACATAGTCCAAGGGCCCGCTAGTTAACCTATATAGTCCAAGTGCTCACTAGGGAACCTACATAGTCAAAGTGCCCTCTAGGGAACCTACATAGTCCAAGTGCCATCTAGTTAACCTAGATAGTCCAAATGCCCGCTAGTTAACCTAGATAGTCCAAGTGCCCGCTAGTTAACCAGGATCATCAAAGTGCCCTCTAGTTAACTTACATAGTCCAAAGGCCTGCTAGTTAACCTACTTAGAGCAAGGGCCCGCTAGTTAACCTTGATAGTCCAAGTGCACGCTAGTTAACCTACATAGTCCAAGTTCCCGCTAGGTAACCTAGACAGACCAAGTGACCATTAGGTTACCTACATAGTCCAAGTGCCCGTTCGTTAACCTACATAGTCCAAGTGCCCGCTAGGAAACGTAGATAGCCCAAGTGCCCGCTAGGGTACGTACATAGTCCAAGTGCCCGCTAGGTAACCTAGATAGTCCAAGTGCCCGCTAGTTAACCTACATAATCCAAGTGCCTGCTAGGTATACTACATAGTCCAAGTGCCCACTAGGTAACCTAGACAGTCCAATTGCCCCCTAGTTAACCTAGACAGTCCAAGTACCCGATAGGGAACCTACATAGTCTAAGTGCTCGCTAGGGAACCTACATAGTCCAAGTGCTCGCTAGGCAACCTACATAGTCCAAGTGCCCGTTAGTTAACCTAGATAGTCAAAGTGCCTGCTAGGTCACCTAAATAGTCCAAGTGTCCGCTAGGGAACCTACATAGTCCAAGTGCCCGCTAGGTAACCTAGATAGTCCACATGCCCGTTAGTTAACCTAGATAGTCGAAGTGTCCACTAGTTAACCTACATAGTCCAAGTGCCCGTTCATTAACATAGATAGGCCATGTGCCAGCTTGGTAACCTAGACAGTCCAAGTGACCGCTAGGTTACCTACATAGTCCAAGTGCACGTTCGTTAACCTAGATAGTCCAAGTGCCCACTAGGGAAACTACATAATCCAAGTGCCCGCTACTAAACCTAGATAGTCCAAGGGCCCGCTAGGGAACCTACATAGTCCAAGTGCCCGTTAGTTAACCTAGATAGTCCAAGTGCCTGCATGGTAACCTAGATAGTCCAACAGCCCGCTAGGTAACCTACATACTCCAAAAACCCGCTAGGTAACGTAGATAGTTCAAGTGCCAGCTAGGTAACCTAGATATTCCAAGTGTCCGCTAGGTAACCTACAAAATCTAAGTGCCCGCTAGCTTATCTATGTAGTCCAAATGCCCGCTAGGGTATCTACATAGTTCAAGGGCCCGCTCGTTAACGTAGATAGTCCTAGAGCCGCTAGTTAATCTACATAGTCCAAGGGCCCGCTAGTTAACCTACATAGTCCAAGTACACGCTAGTTAACCTAGATCGTCCAAGTGCCCGCTAGGTAACCTACATAGTCCAAGGGCCCGCTAGTTAACCTACATTGTCCAAGGGCACGCTAGGTAACCTACAAAGTCTAAGTGCCTGCTAGGTTATCTATATAGTCCAAATGCCCGCTAGGAACCTACATAGTCCAAGTGCCCGCTAGTTAACCTAGATCGACCAAGTGCCCGCTAGTTAACCAACATAGTCAATGGGCCCACTAGTTAACCTACATACTGCAAGAGCCCGCTATTTAACCTAGATCGTGCAAGTGTCTGCTAGTTAACCTACATAGTCCAAGTGCCAGTTAGCTAACCATGATAGTCAAAGGGCCCGCTAGTTAAAATTGATCATCCAAGTGCCCGCTAGTTAACCTAGATAGTCCAAGTGCACGCTAGTTAACCTATATAGTCCAAGTGCCCTCTAGTTAACCTAGATCGTCCAAGTTCCAGCTAGTTAACCTACATTGTCCAAGGGCCTGCTAGTTAACCTACGTAGTCCAAGGTCCGCTAGTTAACCTAGATACTCCAAGTGCTCGCTAGTTAACCTACATAGTACAAGGGCCCGTTAGTTGACCTAGATAGTCCAAGGGCCCGCTAGTTAACCTAGATTGTCGAATTGCCCGCTAGGTAACCTAATTAGTCCAAATGTCCGATAGGGATCCTACATAGTCCAAGTGCCCGCTAGGTGACCTACATACTCAAAGTGCCCGTTCGTTAACCTAGAAAGTCCAAGTGCCCGCTAGGAAACCTACATAGTCCAAGTGCCCACTAGGTAACCTAAATAATCCAAATGCCCACTAGGGAAACTACATAGTCCAAGTGCCCGCTAGTTAACCTAGATAGTCCAAGTGCCCGCTAGTAAACCTAGATAGTCCAAGGGCCCGCTAGTTAATCTAGAAAGTCCAAGTGCCCGCTAGTTAACCTACATAGTCCAAGGGCCCTCTAGTTAACCTAGATAGTCCAAGTGCCCACTAGGTGACGTACATAGTCCAAGTGCCCGCTAGGTAACCTAGATAGTCCAAGTGCCCACTATTGTATGTACATAGTTCAAGTGCCCGCTAGGTAACCTAGATTGTCCAAGTATGCGCTAGTTAACCTACATAGTCCAAGTGCCCGCTAGGTAACCTAGATAGTCCAAGGTTCTGCTAGTTAACCTACATAGTCCAATGCCCGATAGGGAACCTACATAGTCCAAGTGCCGCTAGGGAACCTGCATTGTACAAGTGCCCGCTAATTAACCTAGATAGTACAAGTGCCCGCTAGTTAACCTAGATAGTCCAAGTGCCCGCTAGTTAACCTTGATCATCCAAGTGCCCGCTAGTTAACCTACATAGTCCAAGTGTCCGATAGGGAACCTACGTATTCCAAGTGCCCATTAGGGAACCTAGATAGTCCAAGTGCCCGTAGGGAGCCTATATAGTCCAAGTGCCCGCTAGGGAACCTACATAGTCAATGTGCCCGCTCGGGAACCTGCATTGTGCAAGTGCCCGCTAGTTAACCTAGATAGTCCAAGTGCCCGCTAATTAATTTACATAGTCCAAGGTCAGCTAGTTTACCTAGATAGTCCAAGTGCCCACTAGGTGACGTACATAGTCCAAGTGCCCGCTAGGTAACCTAGATAGTCCAAGTGCCCACTATTGTATGTACATAGTTCAAGTGCCCGCTAGGTAACCTAGATTGTCCAAGTATGCGCTAGTTAACCTACATAGTCCAAGTGCCCGCTAGGTAACCTAGATAGTCCAAGGTTCTGCTAGTTAACCTACATAGTCCAATGCCCGATAGGGAACCTACATAGTCCAAGTGCCCGGTAGGGAACCTGCATTGTACAAGTGCCCGCTAATTAACCTAGATAGTACAAGTGCCCGCTAGTTAACCTAGATAGTCCAAGTGCCCGCTAGTTAACCTACATAGTCCAAGTGCCTGATAGGGAACCTACATAGTCCAAGTGCCCGCAGAGGAACCTACATAGTCCAAGTGCCCGCAGAGGAACCTACATAGTCCAAGTGTCCGATAGGGAACCTACATATTCCAAGTGCCCATTAGGGAACCTAGATAGTCCAAGTGCCCGTAGGGAACCTACATAGTCAAAGTGCCCGCTCGGGAACCTGCATTGTGAAAGTGCCCGCTAGTTAACCTACATAGTCCAAGTGCCCGCTAGTTAATTTACATAGTCCAAGGTCAGCTAGTTAACCTAGATAGTCCAAGTGCCCGCTAGTTAACCTACATAGTCCAATGTCAGCTAGTTAACCTAGATAGTCCAAGTGCCCGCTAGTTAACCTACATAGTCCAAGTACCCGCTAGTTAACCTAGACCGTCCAAGTGCCCGCTAGGTAACCTACATAGTCCAAGGGCCCGCTAGTTAACCTACATTGTCCAAGGGCCCGCTAGGTAACCTACAAAGTCTAAGTGCCCGCTAGGTTATCTATATAGTCCAAATGCCCGCTAGGAACCTACATAGTCCAAGTGCCCGCTAGTTAACCTAGATCGTCCAAGTGCCCGCTAGTTAACCTACATAGTGCAAGAGCCCGCTACTTAACCTAGATCGTGCAAGTGTCTGCTAGTTAACCTACATAGTCCAAGTGCCAGTTAGCTAACCTAGATAGTCAAAGGGCCCGTTAGTGAACATTGATCATCCAAGTGGCCGCTAGTTAACCTAGATAGTCCAAGTGCACGCTAGTTAACCTAGATAGTCCAAGTGCCTTCTAGTTAACCTAGATCTTCCAAGTTCCCCCTAGTTAACCTACATTGTCCAAGGGCCTGCTAGTTAACCTACGTAGTCCAAGGTCCGCTAGTTAACCTAGATACTCCAAGTGCTCGCTAGATAACCTACATAGTACAAGGGCCTGCTAGGTGACCTAGATAGTCCAAGGGCCCGCTAGTTAACCTAGATTGTCGAATTGCCCGCTAGGTAACCTAATTAGTCCAAATGTCCGATAGGGATCCTACATAATCCAAGTGCCCGCTAGGTAACCTACATAGTCAAAGTGCCCGTTCGTTAACCTAGATAGTCCAAGTGCCCGCTAGGAAACCTACATAGTCCAAGTGCCCGCTAGTTAACCTAGATAGTCCAACTGCCCGCTAGTAAACCTAGATAGTCCAAGGGCCCTCTAGTTAACCTAGATAGTCCAAGTGCCCGCTAGGGGACGTACATAGTCCAAGTGCCCGCTAGGAAACCTAGATAGTCCAAGTGCCCACTATTGTATGTACATAGTCCAAGTGCCCGCTAGGTAACCTAGATTGTCCAAGTATCCGCAAGTTAACCTACATAGTCCAAGTGCCCGCTAGGTAACCTAGATAGTCCAAGGTTCTGCTAGTTAACCTACATAGTCCAAGTGGCCGCTGAGGAACCTACATAGTCCAAGTACCCGATAGGGAACCTACATATTCCAAGTGCCCGTTAGGGAACCTAGATAGTCCAAGTGCCCGCTAGGGAACCTGCATTGTACAAGTGCCCGCTAATTAACCTAGATAGTACAAGTGCCCGCTAGTTAACCTAGATAGTCCAAGTGCCCGCTAGTTAACCTTGATCATCCAAGTGCCCGCTAGTTAACCTACATGGTCCAAGTGCCTGATAGGGAACCTACATAGTCCAAGTGCCCGCAGAGGAACCTACATAGTCCAAGTGCCCAATAGGGAACCTATATAGTCCAAGTGTCCGTAGGGAACCTATATAATCCAAGTGCCCGCTAGGGAACCTACATAGTCAAAGTGCCCGCTAGGGAACCTGCATTGTGCAAGTGCCCGCTAGTTAACCTAGATAGTCCAAGTGCCCGCTAGATAACCTACATAGTCCAAGATCCCGCAAGTTAACCTAGATAGTCCAAGTGCCCGCTAGGCAACCTACATAGTCCAAGGGCCCGCTAGTTAACCTAGATATTTCAAGGGCCCGCTAGTTAACCTAGATCGTCCAAGTGTCCGCTAGTTAACCTACATAGTCCAAGTTCCCGTTAGGTAACCTAGATAGTACAAGTCCCCGCAAGGTAACCTACATAGTCAAAGTGCCCGCTACGGAACCTGCATTGTGCAAGTGCCCGCTCGTTAACCTAGATAGTCCAAGTGCCCTCTAGTTAATTTACATAGTCCAAGGTCAGCTAGTTAACTTAGAAATTCCAAGTGCACGCTAGTTAACCTACATAATCCAAGGTCAGCTAGTTAACCTAGATAGTCCAAGTGCCCCTAGTTAACCTACATAGTCCAAGAACCCGCTAGTTAACCTAGATAGTCCAAGTTCCCGCTAATTAACCTACATAGTACAAGGGCCCGCTAGTTAACCTAGATATTCCAAGTGCCCGCTAGTTAACCTGCATAGTCAAAGTGCCCTTAGGGAACCTATATATTCCAAGTGCTGTCTAGGGAACCTGCATTGTACAAGTGCCCTCTAATCAACCTAGATAGTCCAAGTGCCTGCTAGTTAACCTTGATCATCCAAGTGCCCGCTAGTTAACCTACATAGTCCAAGTGCCTGATAGGGAACCTACATAGTCCAAGTGCTCGCTAGGCAACCTACATAGTCCAAGTGCCCGTTAGTTAACCTAGATAGTCAAAGTGCCTGCTAGGTCACCTAAATAGTCCAAGTGTCCGCTAGGGAACCTACATAGTCCAAGTGCCCGCTAGGTAACCTAGATAGTCCACGTGCCCGTTAGCTAACCTAGATAGTCGAAGTGTCTGCTAGTTAACCTACATAGTCCAAGTGCCCATTCATTAACATAGATAGGCCAAGTGCCAGCTTGGTAACCTAGACAGTCCAAGTGACCGCTAGGTTACCTACATAGTCCAAGTGCACGTTCGTTAACCTAGATAGTCCAAGTGCCCGCTAGGGAAACTACATAATCCAAGTGCCCGCTACTAAACCTAGATAGTCCAAGGGCCCGCTAGGGAACCTACATAGTCCAAGTGCCCATTCATTAACATAGATAGGCCAAGTGCCAGCTTGGTAACCTAGACAGTCCAAGTGACCGCTAGGTTACCTACATAGTCCAAGTGCACGTTCGTTAACCTAGATAGTCCAAGTGCCCGCTAGGGAAACTACATAATTCAAGTGCCCGCTACTAAACCTAGATAGTCCAAGGGCCCGCTAGGGAACCTACATAGTCCAAGTGCCCGTTAGTTAACCTACATAGTCCAAGTGCCTGCATGGTAACCTAGATAGTCCAACAGCCCGCTAGGTAACCTACATACTCCAAAAACCCGCTAGGTAACGTAGATAGTTCCAGTGCCAGCTAGGTAACCTAGATATTCCAAGTGTCCGCTAGGTAACCTACAAAATCTAAGTGCCCGCTAGGTTATCTATGTAGTCCAAATGCCCGCTAGGGAATCTACATAGTCCAAGGGCCCGCTAGTTAACGTAGATAGTCCAAGAGCCGCTAGTTAATCTACATAGTCCAAGGGCCCGCTAGTTAACCTACATAGTCCAAGTACCCGCTAGTTAACCTAGATCGCCCAAGTGCCCGCTAGTTTACCTACATTGTCCAAGGGCCCGCTAGGTAACCTACAAAGTCTAAGTGCCCGCTAGGTTATCTATATAGTCCAAATGCCCGCTAGGAACCTACATAGTCCAAGTGCCCGCTAGTTAACTTAGATCGTCCAAGTGCCCGCTAGTTAACCAACATAGTCAATGGGCCCACTAGTTAACCTACATAGTGCAAGAGCCCGCTACTTAACCTAGATCGTGCAAGTGTCTGCTAGTTAACCTACATAGTCCAAGTGCCAGTTAGCTAACCTAGATAGTCAAAGGGCCCGCTAGTGAACATTGATCATCCAAGTGCCCGCTAGTTAACCTAGATAGTCCAAGTGCCCTCTAGTTAACCTACATAGTCCAAGAACCCGCTAGTTAACCTAGATAGTCCAAGTTCCCGCTAGTTAACCTACATTGTGCAAGGGCCTGCTAGTTAACCTACGTAGTCCAAGGTCCGCTAGTTAACCTAGATACTCCAAGTGCTCGCTAGTTAACCTACATAGTACAAGGGCCCGCTAGTTGACTTAGATAGTTCAAGGGCCCGCTAGTTAACCTAGATTGTCGAATTGCCCGCTAGGTAACCTAATTAGTCCAAATGTCCGATAGGGATCCTACATAGTCCAAGTGCCCGCTAAGTGACCTACATAGTCAAAGTACCCGTTCGTTAACCTAGATAGTCCAAGTGCCCGCTAGGAAACCTACATAGTCCAATTGCCCACTAGGTAACCTAAATAATCCAAATGCCCGCTAGGGAAACTACATAGTCCAAGTGCCCGCTAGTTAACCTAGATAGTCCAAGTGCCCGCTAGTAAACCTAGATAGTCCAAGGGCCCGCTAGTTAATCTAGATAGTCCAAGTGCCCACTAGTTAACCTACATAGTCCAAGGGCCCTCTAGTTAACCTAGATAGTCCAAGTGCCCACTAGGGGACGTACATAGTCCACGTGCCCGCTAGGTAACCTAGATAGTCCAAGTGCCCACTATTGTATGTACATAGTTCAAGTGCCCGCTAGGTAACCTAGATAGTCCAAGGTTCTGCTAGTTAACCTACATAGTCCAATGCCCGATAGGGAACCTAGATAGTCCAAGGTTCTGCTAGTTAACCTACATAGTCCAATGCCCGATAGGGAACCTACATAGTCTAAGTGCCCGCTGAGGAACCTACATAGTCCAAGTACCCGATAGGGAACCTACATATTCCAAGTGCCCGTTAGGGAACCTAGATAGTCCAAGTGCCCGCTAGGGAACCTGCATTGTACAAGTGCCCGCGAATTAACCTAGATAGTCCAAGTGCCCGCTAGTTAATTTACATAGTCCAAGGTCAGCTAGTTAACCTAGATAGTCCAAGTGCCCGCTAGTTAACCTACATAGTCCAAGGTCAGCTAGTTAACCTAGATAGTCCAAGTGCCCGCTAGGGAACCTACATATTCCAAGTGCCCGTTAGGTAACCTAGATCGTCCAAATGCCCGCCAGGAAACCCACATAGTCCAAGTGCCCGCTAGGGAACTTACATAGTCCAAGGGCCCACTATGGAACCTACATAGTCCAAGTGCCCGTTAGTTAACCTAGATAGTCCAAGTGCCCACTTGGTAACCTAGATAGTACAACAGACCGCTAGGTAACCTACATACTCCAAGAACCCGCTAGGTAACGTAGATAGTTCAAGTGCCAGCTAGGTAACCTAGATATTCCAAGTGCCCGGTAGGTAACCTACAGAGTCTAAGTGCCCGATAGGTTATCTATATAGTCCAAATGCCCGCTAGGGAACCTACATAGTCCAAGTGCCTGCTAGGCAACCTAGATAATTCAAGTGCCCGCTAATTAACCTATATCGTCCAAGTGCCAGCTAGTTAACCAGATCGTCCAAGTGCCCACTAGTTAACCTAAATAGTCAATGGGCCCGCTAGTTAACCTACATAGTGCAAGAGCCCGCTAGTTAACCTAGATCGTGCAAGTGTCTGCTAGTTAACCTACATAGTCCAAGTGCCAGTTAGCTAACCTAGATAGTCTAAGGGCCTGCTAGTTTACCTACATAGTCCAAGTACCCGGTAGTTAACTTACATAGTCCAAATGCCCGCTCTGGAACCTACATAGTCCAAATGCCTGCTAGGGAACCTACATAGTTCAAGTGTCCGTAGGGAACATACAGAGTCCAAGTGCCCGCTAGGGAATCTACATAGTCCAAGGGCCCCCTAGTTAACGTAGATAGTCCAAGTGCCTCTAGATAATCTACATAGTCCAAGGACCCGCTAGTTAACCTACATAGTCCAAGTACCCGCTAGTTAACCTAGATCGTCCAAGTGCACGCTACTTAACCTACATAGTCCAAGGGCCCACTAGTTAACCTATATAGTCCAAGTGCCCACTAGGGAACCTACATAGTCAAAGGGCCCGCTAGGGAACTTACATAGTCCAAGTGTCCTCTAGTTAACCTAGATAGTCCAAATGCCCGCTAGTTAACCTAGATAGTCCAAGTGCCCGCTAGTTAACCAGGATAATCAAACTGTCCTCTAGTTAACTTACATAGTCCAAAGGCCTGCTAGTTAACCTACTTAGAGCAAGGGCCCGCTAGTTAACCTTGATAGCCCAAGTGCCCGCTAGTTAACCTACATAGTCCAATTTCTCGCTAGGTAACCTAGACAGTCCAAGTGACCATTAGGTTATCTACATAGTCCAAGTGCCCGTTCGTTAACCTACATAGTCCAAGTGCCCGCTAGGTAACGTAGATAGCCCAAGTGCCCGCTAGGGTACGTACATAGTCCAAGTGCCCGCTAGGTAACCTAGATAGTCCAAGTGCCCGCTAGTTAACCTACATAGTCCAAGTGCCTGCTAGGTAAACTACATAGTCCAAGTGCCCACTAGGTAACCTAGACAGTCCAATTGCCCCCTAGTTAACCTAGACAGTCCAAGTACCCGATAGGGAACCTACATAGTCTAAGTGCTCGCTAGGGAACCTACATAGTCCAAGTGCTCGCTAGGCAACCTACATAGTCCAAGTGCCCGTTAGTTAACCTAGATAGTCAAAGTGCCTGCTAGGTCACCTAAATAGTCCAAGTGTCCGCTAGGGAACCTACATAGTCCAAGTGCCCGCTAGGTAACCTAGATAGTCCACGTGCCCATTAGCTAACCTAGATAGTCGAACTGTCCGCTAGTTAACCTACATAGTCCAAGTGCCCGTTCATTAACATAGATAGGCCATGTGCCAGCTTGGTAACCTAGACAGTCCAAGTGACCGCTAGGTTACCTACATAGTCCAAGTGCACGTTCGTTAACCTAGATAGTCCAAGTGCCCGCTAGGGAAACTACATAATCCAAGTGCCCGCTACTAAACCTAGATAGTCCAAGGGCCCGCTAGGGATCCTACATAGTCCAAGTGCCCGCTAGGTAACCTAGATAGTCCAAGGTTCTGCTAGTTAACCTACATAGTCCAATGCCCGATAGGGAACCTACATAGTCTAAGTGCCCGCTGAGGAACCTACATAGTCCAAGTACCCGATAGGGAACCTACATATTCCAAGTGCCTGTTAGGGAACCTAGATAGTCCAAGTGCCCGCTAGGGAACCTGCATTGTACAAGTGCCCGCTAATTAACCTAGATAGTCCAAGTGCCCGCTAGTTAATTTACATAGTCCAAGGTCAGCTAGTTAACCTAGATAGTCCAAGTGCCCGCTAGGGAACCTACATAGTCCAAGTGCCCGTTAGGTAACCTAGATCGTCCAAATGCCCGCCAGGAAACCCACATAGTCCAAGTGCCCGCTAGGGAACTTACATAGTCCAAGGGCCCGCTATGGAACCTACATAGTCCAAGTGCCCGTTAGTTAACCTAGATAGTCCATGTGCCCACTTGGTAACCTAGATAGTACAACAGACCGCTAGGTAACCTACATACTCCAAGAACCCGCTAGGTAACGTAGATAGTTCAAGTGCCAGCTAGGTAACCTAGATATTCCAAGTGCCCGCTAGGTAACCTAAAGAGTCTAAGTGCCCGCTAGGTTATCTATATAGTCCAAATGCCCGCTAGGGAACCTACATAGTCCAAGTGCCTGCTAGGCAACCTAGATAATTCAAGTGCCCGCTAATTAACCTATACCGTCCAAGTGCCAGCTAGTTAACCAGATCGTCCAAGTGCCCACTAGTTAACCTAAATAGTCAATGGGCCCGCTAGTTAACCTACATAGTGCAAGAGCCCGCTAGTTAACCTAGATCGTGCAAGTGTCTGCTAGTTAACCTACATAGTCCAAGTGCCAGTTAGCTAACCTAGATAGTCTAAGGGCCTGCTAGTATACCTACATAGTCCAAGTGCCCGGTAGTTAACTTACATAGTCCAAGTGCCCGCTCTGGAACCTACATAGTCCAAGTGCCTGCTAGGGAACCTACAAAGTTCAAGTGTCCGTAGGGAACATACAGAGTCCAAGTGCCCGCTAGGGAATCTACATAGTCCAAGGGCCCCCTAGTTAACGTAGATAGTCCAAGTGCCTCTAGATAATCTACATAGTCCAAGGACCAGCTAGTTAACCTACATAGTCCAAGTAACCGCTAGTTAACCTAGATCGTCCAAGTGCACGCTAGTTAACCTACATAGTCCAAGGGCCCACTAGTTAACCTATATAGTCCAAGTGCCCACTAGGGAACCTACATAGTCAAAGTGCCCGCTAGGGAAGCTACATAGTCCAAGTGCCCTCTAGTTAACCTAGATAGTCTAAATGCCCGCTAGTTAACCTAGATAGTCCAAGTGCCCGCTAGTTAACCAGGATCATCAAAGTGCCCTCTAGTTAACTTACATAGTCCAAAGCCTGCTAGTTAACCTACTTAGAGCAAGGGCCCGCTAGTTAACCTTGATAGTCCAAGTGCCCGCTAGTTAACCTACATAGTCCAAGTTCCCGCTAGGTAACCTAGACAGTCCAAGTGACCCTTAGGTTACCTACATAGTCCAAGTGCCCGTTTGTTAACCTACATAGTCCAA
Source organism: Tenrec ecaudatus (assembly GCF_050624435.1). NCBI lineage: Eukaryota > Metazoa > Chordata > Mammalia > Afrosoricida > Tenrecidae > Tenrec > Tenrec ecaudatus. The sequence goes on from NW_027457738.1 coordinate 710,711, forward strand.
GTGCCCGCTAGGTAACGTAGATAGCCCAAGTGCCCGCTAGGGTACGTACATAGTCCAAGTGCCCGCTAGGTAACTTAGATAGTCCAAGTGCCCGCTAGTTAACCTACATAGTCCAAGTGCCTGCTAGGTAAACTACATAGTCCAAGTGCCCACTAGGTAACCTAGACAGTCCAATTGCCCCCTAGTTAACCTTGAGAGTCCAAGTACCCGATAGGGAACCTACATAGTCTAAGTGCTCGCTAGGGAACCTACATAGTCCAAGTGCTCGCTAGGCAACCTACATAGTCCAAGTGCCCGTTAGTTAACCTAGATAGTCAAAGTGCCTGCTAGGTCACCTAAATAGTCCAAGTGTCCGCTAGGGAACCTACATAGTCCAAGTGCCCGCTAGGTAACCTAGATAGTCCACGTGCCCATTAGCTAACCTAGATAGTCGAACTGTCCGCTAGTTAACATACATAGTCCAAGTACCCATTCATTAACATAGATAGGCCAAGTGCCAGCTTGGTAACCTAGACAGTCCAAGTGACCGCTAGTTTACCTACATAGTCCAAGTGCACCTTCGTTAACCTAGATAGTCCAAGTGCCCCCTAGGGAAACTACATATTCCAAGTGCCCGCTAGGGAACCTACATAGTCCAAGTGTCCGTTAGTTAACCTAGATAGTCCAAAGCCTGCATGGTAATCTAGATAGTCCAACAGCCAGCTAGGTAACTTACATACTCCAAAAACCCGCTAGGTAACGTAGATAGTTCAAGTGCCAGCTAGGTAACCTAGATATTCCAAGTGTCCGCTAGGTAACCTACAAAATCTAAGTGCCCGCTAGGTTATCTATGTAGTCCAAATGCCCGCTAGGGAATCTACATAGTCCAAGGGCCCGCTAGTTAACGTAGATAGTCCAAGAGCCGCTAGTTAATCTACATAGTCCAAGGGCCCGCTAGTTAACCTACATAGTCCAAGTACCCGCTAGTAAACCTAGATCGTCCAAGTGCCCGCTAGGTAACCTACATAGTCCAAGGGCCCGCTAGTTAACGTACATTGACCAAGGGCCCGCTAGGTAACCTACAAAGTCTAAGTGCCCGCTAGGTAACCTAAAAAGTCTAAGTGCCCGCTAGGTTATCTATATAGTCCAAATGCCCGCTAGGAACCTACATAGTCCAAGTGCCCGCTAGTTAACCTAGATCGTCCAAGTGCCCGCTAGTTAACCAACATAGTCAATGGGCCCACTAGTTAACCTACATAGTGCAAGAGCCCGCTACTTAACCTAGATCGTGCAAGTGTCTGCAAGTTAACCTACATAGTCCAAGTGCCAGTTAGCTAACCTAGATAGTCAAAGGGCCCGTTAGTAAACATTGATCATCCAAGTGCCCGCTAGTTAACCTAGATAGTCCAAGTGCACGCTAGTTAACCTAGATAGTCCAAGTGCCCTCTAGTTAACCTAGATCGTCCAAGTTCCCGCTAGTTAACCTACATTGTCCAAGGGCCTGCTAGTTTACCTACATAGTCCAAGTACCCGGTAGTTAACTTACATAGTCCAAATGCCCGCTCTGGAACCTACATAGTCCAAATGCCTGCTAGGGAACCTACATAGTTCAAGTGTCCGTAGGGAACATACAGAGTCCAAGTGCCCGCTAGGGAATCTACATAGTCCAAGGGCCCCCTAGTTAACGTAGATAGTCCAAGTGCCTCTAGATAATCTACATAGTCCAAGGACCCGCTAGTTAACCTACATAGTCCAAGTACCCGCTAGTTAACCTAGATCGTCCAAGTGCACGCTACTTAACCTACATAGTCCAAGGGCCCACTAGTTAACCTATATAGTCCAAGTGCCCACTAGGGAACCTACATAGTCAAAGGGCCCGCTAGGGAACTTACATAGTCCAAGTGTCCTCTAGTTAACCTAGATAGTCCAAATGCCCGCTAGTTAACCTAGATAGTCCAAGTGCCCGCTAGTTAACCAGGATAATCAAACTGTCCTCTAGTTAACTTACATAGTCCAAAGGCCTGCTAGTTAACCTACTTAGAGCAAGGGCCCGCTAGTTAACCTTGATAGCCCAAGTGCCCGCTAGTTAACCTACATAGTCCAATTTCTCGCTAGGTAACCTAGACAGTCCAAGTGACCATTAGGTTATCTACATAGTCCAAGTGCCCGTTCGTTAACCTACATAGTCCAAGTGCCCGCTAGGTAACGTAGATAGCCCAAGTGCCCGCTAGGGTACGTACATAGTCCAAGTGCCCGCTAGGTAACCTAGATAGTCCAAGTGCCCGCTAGTTAACCTACATAGTCCAAGTGCCTGCTAGGTAAACTACATAGTCCAAGTGCCCACTAGGTAACCTAGACAGTCCAATTGCCCCCTAGTTAACCTAGACAGTCCAAGTACCCGATAGGGAACCTACATAGTCTAAGTGCTCGCTAGGGAACCTACATAGTCCAAGTGCTCGCTAGGCAACCTACATAGTCCAAGTGCCCGTTAGTTAACCTAGATAGTCAAAGTGCCTGCTAGGTCACCTAAATAGTCCAAGTGTCCGCTAGGGAACCTACATAGTCCAAGTGCCCGCTAGGTAACCTAGATAGTCCACGTGCCCATTAGCTAAGCAAGATAGTCGAACTGTCCGCTAGTTAACCTACATAGTCCAAGTGCCCGTTCATTAACATAGATAGGCCATGTGCCAGCTTGGTAACCTAGACAGTCCAAGTGACCGCTAGGTTACCTACATAGTCCAAGTGCACGTTCGTTAACCTAGATAGTCCAAGTGCCCGCTAGGGAAACTACATAATCCAAGTGCCCGCTACTAAACCTAGATAGTCCAAGGGCCCGCTAGGGATCCTACATAGTCCAAGTGCCCGCTAGGTAACCTAGATAGTCCAAGGTTCTGCTAGTTAACCTACATAGTCCAATGCCCGATAGGGAACCTACATAGTCTAAGTGCCCGCTGAGGAACCTACATAGTCCAAGTACCCGATAGGGAACCTACATATTCCAAGTGCCTGTTAGGGAACCTAGATAGTCCAAGTGCCCGCTAGGGAACCTGCATTGTACAAGTGCCCGCTAATTAACCTAGATAGTCCAAGTGCCCGCTAGTTAATTTACATAGTCCAAGGTCAGCTAGTTAACCTAGATAGTCCAAGTGCCCGCTAGTTAACCTACATAGTCCAAGGTCAGCTAGTTAACCTAGATAGTCCAAGTGCCCGCTAGGGAACCTACATAGTCCAAGTGCCCGTTAGGTAACCTAGATCGTCCAAATGCCCGCCAGGAAACCCACATAGTCCAAGTGCCCGCTAGGGAACTTACATAGTCCAAGGGCCCGCTATGGAACCTACATAGTCCAAGTGCCCGTTAGTTAACCTAGATAGTCCATGTGCCCACTTGGTAACCTAGATAGTACAACAGACCGCTAGGTAACCTACATACTCCAAGAACCCGCTAGGTAACGTAGATAGTTCAAGTGCCAGCTAGGTAACCTAGATATTCCAAGTGCCCGCTAGGTAACCTAAAGAGTCTAAGTGCCCGCTAGGTTATCTATATAGTCCAAATGCCCGCTAGGGAACCTACATAGTCCAAGTGCCTGCTAGGCAACCTAGATAATTCAAGTGCCCGCTAATTAACCTATACCGTCCAAGTGCCAGCTAGTTAACCAGATCGTCCAAGTGCCCACTAGTTAACCTAAATAGTCAATGGGCCCGCTAGTTAACCTACATAGTGCAAGAGCCCGCTAGTTAACCTAGATCGTGCAAGTGTCTGCTAGTTAACCTACATAGTCCAAGTGCCAGTTAGCTAACCTAGATAGTCTAAGGGCCTGCTAGTATACCTACATAGTCCAAGTGCCCGGTAGTTAACTTACATAGTCCAAGTGCCCGCTCTGGAACCTACATAGTCCAAGTGCCTGCTAGGGAACCTACAAAGTTCAAGTGTCCGTAGGGAACATACAGAGTCCAAGTGCCCGCTAGGGAATCTACATAGTCCAAGGGCCCCCTAGTTAACGTAGATAGTCCAAGTGCCTCTAGATAATCTACATAGTCCAAGGACCAGCTAGTTAACCTACATAGTCCAAGTAACCGCTAGTTAACCTAGATCGTCCAAGTGCACGCTAGTTAACCTACATAGTCCAAGGGCCCACTAGTTAACCTATATAGTCCAAGTGCCCACTAGGGAACCTACATAGTCAAAGTGCCCGCTAGGGAAGCTACATAGTCCAAGTGCCCTCTAGTTAACCTAGATAGTCTAAATGCCCGCTAGTTAACCTAGATAGTCCAAGTGCCCGCTAGTTAACCAGGATCATCAAAGTGCCCTCTAGTTAACTTACATAGTCCAAAGCCTGCTAGTTAACCTACTTAGAGCAAGGGCCCGCTAGTTAACCTTGATAGTCCAAGTGCCCGCTAGTTAACCTACATAGTCCAAGTTCCCGCTAGGTAACCTAGACAGTCCAAGTGACCCTTAGGTTACCTACATAGTCCAAGTGCCCGTTTGTTAACCTACATAGTCCAAGTGCCCGCTAGGTAACGTAGATAGCCCAAGTGCCCGCTAGGGTACGTACATAGTCCAAGTGCCCGCTAGGTAACTTAGATAGTCCAAGTGCCCGCTAGTTAACCTACATAGTCCAAGTGCCTGCTAGGTAAACTACATAGTCCAAGTGCCCACTAGGTAACCTAGACAGTCCAATTGCCCCCTAGTTAACCTTGAGAGTCCAAGTACCCGATAGGGAACCTACATAGTCTAAGTGCTCGCTAGGGAACCTACATAGTCCAAGTGCTCGCTAGGCAACCTACATAGTCCAAGTGCCCGTTAGTTAACCTAGATAGTCAAAGTGCCTGCTAGGTCACCTAAATAGTCCAAGTGTCCGCTAGGGAACCTACATAGTCCAAGTGCCCGCTAGGTAACCTAGATAGTCCACGTGCCCATTAGCTAACCTAGATAGTCGAACTGTCCGCTAGTTAACATACATAGTCCAAGTACCCATTCATTAACATAGATAGGCCAAGTGCCAGCTTGGTAACCTAGACAGTCCAAGTGACCGCTAGTTTACCTACATAGTCCAAGTGCACCTTCGTTAACCTAGATAGTCCAAGTGCCCCCTAGGGAAACTACATATTCCAAGTGCCCGCTAGGGAACCTACATAGTCCAAGTGTCCGTTAGTTAACCTAGATAGTCCAAAGCCTGCATGGTAATCTAGATAGTCCAACAGCCAGCTAGGTAACTTACATACTCCAAAAACCCGCTAGGTAACGTAGATAGTTCAAGTGCCAGCTAGGTAACCTAGATATTCCAAGTGTCCGCTAGGTAACCTACAAAATCTAAGTGCCCGCTAGGTTATCTATGTAGTCCAAATGCCCGCTAGGGAATCTACATAGTCCAAGGGCCCGCTAGTTAACGTAGATAGTCCAAGAGCCGCTAGTTAATCTACATAGTCCAAGGGCCCGCTAGTTAACCTACATAGTCCAAGTACCCGCTAGTAAACCTAGATCGTCCAAGTGCCCGCTAGGTAACCTACATAGTCCAAGGGCCCGCTAGTTAACGTACATTGACCAAGGGCCCGCTAGGTAACCTACAAAGTCTAAGTGCCCGCTAGGTAACCTAAAAAGTCTAAGTGCCCGCTAGGTTATCTATATAGTCCAAATGCCCGCTAGGAACCTACATAGTCCAAGTGCCCGCTAGTTAACCTAGATCGTCCAAGTGCCCGCTAGTTAACCAACATAGTCAATGGGCCCACTAGTTAACCTACATAGTGCAAGAGCCCGCTACTTAACCTAGATCGTGCAAGTGTCTGCAAGTTAACCTACATAGTCCAAGTGCCAGTTAGCTAACCTAGATAGTCAAAGGGCCCGTTAGTAAACATTGATCATCCAAGTGCCCGCTAGTTAACCTAGATAGTCCAAGTGCACGCTAGTTAACCTAGATAGTCCAAGTGCCCTCTAGTTAACCTAGATCGTCCAAGTTCCCGCTAGTTAACCTACATTGTCCAAGGGCCTGCTAGTTAACCTACGTAGTCCAAGGTCCGCTAGTTAACCTAGATACTCCAAGTGCTCGCTAGATAACCTACATAGTACAAGGGCCCGCTAGTTGACCTAGATAGTCCAAGGGCCCGCTAGTTAACCTAGATTGTCGAAGTGCCCGCTAGGTAACCTAATTAGTCCAAATGTCCGATAGGGATCCTACATAATCCAAGTGCCCGCTAGGTAACCTACATAGTCAAAATGCCCGCTAGTTAACCTAGATAGTCCAACTGCCCGCTAGTAAACCTAGATAGTCCAAGGGCCCTCTAGTTAACCTAGATAGTCCAAGTGCCCGCCAGATGACGTACATAGTCCAAGTGCCCGCTAGGAAACCTAGATAGTCCAAGTGCCCACTATTGTATGTACATAGTTCAAGTGCCCGCTAGGTAACCTAGATTGTCCAAGTATGCGCTAGTTAACCTACATAGTCCAAGTGCCCGCTAGGTAACCTAGATAGTCCAAGGTTCTGCTAGTTAACCTACATAGTCCAATGCCTGATAGGGAACCTACATAGTCCAAGTGCCCGCTGAGGAACCTACATAGTCCACGTACCCGATAGGGAACCTACATATTCCAAGTGCCCGTTAGGGAACCTAGATAGTCCAGGTGCCCGCTAGGGAACCTGCATTGTACAAGTGCCCGCTAATTAACCTAGATAGTACAAGTGCCCGCTAGTTAACCTAGATAGTCCAAGTGCCCGCTAGTTAACCTTGATCATCCAATTGCCCGCTAGTTAACCTACATAGTCCAAGTGCCTGATAGGGAACCTACATAGTCCAATTGCCCGCAGAGGAACCTACATAGTCCAAGTGTCCGATAGGGAACCTACATATTCCAAGTGCCCATTAGGGAACCTAGATAGTCCAAGTGCCCGTAGGGAACCTATATAGTCCAAGTGCCCGCTAGGGAACCTACATAGTCAAAGTGCCCGCTCGGGAACCTGCATTGTGCAAGTGCCCGCTAGTTAACCTAGATAGTCCAAGTGCCCGCTAGTTATTTTACATAGTCCAAGGTCAGCTAGTTAACCTAGATAGTCCAAGTGCCCGCTAGTTAACCTACATAGTCCAAGGTCAGCTAGTTAACCTAGATAGTCCAAGTGCCCGCTAGTTAACCTACATAGTCCAAGAACCCGCTAGTTAACCTAGATAGTCCAAGTTCCCGCTAGTTAACCTACATAGTCCAAGGGCCCGCTAGTTAACCTAGATATTCCAAGTGCCCGCTAGTTAACCTACATAGTCAAAGTGCCCTTAGGGAACCTATATAGTCCAAGTGCCAGCTAGGGAACTTACATAGTCCAAGGGCCCGCTATGGAACCTACATAGTACAAGTGCACGTTAGTTAACCTAGATAGTCCAAGTGCCCGCATGGTAACCTAGATAGTCCAACAGCCCGGTAGGTAACCTACATACTCCAAGTACCCGCTAGGTAACATAGATAGTTCAAGTGCCAGCTAGGTAACCTAGATAGTCCAAGTGCCCGCTAGGTAACCTACAAAGTCTAAGTGCCCGCTAGGTAATCTATATAGTCCAAATGCCCGTTAGGGAGCCTACATAGTCCAAATGCCCGCTAGGTAACCTAGATAGTCCAAGTGCCCGTTAGGGAACCTACATAGTCCAAGTGCCCGTTAGGTAACCTAGATCGTCCAAATGCCCGCCAGGAAACCCACATAGTCCAAGTGCCCGCTAGGGAACTTACATAGTCCAAGGGCCCGCTATGGAACCTACATAGTCCAAGTGCCCGTTAGTTAACCTAGATAGTCCAAGTGCCCACTTGGTAACCTAGATAGTACAACAGACCGCTAGGTAACCTGCATACTCCAAGAACCCGCTAGGTAACGTAGATAGTTCAAGTGCCAGCTAGGTAACCTAGATATTCCAAGTGCCCGCTAGGTAACCTACAGAGTCTAAGTTCCCGCTAGGTTATGTATATAGTCCAAATGCCCGCTAGGGAACCTACATAGTCCAAGTGCCTGGTATGCAACCTAGATAATTCAAGGGCCCGCTAATTAACCTATATCGTCCAAGTGCCAGCTAGTTAACCAGATCGTCCAAGTGCCCACTAGTTAACCTAAATAGGCAATGGGCCCGCTAGTTAACCTACATAGTGCAAGAGCCCGCTAGTTAACCTAGATTGTGCAAGTGTCTGCTAGTTAACCTACATAGTCCAAGTGCCAGTTAGCTAACCTAGATAGTCTAAGGGCCTGCTAGTTTACCTACATAGTCCAAGTGCCCGGTAGTTAACTTACATAGTCCAAGTGCCCGCTCTGGAACCTACATAGTCCAAGTGCCTGCTAGGGAACCTACATGGTTCAAGTGTCCGTAGGGAACATACAGAGTCCAAGTGCCCGCTAGGGAATCTACATAGTCCAAGGGCCCCCTAGTTAACGTAGATAGTCCAAGTGCCGCTAGATAATCTACATAGTCCAAGGACCCGCTAGTTAACCTACATAGTCCAAGTACCCGCTAGTTAACCTAGATAGTCCAAGTGCCCGCTAGGGAACCTACATAGTCAAATTGCCCGCTAGGGAACCTGCATTGTACAAGTGCCCTCTAATCAACCTAGATACTCCAAGTGCCCACTAGTTAACCTAGATAATCCAAGTGCCTGCTAGTTAACCTTGATCATCCAAGTGCCCGCTAGTTAACCTACATAATCCAAGTGCCTGATAGGGAACCTACATAGTCCAAGTGCCCGCAGAGGAACCTATAAAGTCCAAGTGCCCGATAGGGAACCTACATATTCCAAGTGCCCGTTAGGGAACCTAGATAGTCCAAGTGCCGTAGTGAACCTATATAGTCCAAGTGCCCGCTAGAGAACCTACATAGTCAAAGTGCCCGCTAGGGAACCTGCATTGTGCAAGTGCCCGCTAGTTAACCTAGATAGTCCAAGTGCCCGCTATTTACCTTACATAGTCCAGGGTCAGCTAGTTAACCTAGATAGTCCAAGTGCCCGCTAGTTAACCTACATAGTCCAAGAACCCACTAGTTAACCTAGATAGTCCAAGTGCCCGCTAGTCAACCTACATAGTCCAAGGGCCCGCTAGTTATCCTAGATATTCCAAGTGCCCGCTAGGGAACCTACATAGTCAAAGTACCCATATGGAACCTGCATTGTGCAAGTGCCCGCTAGTTAACCTAGATAGTCCAAGTGCCCGCTAGTTAACTTACATAGTCCAAGGTCAGCTAGTTAACCTAGATAGTCCAAGTGCCCGCTAGTTAACCTACATAGTCCAAGAACCCACTAGTTAACCTAGATAGTCCAAGTGCCCGCTAGTCAACCTACATAGTCCAAGGGCCCGCTAGTTAACCTAGATATTCCAAGTGCCCGCTAGGGAACCTACATAGTCAAAGTGCCCATAGGGAACCTGCATTGTGCAAGTGCAACCTAGATAGTCCAAGTGCCCGCTAGTTAACTTACATAGTCCAAGGTCAGCTAGTTAACCTAGATAGTCCAAGTGCCCGCTAGTTAACCTACATAGTCCAATAACCCACTAGTTAACCTAGATAGTCCAAGTGCCCGCTAGTCAACCTACATAGTCCAAGGGCCCGCTAGTTAACCTAGATAGTCCAAGTGCCCGCTAGTTAACCTACATAGTCCAAGGGCCCTCTAGTTAACCTAGATATTCCACGTGCCCACTATTGTATGTACATAGTTCAAGTGGCCGCTAGGTAACCTAGATTGTCCATGTGTCCGCTAGTTAACCTACATAGTCCATGTGCCCACTAAGTAACCTAGATAGTCCAAATCCTGCTAGTTAACCTACATTGTCCAATGCCTGATAGGGAACCTACATAGTCCAAGTGCCCGCTGAGGAACCTACATAGTCCAAGTACCCGATAGGGAACCTACATATTCCAAGTGCCCGTTAGGGAACCTAGATAGTTCAAGTGCCCGTAGGGAACCAATATACTCCAATTGCCCGCTAGGGAACCTACATAGTCAAAGAGCCTGCTAGGGAACCTGCATTGTACAAGTGCCCGCTAATTAACCTAGATAGTCCAAGTGCTCGCTAGTTAACTTAGATAGTCCAAGTGCCCGCTAGTTAACCTTGATCATCAAAGTGCCCGCTAGTTAATCTACATAGTCCAAGTGCCTGATAGGGAACCTACATAGTCCAAGTGCCCGCACAGGACCTACATAGTCCAAGTGTCCGATAGGGAACCTACATATTCCAAGTGCCCATTAGGGAACCTAGATAGTCCAAGTGCCCGTAGGGAACATATATAGTCCAAGTGCCCGCTAGGGAACCTACATAGTCAAAGTGCCCGTTCGTTAACCTAGATAGTCCAAGTGCCCGCTAGTTAACCTAGATAGTCCAAGTGCACCCTAGTTAACCTAGATAGTCCAAGTGCCCTCTAGTTAACCTAGATCGTCCAAGTTCCCGCTAGTTAACCTACATTGTCCAAGGGCCTGCTAGTTAACCTACGTAGTCCAAGGCCCGCTAGTTAACCTAGATACTCCAAGTGCTCGCTAGATAACCTACATAGTACAAGGGCCCGCTAGTTGACCTAGATAGTCCAAGGGCCCGCTAGTTAACCTAGATTGTCGAAGTGCCCGCTAGGTAACCTAATTAGTCCAAATGTCCGATAGGGATCCTACATAATCCAAGTGCCCGCTAGGTAACCTACATAGTCAAAGTGCCCGTTCGTTAACCTAGATATTCCAAGTGCCCGCTAGGAAACCTACATAGTCCAAGTGCCCGCTAGTTAACCTAGATAGTCCAACTGCCCGCTAGTAAACCTAGATAGTCCAAGGGCCCTCTAGTTAACCTAGATAGTCCAAGTGCCCGCTAGGGGACGTACATAGTCCAAGTGCCCGCTAGGAAACCTAGATAGTCCAATTGCCCACTATTGTATGTACATAGTTCAAGTGCCCGCTAGGTAACCTAGATTGTCCAAGTATGCGCAAGTTAACCTACATAGTCCAAGTGCCCGCTAGGTAACCTAGATAGTCCAAGGTTCTGCTAGTTAACCTACATAGTCCAATGCCCGATAGGGAACCTACATAGTCCAAGTGGCCGCTGAGGAACCTACATAGTCCAAGTACCCGATAGGGAACCTACATATTCCAAGTGCCCGTTAGGGAACCTAGATAGTCCAAGTGCCCGCTAGGGAACCTGCATTGTACAAGTGCCCGCTAATTAACCTAGATAGTACAAGTGCCCGCTAGTTAACCTAGATAGTCCAAGTGCCCGCTAGTTAACCTTGATCATCCAAGTGCCCGCTAGTTACCCTACATAGTCCAAGTGCCTGATAGGGAACCTACATAGTCCAAGTGCCCGCAGAGGAACCTACATAGTCCAAGTGTCCGATAGGGAACCTACATATTCCAAGTGCCCATTAGGGAACCTAGATAGTCCAAGTGCCCGTAGGGAACCTATATATTCCAAGTGCCCGCTAGGGAACCTACATAGTCAAAGTGCCCGCTCGGGAACCTGCATTATGCAAGTGCCCGCTAGTTAACCTAGATAGTCCAAGTGCCCGCTAGTAAATTTACATAGTCCAAGGTCAGCTAGTTAACCTAGATAGTCCAAGTGCCCGCTAGTTAACCTACATAGTCCAAGGTCAGCTAGTTAACCTAGATAGTCCAAGTGCCCGCTAGTTAACCTACATAGTCCAAGAACCCGCTAGTTAACCTAGATAGTCCAAGTTCCCGCTAGTTAACCTACATAGTCCAAGGGCCCGCTAGTTAACCTAGATATTCCAAGTGCCCGCTTGTTAACCTACATAGTCAAAGTGCCCTTAGGGAACCTGTATAGTCCAAGTGCCAGCTAGGGAACTTACATAGTCCAAGGGCCCGCTAGGGAACCTACATAATACAAGTGCACGTTAGTTAACCTTGATAGTCCAAGTGCCCACATGGTAACCTAGATAGTCCAACAGCCCGGTAGGTAACCTACATACACCAAGTACCCGCTAGGTAACGTAGATAGTTCAAGTGCCAGCTAGGTAACCTAGATAGTCCAAGTGCCCGCTAGGTAACCTACAAAGTCTAAGTGCCCGCTAGGTAATCTATATAGTCCAAATGCCCGTTAGGGAGCCTACATAGTCCAAATGCCCGCTAGGTAACCTAGATAGTCCAAGGGCCCGCTAGGTAACCTACATAGTCCTAGGGCCCCCTAGTTAACCTACATTCTCCAAGTGCCCGATAGGGAACCTACATAGTCCAAGTGCCCGCTAGGTAACCTACATAGTCCAAATGCCCTCTAGTTAACCTACATAGTCCAAGTGCCCGCTAGGGAACCTACATAGTCCAAGTGCCCGTTAGGTAACCTAGATCGTCCAAATGCCCGCCAGGAAACACACATAGTCGAAGTGCCCGCTAGGGAACTTACATAGTCCAAGGGCCCGCTATGGAACCTACATAGTCCAAGTGCCCGTTAGTTAACCTAGATAGTCCAAGTGCCCACTTGGTAACCTACATAGTAAAACAGACCGCTAGGTAACCTACATACTCCAAGAACCCGCTAGGTAACGTAGATAGTTCAAGTGCCAGCTAGGTAACCTAGATATTCCAAGTGCCCGCTAGGTAACCTACAGAGTCTAAGTGCCCGCTAGGTTATTTATATAGTCCAAATGCCCGCTAGGGAACCTACATAGTCCAAGTGCCTGCTAGGCAACCTAGATAATTCAAGTGTCCGCTAATTAACCTATATCGTCCAAGTGCCAGCTAGTTAACCAGATCGTCCAAGTGCCCACTAGTTAACCTAAATAGGCAATGGGCCCGCTAGTTAACCTACATAGTGCAAGAGCCCGCTAGTTAACCTAGATTGTGCAAGTGTCTGCTAGTTAACCTACATAGTCCAAGTGCCAGTTAGCTAACCTAGATAGTCTAAGGGCCTGCTAGTTTACCTACATAGTCCAAGTGCCCGGTAGTTAACATAGATAGTCCAAGTGCCTGCTAGGGGACGTACATAGTCCAAGTGCCTGCTAGGTAACCTAGATTGTGCATGTGCCCGGTATTAACCTACATAGTCCAAGTGCCCGCTAGGTAACCTAGATAATCCAAGGGCCCGCTAGATTACCTACATAGTCCAAGTGCCCGGTAGTTAACTTACATAGTCCAAGTGCCCACTCTGGAACCTACATAGTCCAAGTGCCTGCTAGGGAACCTACATAGTTCAAGTGTCCGTAGGGAACATACAGAGTCCAAGTGCCCGCTAGGGAATCTACATAGTCCAAGGGCCCGCTAGTTAACGTAGATAGTCCAAGTGCCGCTACATAATCTACATAGTCAAAGTGCCCGCTAGGGAACCTACATAGTCCAAGTGCCCTCTAGTTAACCTAGATAGTCCAAATGCCCGCTAGTTAACCTAGATAGTCCAAGTGCCCGCTAGTTAACTAGGATCATCAAAGTGCCCTCTAGTTAACTTACATAGTCCAAAGGCCTACTAGTTAACCTACATAGAGCAAGGGCCCGCTAGTTAACCTTGATAGTCCAAGTGCCCGCTAGTTAACCTACATAGTCCAAGTTCCCGCTAGGTAACCTAGACAGTCCAAGTGACCATTAGGTTAGCTACATAGTCCAAGTGCCCGTTCGTTAACCTACATAGTCCAAGTGCCCGCTAGGTAACGTAGATAGCCCAAGTGCCCGCTAGGGAACGTACATAGTCCAAGTGCCCGCTAGGTAACCTAGATAGTCCAAGTGCCCGCTAGATAACCTACATAGTCCAAGTGCCTGCTAGGTAAACTACATAGTCCAAGTGCCCACTAGGTAACCTAGACAGTCCAATTGCCCTCTAGTTAACATAGACAGTCCAAGTACCCGATAGGGAACCTACATAGTCTAAGTGCTCGCGAGGGAACCTACATAGTCCAAGTGCTCGCTAGGCAACCTACATAGTCCAAATGCTCGCTAGGCAACCTACATAGTCCAAGTGCCCGTTAGTTAACCTAGATCGTCAAATTGCCTGCTAGGTAACCTAAATAGTCCAAGTGCCCGCTAGGGTACCTACATAGTCCAAGTGCCCGCTAGGTAACCTAGATAGTCCAAGTGCCCGTTAGCTAACCTAGATAGTCGAAGTGTCCGCTAGTTAACCTACATAGTCCAAGTGCCCGCTTGGTAACCTAGACAGTCCAAGTGACCGCTAGGTTACCTACATAGTCCAAGTGCACGTTCGTTAACCTAGATATTCCAAGTGCCCGCTAGGGAAACTACATAATCCAAGTGCCCCCTAGTTAACCTAGATAGTCCAAGTGCCCGCTAGTAAACCTAGATAGTCCAAGGGCCCGCTAGGGAACCTACATAGTCCAAGGGCCCGCTAGAGAACCTACATAGTCCAAGTCCCCGTTAGTTAACCTAGATAGTCCAAGTGCCTGCTTGGTAACCTAGATAGTCCAACAGCCCGCTAGGTAACCTACATACTCTAAGAACCCGCTAGGTAACGTAGATAGTTCAAGTGCCAGGTAGGTAAGCTAGATATTCCAAGTGCCCGGTAGGTAACCTACAAAATCTAAGTGCCCGCTAGGTTATCTATGTAGTCCAAATGCCCGGTAGGGAATCTACATAGTCCAAGGGCCCGCTAGTTAACGTAGATAGCCCAAGTGCCGCTAGTTAATCTACATAGTCCAAGGGCCCGCTAGTTAACCTACATAGTCCAAGTACCCGCTAGTTAACCTAGATCGACCAAGTGCCCGCTAGGTAACCTAATTGTCCAAGGGCCCGCTAGTTAACCTACATTGTCCAAGGGCTTGCTAGGTAACCTACAAAGTCTAAGTGCCCGCTAGGTTATCTATATAGTCCAAATGCCCGCTAGGGAACCTACATAGTCCACGTGCCCTCTAGTTAACCTAGATCGTCCAAGTGCCCGCTAGTTAACCAACATAGTCAATGGGCCCACTAGTTAACCTACATAGTGCAAGATCCCGCTACTTAACCTAGATCGTACAAGTGTCTGCTAGTTAACCTACATAGTCCAAGTGCCAGTTAGCTAACCCAGATAGTCAAAGGGCCTGCTAGTAAACATTGATCATCCAAGTGCCCGCTAGTTAACCTAGATAGTCCAAGTGCACGCTAGTTAACCTAGATAGTCCAAGTGCCCTCTAGTTAACCTAGATCGTCCAACTGCCCGCTAGTTAACCTACATTGTCCAAGGGCCTGCTAGTTAACCTACGTAGTCCAAGGTCCGCTAGTTAACCTAGATACTCCAAGTGCTCGCTAGATAACCTACATAGTACAAGGGCCCGCTAGTTGACCTAGATAGTCCAAGTGCCCGCTAGTTAACCTAGATAGTCCAAGTGCCCGCTAGGTAACCTAATTAGTCCAAATGTCCGATAGGGATCCTACATAGTCCAAGTGCCCGCTAGGTCACCTAAATAGTCAAAGTGCCCGTTCATTAACCTAGATAGTCTAAGTGCCCGCTAGGAAACCTACATAGTCCAAGTGCCCACTAGGTAACATAAAAAATCCAAATGCCCGCTAAGGAAACTACATAGTCCACGTGCCCGCTAGTTAACCTAGATAGTCCAAGGGCCCACTAGTAAACCTAGATAGTCCAAGGGCCCGCTAGTTAATCTAGATAGTCCAAGTGCCCGCTAGTTAACCTACATAATCCAAGGACCCTCTAGTTAACCTAGATAGTCCAAGTGCCCGCTAGGGTACGTACATAGTCCAAGTGCCCGCTAGGTAACCTAGATAGTCCAAGTGCCCACTATTGTATGTACATAGTTCAAGTGCCCGCTAGGTAACCTAGATTGTCCAAGTGCCCGCTAGTTAACCTACATAGTCCAAGTGCCCGCTAGGTAACCTAGATAGTCCAAGGTCCTGCTAGTTAACCTACATAGTCCAATGCCCGATAGGGAACCTACATAGTCCAAGTGCCCGCTGAGGAAGCTACATAGTCCAATTACCCGACAGGGAACCTACATATTCCAAGTGCCCGTTAGGGAACCTAGATAGTCCAAGTGCCCGTAGGGAACCTATGTAGTCCAATTGCCCGCTAGGGAACCTACATAGTCAAAGAGCCCGCTAAGGAACCTGCATTGTGCAAGTGCCCGCTAATTAACCTAGATAGTCCAAGGGCCCGCTAGTTAACTCAGATAGTCCAATTGCCCGCTAGTTAACCTTGATCATCCAAGTGCCCGCTAGTTAACCTACATATTCCAAGTGCCTGATAGGGAACCTACATAGTCCAAGTGCCTGCAGAGGAACCTACATAGTCTAAGTGTCTGATAGGGAACCTACATATTCCAAGTGCCCGTTAGGGAACCTAGATAGTCCAAGTGCCCGTAGGGAACCTATATAGTCCACGTGCCCGCTAGGGAACCTACATAGTCAAAGTGCCCTCTAGGGAACCTGCATTGTAAAACTGCCCGCTAGTTAACCTAGATATTCCAAGTGCCCGCTAGTTAAACTACATAGTCAAAGTGCCCATAGGGAACCTATATAGTCCAAGTGCCCGCAAGTTAACTTACCTTGTCCAAGGTCAGCTAGTTAACCTAGATAGTCCAAGTGCCCTCTAGGGAACCTTCATTGTACAAGTGCCCGCTAATCAACATAGATAGTCCAAGTGCCCGCTAGTTAACCTACATAGTCCAAGAACCCCCTAGTTAACCTAGATAGTCCAAGTGCCCGGTAGTCAACATACATAGTCCAAGGGCCCGCTAGTTAACCTAGATATTCCAAGTGCCCGCTAGTTAACCTAGATCGTCCAAGTGTCCCCTGGTTAACCTATATAGTCCAAGTTCCCATTAGGTAACCTAGATAGTACAAGTGCCCGCAAGGTAACCTACATAGTCCAAGTGCCCACTAGGTAACCTACATAGTCAAAGTGCCCGTTCGTTAACCTAGATGGTCCAAGTGCCCTCTAGGAAACCTACATAGTCCAAGTGCCCACTAGGTAACCCAAATAATCCAAATGCCCGCTAGGGAAACTACATAGTCCAAGTGCCCGCTAGTTAACCTAGATAGTCCAAGTGCCCACTATTGTATGTACATAGTTCAAGTGCCCGCTAGGTAACCTAGATTGTCCAAGTGTCCGCTAGTTAACCTACATAGTCCAATGCCCGATAGGGAACCTACATAGTCCAAGTGCCCGCTGAGGAAGCTACATAGTCCAAGTACCCGATAGGGAACCTACATATTCCAAGTGCCCGTTAGGAAACCTAGATAGTCCAAGTGCCCGTAGGGAACCTATATAGTCCAATTGCCCGCTAGGGAACCTACATAGTCAAAGAGCCCGCTAGGGAACCTGCATTGTGCAAGTGCCCGCTAATTAACCTAGATAGTCCAAGGGCCCGCTAGTTAACCTAGATAGTCCAATTGCCCGCTAGTTAACCTTGATCATCCAAGTGCCCGCTAGTTAACCTACATATTCCAAGTGCCTGATATGGAACCTACATAGTCCAAGTGCCTGCAGAGGAACCTACATAGTCTAAGTGTCTGATAGGGAACCTACATATTCCAAGTGCCCGTTAGGGAACCTAGGTAGTCCAAGTGCCCATAGGGAACCTATATACTCCAAGTGCCCGCTAGGGAACCTACATAGTCAAAGTGCCCTCTAGGGAACCTGCATTGTACAAGTGCCCGCTAGCTAACCTAGATATTCCAAGTGCCCGCTAGTTAAACTACATAGTCAAAGTGCCCATAGGGAACCTATATAGTCCAAGTGCCCGCTAGGGAACCTGCATTGTGCAAGTGCCCGCTAGTTAACCTAGATAGTCCAAAAGCCCGCAAGTTAACTTACATAGTCCAAGGTCAGCTAGTTAACCTAGATAGTCCAAGTGCCCTCTATGGAACCTTCATTGTACAAGTGCCCGCTAATCAACCGAGATAGTCCAAGTGCCCGCTAGTTAACCTACATAGTCCAAGAACCCCCTAGTTAACCTAGATAGTCCAAGTGCCCGCTAGTCAACATACATAGTCCAAGGGCCCGCTAGTTAACCTAGATATTCCAAGTGCCCGCTAGTTAACCTAGATCGTCCAAGTGTCCCCTGGTTAACCTATATTCCAAGTTCCCATTAGGTAACCTAGATAGTACAAGTGCCCGCAAGGTAACCTACATAGTCCAAGTGCCCACTAGGTAACCTACATAGTCAAAGTGCCCGTTCGTTAACCTAGATGGTCCAAGTGCCCTCTAGGAAACCTACATAGTCAAAGTGCCCACTAGGTAACCCAAATAATCCAAATGCCCGTTAGGGAAACTACATACTCCAAATTCCCTCTAGTTAACCTAGATAGTCCAAGTGCCCGCATGGTAACCTAGATAGTCCAACAGCCCGGTAGGTAACCTACATACTCCAAGTACCCGCTAGGTAACGTAGATAGTTCAAGTGCCAGTTAGGTAACCTAGATAGTCCAAGTGTCCGCTAGGTAACCTACAAAGTCCAAGTGCCCGCTAGGTAAACTATATAGTCCAAATGCCCGTTAGGGAGCCTACATAGTCCAAATGCCCGCTAGGTAACCTAGATAGTCCAAGGGCCCGCTAGGTAACCTACATAGTCCTAGTGCCCCCTAGTTAACCTACATAGTCCAAGGGCCCGCTAGTTAATCTAGATAGTCCAAGTACCCGCTAGTTAACCTACATAGTCCAAGGCCCTCTAGTTAACATAGATAGTCCAAGTACCCTCTAGGAAACGTACATAGTCCATGTGCCCGCTAGGTAACGAACATAGTCCAAGTGCCTGCTAGGCAACCTAGATAATTCAAGTGCCCCCTAATTAACCTATATCGTCCAAGTGCCAGCTAGTTAACCAGATCGTCCAAGAGCCCACTAGTTAACCTAAATAGTCAATGGGCCCGCTAGTTAACCTACATAGTGCAAAAGCCCGCTAGTTAACCTAGATCGTGCAAGTGTCTGCTAGTTAACCTACATAGTCCAAGTGCCAGTTAGCTAACCTAGATAGTCTAAGGGTCTGCTAGTTTACCTACATAGTCCAAGTGCCCGGTAGTTAACTTACATAGTCCAAGTGCCCGCTCTGGAACCTACATAGTCCAAGTGCCTGCTAGGGAACCTACATAGTTCAAGTGTCCGTAGGGAACATACAGAGTCCAAGTGCCCGCTAGGGAATCTACATAGTCCAAGGGCCCCCTAGTTAACGTAGATAGTCCAAGTGCCGCTAGATAACCTACATAGTCCAAGTACCCGCTAGTTAACCTAGATCGTCCAAGTGCACGCTAGTTAACCTACATAGTCCAATGGCCCGCTAGTTAACCTATATAGTCCAAGTGCCCACTAGGGAACCTACATAGTCAAAGTGCCCGCTAGGGAACCTACATAGTCCAAGTGCCCTCTAGTTAACATAGATAGTCCAAATGCCCGCTAGTTAACCTAGATAGTCCAAGTGCCCGCTAGTTGACCAGGATTATCAAAGTGCCCTCTAGTTAACTTACATAGTCCAAAGGCCTGCTAGTTAACCTACTTAGAGCAAGGGCCCGCTAGTTAACCTTGATAGTCCAAGTGCTCGCTAGTTAACCTACATAGTCCAAGTTCCCGCTAGGTAACCTAGACAGTCCAAGTGACCATTAGGTTACCTACATAGTCCAAGTGCCCGTTCGTTAACCTACATAGTCCAAGTGCCCGCTAGGTAACCTAGATAGTCCAAGTGCCCGCTAGTTAACCTACATAGTCCAAGTGCCTGCTAGGTAAACTACATAGTCCAAGTGCCCACTAGGTAACCTAGACAGTCCAATTGCCCCCTAGTTAACCTAGACAGTCCAAGTACCCGATAGGGAACCTACATAGTCTAAGTGCTCGCTAGGGAACCTACATAGTCCAAGTGCTCGCTAGGCAACCTACATAGTCCAAGTGCCCGTTAGTTAACCTAGATAGTCAAAGTGCCTGCTAGGTCACCTAAATAGTCCAAGTGTCCGCTAGGGAACCTACATAGTCCAAGTGCCCTCTAGGTAACCTAGATAGTCCACGTGCCCGTTAGCTAACCTAGATAATCGAAGTGTCCGCTAGTTAACCTACATAGTCCAAGTGCCCGTTCATTAACATAGATAGGCCAAGTGCCAGCTTGGTAACCGAGACAGTCCAAGTGACCGCTAGGTTACCTACATAGTCCAAGTGCACGTTCGTTAACCTAGATAGTCCAAGTGCCCGCTAGGGAAACTACATAATCCACGTGCCCGCTACTAAACCTAGATAGTCCAAGGGCCCGCTAGGGAACCTACATAGTCCAAGTGCCCGCTAGTTACCCTAGATAGTCCAAGTGCCTGCATGGTAACCTAGATAGTCCAACAGCCCGCTAGGTAACCTACATACTCCAAAAACCCGCTAGGTAACGTAGATAATTCAAGTGCCAGCTAGGTAACCTAGATATTCCAAGTGTCCGCTAGGTAACCTACAAAATCTAAGTGCCCGCTAGGTTATCTATGTAGTCCAAATGCCCGCTAGGGAATCTACATAGTCCAAGGGCCCGCACGTTAACGTAGATAGTCCAAGAGCTGCTAGTTAATCTACATAGTCCAAGGGCCCGCTAGTTAACCTACATAGTCCAAGTACCCGCTAGTTAACCTAGATCGTCCAAGTGCCTGCTAGGTAACCTACATAGTCCAAGGGCCCGCTAGTTAACCTACATTGTCCAAGGGCCCACTAGGTAACCTACAAAGTCTAAGTGCCCGCTAGGTTATCTATATAGTCCAAATGCCTGCTAGGAACCTACATAGTCCAAGTGCCCGCTAGTTAACCTAGATCGTCCAAGTGCCCGCTAGTTAACCAACATAGTCAATGGGCCCACTAGTTAACCTACATAGTGCAAGAGCCCGCTACTTAACCTAGATCGTGCAAGTGTCTGCTAGTTAACCTACATAGTCCAAGTGCCAGTTAGCTAACCTAGATAGTCAAAGGGCCCGCTAGTGAACATTGATCATCCAAGTGCCCTCTAGTTAACCTAGATAGTCCAAGTGCACGGTAGTTAACCTAGATAGTCCAAGTGCCCTCTAGTTAACCTAGATCGTCCAAGTTCCCGCTAGTTAACCTACATTGTCCAAGGGCCTGCTAGTTAACCTACGTAGTCCAAGGTCCGCTAGTTAACCTAGATACTCTAAGTGCTCGCTAGTTAACCTACATAGTACAAGGGCCCGCTAGTTGACCTAGATAGTCCAAGGGCCCGCTAGTTAACCTAGATTGTCGAAGTGCCCGCTAGGTAGCCTAATTAGTCCAAGTGCCCACTAGGGAACCTACATAGTCAAAGTGCCCGCTGGGGAACCTACATAGTCCAAGTGCCCTCTAGTTAACCTAGATAGTCCAAATGCCCGCTAGTTAACCTAGATAGTCCAAGTGCCCGCTAGTTAACCAGGATCATCAAAGTGCCCTCTAGTTAACTTACATACTCCAGAGGCCTGCTAGTTAACCTACTTAGAGCAAGGGCCCGCTAGTTAACCTTGATAGTCCAAGTGCCCGCTAGTTAACTTACATAGTCCAAGTTCCCGGTAGGTAACCTAGACAGTCCAAGTGACCATTAGGTTACCTACATTGTCCAATTTCCCGGTCGTTAACCTACATAGTCCAAGTGCCCGCTAGGTAATGTCGATAGCCCATGTGCCCGCTAGGGTACGTACATAGTCCAAGTGCCCGCTAGGTAACCTAGATAGTCCAAGTGCCCGCTAGTTAACCTACATAGTCCAAGTGCCTGCTAGGTAAACTACATAGTCCAAGTGCCCACTAGGTAACCTAGACAGTCCAATTGCCCCCTAGTTAACCTAGACAGTCCAAGTACCCGATAGGGAACCTACATAGTCTAAGTGCTCGCTAGGGAACCTACATAGTCCAAGTGCCCTCTAGGTAACCTAGATAGTCCACGTGCCCGTTAGCTAACCTAGATATTCGAAGTGTCCTCTAGTTAACCTACATAGTCCAAGTGCCCGTTCATTAACATAGATAGGCCAAGTGCCAGCTTGGTAACCTAGACAGTCCAAGTGACCGCTAGGTTACCTACATAGTCCAAGTGCACGTTCGTTAACCTAGATAGTCCAAGTGCCCCCTAGGGAAATTACATACTCCAAGTGCCCGCTACTAAACCTAGATAGTCCAAGGGCCCGCTAGGGAACCTACATAGTCCAAGCGCCCGCTAGGGAACCTACATAGTCCAAGTGTCCGTTAGTTACCCTAGATAGTCCAAGTGCCTGCATGGTAACCTAGATAGTCCAACAGCCCGCTAGGTAACCTACATACTCCAAAAACCCGCTAGGTAACGTAGATAGTTCAAGTGCCAGCTAGGTAACCTAGATATTCCAAGTGTCCGCTAGGTAACCTACAAAATCTAAGTGCACGCTAGGTTATCTATGTAGTCGAAATGCCCGCTATGGAATCTACATAGTCCAAGGGCCCGCTAGTTAACGTAGATAGTCCAAGAGCCGCTAGTTAATCTACATAGTCCAAGGGCCCGCTAGGTAACCTACATAGTCCAAGGGCCCGCTAGTTAACCTACATTGTCCAAGGGCCCGCTAGGTAACCTACAAAGTCTAAGTGCCCGCTAGGTTATTTATATAGTCCAAATGCCCGCTAGGAACCTACATAGCCCAAGTGCACGCTAGTTAACCTAGATCGTCCAAGTGCCCGCTAGTTAACCAACATAGTCAATGGGCCCACTAGTTAACCTACATAGTTCAAGAGCCCGCTACTTAACCTAGATCGTGCAAGTGTCTGCTAAATAACCTACATAGTCCAAGTGCCAGTTAGCTAACCTAGATAGTCAAAGGGCCCGCTAGTGAACATTGATCATCCAAGTGCCCGCTAGTTAACCTAGATAGTCCAAGTGCACGCTAGTTAACCTAGATAGTCCAAGTGCCCTCTAGGTAACCTAGATCGTCCAAGTTCCCGCTAGTTAACCTTCATTGTCCAAGGGCCTGCTAGTTAACCTACGTAGTCCAAGGTCCGCTAGTTAACCTAGATACTCCAAGTGCTCGCTAGTTAACCTACATAGTACAAGGGCCCGCTAGTTGACCTAGATTTTCCAAGGGCCCGCTAGTTAACCTAGATTGTCGAAGTGCCCGCTAGGTAACCTAATTAGTCCAAATGTCTGATAGGGATCCTACATAGTCCAAGTGCCCGCTAGGTGACCTACATAGTCAAAGTGCCCGTTCGTTAACCTAGATAGTCCAAGTGCCCGCAAGGAACCTACATAGTCCAAGTGCCCACTAGGTAACCTAAATAATCCAAATGCCCGCTAGGGAAACTACATAGTCCAAGTGCCCGCTAGTTAACCTAGATAGTCCAAGTGCCCGCTAGTTAACCTAGATAGTCCAAGTGCCCTCTAGTTAACCTAGATCGTCCATGTTCCTGCTAGTTATCCTACATTGTCCAAGGGCCTGCTAGTTAACCTACGTAGTCCAAATCCGCTAGTTAACCAAGATACTCCAAGTGCTCGCTAGTTAACCTACATAGTACAAGTGCCCGCTAGGTAACCTACAGAGTCTAAGTGCCCGCTAGGTTATCTATATAGTCCAAATGCCCGCTAGGGAACCTACATAGTCCAAGTGCCTGCTAGGCAACCTAGATAATTCAAGTGCCCCCTAATTAACCTATATCGTCCAAGTGCCAGCTAGTTAACCAGATCGTCCAAGTGCCCACTAGTTAACCTAAATAGTCAATGGGCCCGCTAGTTAACCTACATAGTGCAAGAGCCCGCTAGTTAACCTAGATCGTGCAAGTGTCTGCTAGTTAACCTACATAGTCCAAGTGCCAGTTAGCTAACCTAGATAGTCTAAGGGTCTGCTAGTTTACCTACATAGTCCAAGTGCCCGGTAGTTAACTTACATAGTCCAAGTGCCCGCTCTGGAACCTACATAGTCCAAGTGCCTGCTAGGGAACCTACATAGTTCAAGTGTCCGTAGGGAACATACAGAGGCCAAGTGCCTGGTAGGGAATCTACATAGTCCAAGGGCCCGCTAGTTAACGTAGATAGTCCAAGTGCCGCTAGATAATCTACATAGTCCAAGGGCCCGCTAGTTAACCTACATAGTCCAAGTGCCCGCTAGTTAACCTAGATAGTCCAAGTGCCCGCTAGTTAACCTAGATAGTCCAAGTGCCCGCTAGGGAATCTACATAGTCCAAGGGCCCCCTAGTTAACGTAGATAGTCCAAGTGCCGCTAGATAATCTACATAGTCCAAGGGCCCGCTAGTTAACCTACATAGTCCAAGTACCCGCTAGTTAACCTAGATGGTCCAAGTGCACGCTAGTTAACCTACATAGTCCAATGGCCCGCTAGTTAACCTATATAGTCCAAGTGCCCACTAGGGAACCTACATAGTCCAAGTGCCCGCTAGGGAACCTACATAGTCCAAGTGCCCTCTAGTTAACCTAGATAGTCCAAATGCCCGCTAGTTAACCTAGATAGTCCAAGTGCCCGCTAGTTGACCAGGATCATCAAAGTGCCCTCTAGTTAACTTACATAGTCCAAAGGCCTGCTAGTTAACCTACTTAGAGCAAGGGCCCGCTAGTTAACCTGGATAGTCCAAGTGCCCGCTAGTTAACCTACATAGTCCAAGTTCCCGCTAGGTAACCTAGACAGTCCAAGTGACCATTAGGTTACCTACATACTCCAAGTGCCCGTTCGTTAACCTACATAGTCCAAGTGCCTGCTAGGTAACGTAGATAGCACATGTGCCCGCTAGGGAACGTACATAGTCCAAGTGCCCGCTAGGTAACCTAGATAGTCCAAGTGCCCGCTAGTTAACCTACATAGTCCAAGTGCCTGCTAGGTAAACTACATAGTCCAAGTGCCCACTAGGTAACCTAGACAGTCCAATTGCCCCCTAGTTAACCTAGACAGTCCAAGTACCCGATAGGGAACCTACATAGTCTAAGTGCTTGCTAGGGAACCTACATAGTCCAAGTGCTCGCTAGGCAACCTACATAGTCCAAGTGCCCGTTAGTTAACCTAGATAGTCAAAGTGCCTGCTAGGTCACCTAAATAGTCCAAGTGTCCGCTAGGGAACCTACATAGTCCAAGTGCCCTCTAGGTAACCTAGATAGTCCACGTGCCCGTTAGCTAACCTAGATAGTCGAAGTGTCCGCTAGTTAACCTACATAGTCCAAGTGCCCGTTCATTAACATAGATAGGCCAAGTGCCAGCTTGGTAACCTAGACAGTCCAAGTGACCGCTAGGTTACCTACATAGTCCAAGTGCACGTTCGTTAACCTAGATAGTCCAAGTGCCCGCTAGGTAACCTATATAGTGCAAATGCCCGCTAGGTAACCTACATATTCCAAGTGCCCGCTAGTTAACCTAGATAGTCCAAGTGCCCGCTAGTTAACCTTGATAGTCCAAGTGCCTTCTAGTTAACCTAAATAGTCCAAGTGCCCGCTAGGTAACCTACATAGTCCAAGTGCCCACTAGGTAACCTAAATAATCCAAATGCCCGCTAGGGAAACTACATAGTCCCAGTGCCCGCTAGTTAAACTAGATAGTCCAAGTGCCCGCTAGTATACCTAGATAGTCCAAGGACCCGCTAGTTAATCTAGATAGTCCAAGGGCCCTCTAGTTAACCTAGATAGTCCAAGTGCCCGCTAGGGGACGTATATAGTCCAAGTGCCCGCTAGGTAACCTAGATAGTCCAAGTGCGCACTTGGGTATGTACATAGTTCAAGTGCCCGCTAGGTAACCTAGATTGTCCAAGTGTGCGCTAGTTAACCTATATAGTCCAAGTGCCCTC
This sequence comes from Tenrec ecaudatus, assembly GCF_050624435.1. Classification (NCBI taxonomy): domain Eukaryota; kingdom Metazoa; phylum Chordata; class Mammalia; order Afrosoricida; family Tenrecidae; genus Tenrec; species Tenrec ecaudatus. The sequence continues at coordinate 736,297 of NW_027457738.1, forward strand.
TAGGTAACATAGATAGTCCAAGGTCCTGCTAGTTAACCTACATAGTCCAATGCCACATAGGGAACCTATATAGTCCATGTGCCCGCTGATGAACCTACATAGTCCAAGTACCCGATAGGGAACCTACATATTCCAAGTGCCCGTTAGGGAACCTAGATAGTCCAAATGCCGGTAGGGAACCTAAATAGTCCAAATGCCGGTAGGGAACCTATATAGTCCAAGTGCCCGCTAGGGAACCTACATAGTCAAAGTGCCCGTTAGGGAACCTGCATTGTACAAGTGCCCGCTAATTAACCTAGATAGTCCAAGTGCCCGCTAGTTAACCTAGATAGTCCAAATGCCCGCTAGTTAACCTTGATCATCCAAGTGCCCGCTAGTTAACCTACATAGTCCAAGTGCCTGATAGGGAACCTAAATAGTCCAAGTGCCCGCGGTGGAACCTACATAGTCCAAGTGCCCGATAGGGAACCTACATATTCCAAGTGCCCGTTAGGGAACCAAGATAGTCCACGTGCCCGCTAGTTAACCTACATAGTCCAAGTGCCCGCTAGGTAACCTAGATAGTCCAAGGTCCTGCTAGTTATCCTACATAGTCCAATGCCCGATAGGGAACCTACAAAGTCCAAGTGCCCGCTGAGGAACCTACATAGTCCAAGTGCCCGATAGGGAACCTACATATTCCAAGTGCCCGTTAGGGAACCTAGATAGTCCAAATGCCTGTAGGGAACCTATATAGTCCAAGTGCCCGCTAGGGAACCTACATAGTCAAAGTGCCCGCTAGGGAACCTGCATTGTACAAGTGCCCGCTAATTAACTTAGGTAGTCCAAGTGCCCGCTAGTTAACCTAGATAGTCCAAATGCCCGCGAGTTAACCTTGATCATCGAAGTGCCCGCTAGTTAACCTTCATAGTCCAAGTGCCTGATAGGGAACCTACATAGTCCAAGTGCCCGCGGAGGAACCTACATAGTCCAAGTGCCCGATAGGGAACCTACATATTTCAAGTGCCCATTAGGGAACCTAGATAGTCCAAGTGCCCGTAGGGAACCTATATAGTCCAAGTGCCCGCTATGGAACCTACATAGTCAAAGAGCCCGCTAGGGAACCTGCATTTTGCAAGTGCCCGCTAGTTAACCTAGATAGTCCAAGTGCCCGCTAGTTAACTTACATAGTCCAAGGTCAGCTAGTTAACCTAGATAGTCCAAGTGCCCGCTAGTTAACCTACATAATCCAAGGTCAGCTAGTTAACCTAGATAGTCCAAGTGCCCGCTAGCTAACCTACATAGTCCAAGAACCCGCTAGTTAGCGTAGATAGTCCAAGTGCCCGCTAGTTTACCTACATTGTCCAAGGGCCCACTAGTTAACTAAGATATTCCAAGTGCCCGCTAGTTAACCTACATAGTCACAGTGCTCTTACGGAACCTATATAGTACAAGTGCCCGCTAGGGAACCTACATAGTCAAATTGCCCGATAGTGAACCTGCATTGTACAAGTGCCCGCTAATCAACCTAGATAGTCCAATTGCCCGCTAGTTAACCAAGATAGGCCAAGAGCCCGCTAGTTAACCTTAATCATCCAAGTGCCCGCTAGTTAACCTACATAGTCCAAGTGCCTGAGAGGGAACCTACATAGTCCAAGTGCCCTCAGAGGAACCTACATAGTCCAAGTGCCCGCTAGGTAACCTAGATATTCCAAGTTCCTGTTAGCTAACCTAGATAATCCAAGTGCCCGCTAGGTAACCTACATAGTCCAAGTGCCCTTTCGTTAACCAAGATAGTCCAAGTGCCCGCTAGGTAACCTACATAGTCAAAGTGTCCGCTAGGTAACCTATATAGTCCAAGTGCCCGTTACCTAACCTAGATAGTCCAATTGCCCGATAGGGAACTTACATAGTCCAAATGCCCGCTAGGCAACCTAGATTGTCTAAGTGCCCGTTTGTTAACCTAGACAGCCAAGGTCCCGCTAGGTAACCTAGACAGTCCAAGTGTCTGCTAGGAAACCTACATAGTCCAAATGCCTGTTCGTTAACCTACATAGTCCAAGGGCCCACTAGTTAACCTAGATCGTCCAAGTGTCCTCTAGTTAACCTACATAGTCCAAATGCACGCTAGTTAACCTACATAGTCCAAGTGCCCGGTAGTTAACATAGAAAGTCCAAGTGCCCACTAGTTAACATAGATAGTCCAAGTGCCCGCTAGGGAATGTACATAGTCCAAGTGTACGCTAGGTAACCTAGATAGTGCAAGTGCCCGGTAGGTAACCTACATAGTCCAAGTGCCCGCTAGGTAACCTAGATAGTCCAAGGGCCCGCTAGTTAACCTACATAGTCCAAGTGCCCGGTAGTTAACTTACATAGTCCAAGTGCCCGCTCTGGAACCTACATAGTCCAAGTGCCTGCTAGGGAACCTACATAGTTCAAGTGTCCGTAGGGAACATACAGAGTCCAAGTGCCCGCTAGGGAATCTACATAGTCCAAGGGCCCGTTAGTTAACGTAGATAATCCAAGTGCCGCTAGATAATCTACATTGTCCAAGGGCCCGCTAGTTAACGTACATAGTCCAAGTACGCGCTACTTAACCTAGATCGTCCAAGTGCGCGCTAGTTAACCTACATAGTCCAAGGGCCCGCTAGTTAACATATATTGTCCAAGTGCCCGCTAGGGAACTTACATAGTCCAAATGCCCGCTATGCAACCTAGATTGTCCACGTGCCCGTTCATTAACCTAGACAGCCAAGTGCCCACTAGGTAACCTAGACAGTCCAAGTGTCTGCTAGGTAACCTAGATAGTCCAAATGCCTGTTCGTTAACCTACATAGCCCAAGGGCCCACTAGTTAACCTAGATTGTCCAAGTGGCCTCTAGTTAACCTACATAGTCCAAATGCACGCTAGTTAACATACATAGTCCAAGTGCCGCTAGGTAACCTACATAGTGCAAGTGTCCCCTAGTTAACCTACATAGTCCAAGTGCCCGGTAGTTAACATAGAAAGTCCAAGTGCCCACTAGTTAACATAGATAGTCCAAGTGCCCGCTAGGGAACGTACATAGTCCAATTGCCCGCTGGGTAACCTACATAGTGCATATGCCCGGTAGTTAACCTACATAGTCCAAGTGCCCGCTAGGTAACCTAGATAGTCCAAGGGCCCGCTAGTTAACCTACATAGTCCAAGTGCCCGGTAGTTAATTATATAGTCCAAGTGCCCGCTCTGGAACCTACATAGTCCAAGTGCCTGCTAGGGAACCTACATAGTTCAAGTGTCCGTAGGGAACATACAGAGTCCAAGTGCCCGCTAGGGAATCTACATAGTCCAAGGGCCCGCTAGTTAACCTACATAGTCCAAGTACGATCTACTTAACCTAGATCGTCCAAGTGCGCGCTAGTTAACCTACATAGTCCAAGGGCCCGCTAGTTAACACATATTGTCCAAGTGCCCGCTAGGGAACCTACATAGTCCAAGTGCCCGATAGGGAACCTACATAGTCCTAGGGCCCGCTAGTTAACCTAGATATTCCAAGTGCCCGATAGTTAACCTAGATCGTCCAATGTCCGCTAGTTAACCTACATAGTCCAATTTCCCGTTAGGTAACCTAGATAGTACTAGTGCCCGCAAGGTAACCTACATAGTACAAGTGCCCGCTAGGTAACCTAGATATTCCAAGTTCCTGTTAGCTAACCTAGATAATCCAAGTGACCGCTAGGTAACCTACATAGTCCAAGTGCCCTTTCGTTAACGTAGATAGTCCAAGTGCCCGCTAGGTAACCTACATAGTCAAAGGGTCCGCTAGGTAACCTATATAGTCCAAGTGCCCATTACCTAACCTAGATAATCCAATTGCCCGCTATGCAACATACATAGTCCAAGTGCCCGCTAGTTAATCTACATAGTCCAACTGCCCGCTAGGTAACCTAGATACTCCAAGTGCCCACTAGGTAACTTACATAGTCCAAATGCCCGCTAGGCAACCTAGATTGTCCAAGTGCCCGTTCGTTAACCTAGATAGCCAAGTGCCCGCTAGTAACCTAGACAGTCCAAGTTTCTGCTAGGTAACCTACATAGTCCAAATGCCCGTTCGTTAACCTACATAGTCCAAGGGCCCACTAGTTAACCTACATCGTCCAAGTGTCCTCTAGTTAACCTACAGAGTCCAAATGCACGCTAGTTAACCTACATAGTCCAAGTGCCGCTAGGTAACCTACATAGTGCAAGTGTACCCTAGTTAAGCTACATAGTCCAAGTACCCGGTAGTTAACATAGATAGTCCAAGTGCGCACTAGTTAACATAGATAGTCCAAGTGCGCGCTAGGGAACGTACATAGTCCAAGTGCCCGCAAGGTAACCTAGATAGTGCAAGTGCCCGGTAGTTAACCTACATAGTCCAAGTGCCCGCTAGGTAACCTAGATAGTCTAAGGGCCCGCTAGTTAACCTACATAGTCCAAGTGCCCGGTAGTTAACTTACATAGTTGAAGTGTCCGTAAGGAACATATATAGTCCAAGTGCCCGCTAGGGAACATACAGAGACTAAGTGCCCGCTAGGGAACTTACGTAGTCCAAGTGCCCGCTAGGGAATCTACAAAAAATCCAAGGGCCCGCTAGTTAACGTAGATAGTCCAAGTGCCGCGAGTTAATCTACATAGTCCAAGGGCCCGCTAGTAAACCTACATAGTCCAAGTATCCGCTAGTTAAACTAGATCGTCCAAGTGCCCACTAGTTAACCTAGATCGTCCAAGTTCCCGCTAGTTAACCTACATTGTCCAAGGGCCTGCTAGTTAACCTACGTAGTCCAAGGTCCGCTAGTTAACCTAGATACTCTAAGTGCTCGCTAGTTAACCTACATAGTACAAGGGCCCGCTAGTTGACCTAGATAGTCCAAGGGCCCGCTAGTTAACCTAGATTGTCGAAGTGCCCGCTAGGTAGCCTAATTAGTCCAAGTGCCCACTAGGGAACCTACATAGTCAAAGTGCCCGCTGGGGAACCTACATAGTCCAAGTGCCCTCTAGTTAACCTAGATAGTCCAAATGCCCGCTAGTTAACCTAGATTGTCCAAGTGCCCGCTAGTTAACCAGGATCATCAAAGTGCCCTCTAGTTAACTTACATACTCCAGAGGCCTGCTAGTTAACCTACTTAGAGCAAGGGCCCGCTAGTTAACCTTGATAGTCCAAGTGCCCGCTAGTTAACTTACATAGTCCAAGTTCCCGGTAGGTAACCTAGACAGTCCAAGTGACCATTAGGTTACCTACATTGTCCAATTTCCCGGTCGTTAACCTACATAGTCCAAGTGCCCGCTAGGTAATGTCGATAGCCCATGTGCCCGCTAGGGTACGTACATAGTCCAAGTGCCCGCTAGGTAACCTAGATAGTCCAAGTGCCCGCTAGTTAACCTACATAGTCCAAGTGCCTGCTAGGTAAACTACATAGTCCAAGTGCCCACTAGGTAACCTAGACAGTCCAATTGCCCCCTAGTTAACCTAGACAGTCCAAGTACCCGATAGGGAACCTACATAGTCTAAGTGCTCGCTAGGGAACCTATATAGTCCAAGTGCCCTCTAGGTAACCTAGATAGTCCACGTGCCCGTTAGCTAACCTAGATATTCGAAGTGTCCGCTAGTTAACCTACATAGTCCAAGTGCCCGTTCATTAACATAGATAGGCCAAGTGCCAGCTTGGTAACCTAGACAGTCCAAGTGACCGCTAGGTTACCTACATAGTCCAAGTGCACGTTCGTTAACCTAGATAGTCCAAGTGCCCCCTAGGGAAATTACATACTCCAAGTGCCCGCTACTAAACCTAGATAGTCCAAGGGCCCGCTAGGGAACCTACATAGTCCAAGCGCCCGCTAGGGAACCTACATAGTCCAAGTGTCCGTTAGTTACCCTAGATAGTCCAAGTGCCTGCATGGTAACCTAGATAGTCCAACAGCCCGCTAGGTAACCTACATACTCCAAAAACCCGCTAGGTAACGTAGATAGTTCAAGTGCCAGCTAGGTAACCTAGATATTCCAAGTGTCCGCTAGGTAACCTACAAAATCTAAGTGCACGCTAGGTTATCTATGTAGTCGAAATGCCCGCTATGGAATCTACATAGTCCAAGGGCCCGCTAGTTAACGTAGATAGTCCAAGAGCCGCTAGTTAATCTACATAGTCCAAGGGCCCGCTAGGTAACCTACATAGTCCAAGGGCCCGCTAGTTAACCTACATTGTCCAAGGGCCCGCTAGGTAACCTACAAAGTCTAAGTGCCCGCTAGGTTATTTATATAGTCCAAATGCCCGCTAGGAACCTACATAGCCCAAGTGCACGCTAGTTAACCTAGATCGTCCAAGTGCCCGCTAGTTAACCAACATAGTCAATGGGCCCACTAGTTAACCTACATAGTTCAAGAGCCCGCTACTTAACCTAGATCGTGCAAGTGTCTGCTAAATAACCTACATAGTCCAAGTGCCAGTTAGCTAACCTAGATAGTCAAAGGGCCCGCTAGTGAACATTGATCATCCAAGTGCCCGCTAGTTAACCTAGATAGTCCAAGTGCACGCTAGTTAACCTAGATAGTCCAAGTGCCCTCTAGGTAACCTAGATCGTCCAAGTTCCCGCTAGTTAACCTTCATTGTCCAAGGGCCTGCTAGTTAACCTACGTAGTCCAAGGTCCGCTAGTTAACCTAGATACTCCAAGTGCTCGCTAGTTAACCTACATAGTACAAGGGCCCGCTAGTTGACCTAGATTTTCCAAGGGCCCGCTAGTTAACCTAGATTGTCGAAGTGCCCGCTAGGTAACCTAATTAGTCCAAATGTCTGATAGGGATCCTACATAGTCCAAGTGCCCGCTAGGTGACCTACATAGTCAAAGTGCCCGTTCGTTAACCTAGATAGTCCAAGTGCCCGCAAGGAACCTACATAGTCCAAGTGCCCACTAGGTAACCTAAATAATCCAAATGCCCGCTAGGGAAACTACATAGTCCAAGTGCCCGCTAGTTAACCTAGATAGTCCAAGTGCCCGCTAGTTAACCTAGATAGTCCAAGTGCCCTCTAGTTAACCTAGATCGTCCATGTTCCTGCTAGTTATCCTACATTGTCCAAGGGCCTGCTAGTTAACCTACGTAGTCCAAGGTCCGCTAGTTAACCAAGATACTCCAAGTGCTCGCTAGTTAACCTACATAGTACAAGTGCCCGCTAGGTAACCTACAGAGTCTAAGTGCCCGCTAGGTTATCTATATAGTCCAAATGCCCGCTAGGGAACCTACATAGTCCAAGTGCCTGCTAGGCAACCTAGATAATTCAATTGCCCCCTAATTAACCTATATCGTCCAAGTGCCAGCTAGTTAACCAGATCGTCCAAGTGCCCACTAGTTAACCTAAATAGTCAATGGGCCCGCTAGTTAACCTACATAGTGCAAGAGCCCGCTAGTTAACCTAGATCGTGCAAGTGTCTGCTAGTTAACCTACATAGTCCAAGTGCCAGTTAGCTAACCTAGATAGTCTAAGGGTCTGCTAGTTTACCTACATAGTCCAAGTGCCCGGTAGTTAACTTACATAGTCCAAGTGCCCGCTCTGGAACCTACATAGTCCAAGTGCCTGCTAGGGAACCTACATAGTTCAAGTGTCCGTAGGGAACATACAGAGGCCAAGTGCCTGGTAGGGAATCTACATAGTCCAAGGGCCCGCTAGTTAACGTAGATAGTCCAAGTGCCGCTAGATAATCTACATAGTCCAAGGGCCCGCTAGTTAACCTACATAGTCCAAGTGCCCGCTAGTTAACCTAGATAGTCCAAGTGCCCGCTAGTTAACCTAGATAGTCCAAGTGCCCGCTAGGGAATCTACATTGTCCAAGGGCCCCCTAGTTAACGTAGATAGTCCAAGTGCCGCTAGATAATCTACATAGTCCAAGGGCCCGCTAGTTAACCTACATAGTCCAAGTACCCGCTAGTTAACCTAGATGGTCCAAGTGCACGCTAGTTAACCTACATAGTCCAATGGCCCGCTAGTTAACCTATATAGTCCAAGTGCCCACTAGGGAACCTACATAGTCCAAGTGCCCGCTAGGGAACCTACATAGTCCAAGTGCCCTCTAGTTAACCTAGATAGTCCAAATGCCCGCTAGTTAACCTAGATAGTCCAAGTGCCCGCTAGTTGACCAAGATCATCAAAGTGCCCTCTAGTTAACTTACATAGTCCAAAGGCCTGCTAGTTAACCTACTTAGAGCAAGGGCCCGCTAGTTAACCTGGATAGTCCAAGTGCCCGCTAGTTAACCTACATAGTCCAAGTTCCCGCTAGGTAACCTAGACAGTCCAAGTGACCATTAGGTTACCTACATACTCCAAGTGCCCGTTCGTTAACCTACATAGTCCAAGTGCCTGCTAGGTAACGTAGATAGCACATGTGCCCGCTAGGGAACGTACATAGTCCAAGTGCCCGCTAGGTAACCTAGATAGTCCAAGTGCCCGCTAGTTAACCTACATAGTCCAAGTGCCTGCTAGGTAAACTACATAGTCCAAGTGCCCACTAGGTAACCTAGACAGTCCAATTGCCCCCTAGTTAACCTAGACAGTCCAAGTACCCGATAGGGAACCTACATAGTCTAAGTGCTTGCTAGGGAACCTACATAGTCCAAGTGCTCGCTAGGCAACCTACATAGTCCAAGTGCCCGTTAGTTTACCTAGATAGTCAAAGTGCCTGCTAGGTCACCTAAATAGTCCAAGTGTCCGCTAGGGAACCTACATAGTCCAAGTGCCCTCTAGGTAACCTAGATAGTCCACGTGCCCGTTAGCTAACCTAGATAGTCGAAGTGTCCGCTAGTTAACCTACATAGTCCAAGTGCCCGTTCATTAACATAGATAGGCCAAGTGCCAGCTTGGTAACCTAGACAGTCCAAGTGACCGCTAGGTTACCTACATAGTCCAAGTGCACGTTCGTTAACCTAGATAGTCCAAGTGCCCGCTAGGTAACCTATATAGTGCAAATGCCCGCTAGGTAACCTACATATTCCAAGTGCCCGCTAGTTAACCTAGATAGTCCAAGTGCCCGCTAGTTAACCTTGATAGTCCAAGTGCCTTCTAGTTAACCTAAATAGTCCAAGTGCCCGCTAGGTAACCTACATAGTCCAAGTGCCCACTAGGTAACCTAAATAATCCAAATGCCCGCTAGGGAAACTACATAGTCCCAGTGCCCGCTAGTTAAACTAGATAGTCCAAGTGCCCGCTAGTATACCTAGATAGTCCAAGGACCCGCTAGTTAATCTAGATAGTCCAAGGGCCCTCTAGTTAACCTAGATAGTCCAAGTGCCCGCTAGGGGACGTATATAGTCCAAGTGCCCGCTAGGTAACCTAGATAGTCCAAGTGCGCACTTGGGTATGTACATAGTTCAAGTGCCCGCTAGGTAACCTAGATTGTCCAAGTGTGCGCTAGTTAACCTATATAGTCCAAGTGCCCTCTAGGTAACATAGATAGTCCAAGGTCCTGCTAGTTAACCTACATAGTCCAATGCCACATAGGGAACCTATATAGTCCATGTGCCCGCTGATGAACCTACATAGTCCAAGTACCCGATAGGGAACCTACATATTCCAAGTGCCCGTTAGGGAACCTAGATAGTCCAAATGCCGGTAGGGAACCTAAATAGTCCAAATGCCGGTAGGGAACCTATATAGTCCAAGTGCCCGCTAGGGAACCTACATAGTCAAAGTGCCCGTTAGGGAACCTGCATTGTACAAGTGCCCGCTAATTAACCTAGATAGTCCAAGTGCCCGCTAGTTAACCTAGATAGTCCAAATGCCCGCTAGTTAACCTTGATCATCCAAGTGCCCGCTAGTTAACCTACATAGTCCAAGTGCCTGATAGGGAACCTAAATAGTCCAAGTGCCCGCGGAGGAACCTACATAGTCCAAGTGCCCGATAGGGAACCTACATATTCCAAGTGCCCGTTAGGGAACCAAGATAGTCCACGTGCCCGCTAGTTAACCTACATAGTCCAAGTGCCCGCTAGGTAACCTAGATAGTCCAAGGTCCTGCTAGTTATCCTACATAGTCCAATGCCCGATAGGGAACCTACAAAGTCCAAGTGCCCGCTGAGGAACCTACATAGTCCAAGTGCCCGATAGGGAACCTACATATTCCAAGTGCCCGTTAGGGAACCTAGATAGTCCAAATGCCTGTAGGGAACCTATATAGTCCAAGTGCCCGCTAGGGAACCTACATAGTCAAAGTGCCCGCTAGGGAACCTGCATTGTACAAGTGCCCGCTAATTAACTTAGGTAGTCCAAGTGCCCGCTAGTTAACCTAGATAGTCCAAATGCCCGCGAGTTAACCTTGATCATCGAAGTGCCCGCTAGTTAACCTACATAGTCCAAGTGCCTGATAGGGAACCTACATAGTCCAAGTGCCCGCGGAGGAACCTACATAGTCCAAGTGCCCGATAGGGAACCTACATATTCCAAGTGCCCATTAGGGAACCTAGATAGTCCAAGTGCCCGTAGGGAACCTATATAGTCCAAGTGCCCGCTATGGAACCTACATAGTCAAAGAGCCCGCTAGGGAACCTGCATTTTGCAAGTGCCCGCTAGTTAACCTAGATAGTCCAAGTGCCCGCTAGTTAACTTACATAGTCCAAGGTCAGCTAGTTAACCTAGATAGTCCAAGTGTCCGCTAGTTAACCTACATAATCCAAGGTCAGCTAGTTAACCTAGATAGTCCAAGTGCCCGCTAGCTAACCTACATAGTCCAAGAACCCGCTAGATAGCGTAGATAGTCCAAGTGCCCGCTAGTTTACCTACATTGTCCAAGGGCCCACTAGTTAACTAAGATATTCCAAGTGCCCGCTAGTTAACCTACATAGTCACAGTGCTCTTACGGAACCTATATAGTACAAGTGCCCGCTAGGGAACCTACATAGTCAAATTGCCCGATAGTGAACCTGCATTGTACAAGTGCCCGCTAATCAACCTAGATAGTCCAATTGCCCGCTAGTTAACCAAGATAGGCCAAGAGCCCGCTAGTTAACCTTAATCATCCAAGTGCCCGCTAGTTAACCTACATAGTCCAAGTGCCTGAGAGGGAACCTACATAGTCCAAGTGCCCTCAGAGGAACCTACATAGTCCAAGTGCCCGCTAGGTAACCTAGATATTCCAAGTTCCTGTTAGCTAACCTAGATAATCCAAGTGCCCGCTAGGTAACCTACATAGTCCAAGTGCCCTTTCGTTAACCTAGATAGTCCAAGTGCCCGCTAGGTAACCTACATAGTCAAAGTGTCCGCTAGGTAACCTATATAGTCCAAGTGCCCGTTACCTAACCTAGATAGTCCAATTGCCCGATAGGGAACTTACATAGTCCAAATGCCCGCTAGGCAACCTAGATTGTCTAAGTGCCCGTTTGTTAACCTAGACAGCCAAGGTCCCGCTAGGTAACCTAGACAGTCCAAGTGTCTGCTAGGAAACCTACATAGTCCAAATGCCTGTTCGTTAACCTACATAGTCCAAGGGCCCACTAGTTAACCTAGATCGTCCAAGTGTCCTCTAGTTAACCTACATAGTCCAAATGCACGCTAGTTAACCTACATAGTCCAAGTGCCGCTAGGTAACCTACATAGTGCAAGTGTCCCCTAGTTAACCTACATAGTCCAAGTGCCCGGTAGTTAACATAGAAAGTCCAAGTGCCCACTAGTTAACATAGATAGTCCAAGTGCCCGCTAGGGAACGTACATAGTCCAAGTGTACGCTAGGTAACCTAGATAGTGCAAGTGCCCGGTAGTTAACCTACATAGTCCAAGTGCCCGCTAGGTAACCTAGATAGTCCAAGGGCCCGCTAGTTAACCTACATAGTCCAAGTGCCCGGTAGTTAACTTACATAGTCCAAGTGCCCGCTCTGGAACCTACATAGTCCAAGTGCCTGCTAGGGAACCTACATAGTTCAAGTGTCCGTAGGGAACATACAGAGTCCAAGTGCCCGCTAGGGAATCTACATAGTCCAAGGGCCCGTTAGTTAACGTAGATATTCCAAGTGCCGCTAGATAATCTACATTGTCCAAGGGCCCGCTAGTTAACGTACATAGTCCAAGTACGCGCTACTTAACCTAGATCGTCCAAGTGCGCGCTAGTTAACCTACATAGTCCAAGGGCCCGCTAGTTAACATATATTGTCCAAGTGCCCGCTAGGGAACTTACATAGTCCAAATGCCCGCTATGCAACCTATATTGTCCACGTGCCCGTTCATTAACCTAGACAGCCACGTGCCCACTAGGTAACCTAGACAGTCCAAGTGTCTGCTAGGTAACCTAGATAGTCCAAATGCCTGTTCGTTAACCTACATAGCCCAAGGGCCCACTAGTTAACCTAGATTGTCCAAGTGGCCTCTAGTTAACCTACATAGTCCAAATGCACGCTAGTTAACATACATAGTCCAAGTGCCGCTAGGTAACCTACATAGTGCAAGTGTCCCCTAGTTAACCTACATAGTCCAAGTGCCCGGTAGTTAACATAGAAAGTCCAAGTGCCCACTAGTTAACATAGATAGTCCAAGTGCCCGCTAGGGAACGTACATAGTCCAATTGCCCGCTGGGTAACCTACATAGTGCATATGCCCGGTAGTTAACCTACATAGTCCAAGTGCCCGCTAGGTAACCTAGATAGTCCAAGGGCCCGCTAGTTAACCTACATAGTCCAAGTGCCCGGTAGTTAACTTACATAGTCCAAGTGCCCGCTCTGGAACCTACATAGTCCAAGTGCCTGCTAGGGAACCTACATAGTTCAAGTGTCCGTAGGGAACATACAGAGTCCAAGTGCCCGCTAGGGAATCTACATAGTCCAAGGGCCCGCTAGTTAACCTACATAGTCCAAGTACGATCTACTTAACCTAGATCGTCCAAGTGCACGCTAGTTAACCTACATAGTCCAAGGGCCTGCTAGTTAACATATATTGTCCAAGTGCCCGCTAGGGAACCTACATAGTCCAAGTGCCCGATAGGGAACCTACATAGTCCTAGGGCCCGCTAGTTAACCTAGATATTCCAAGTGCCCGCTAGTTAACCTAGATCGTCCAATGTCCGCTAGTTAACCTACATAGTCCAATTTCCCGTTAGGTAACCTAGATAGTACTAGTGCCCGCAAGGTAACCTACATAGTACAAGTGCCCGCTAGGTAACCTAGATATTCCAAGTTCCTGTTAGCTAACCTAGATAATCCAAGTGACCGCTAGGTAACCTACATAGTCCAAGTGCCCTTTCGTTAACGTAGATAGTCCAAGTGCCCGCTAGGTAACCTACATAGTCAAAGGGTCCGCTAGGTAACCTATATAGTCCAAGTGCCCATTACCTAACCTAGATAGTCCAATTGCCCGCTATGCAACATACATAGTCCAAGTGCCCGCTAGTTAATCTACATAGTCCAACTGCCCGCTAGGTAACCTAGATACTCCAAGTGCCCACTAGGTAACTTACATAGTCCAAATGCCCGCTAGGCAACCTAGATTGTCCAAGTGCCCGTTCGTTAACCTAGATAGCCAAGTGCCCGCTAGTAACCTAGACAGTCCAAGTTTCTGCTAGGTAACCTACATAGTCCAAATGCCCGTTCGTTAACCTACATAGTCCAAGGGCCCACTAGTTAACCTACATCGTCCAAGTGTCCTCTAGTTAACCTACAGAGTCCAAATGCACGCTAGTTAACCTACATAGTCCAAGTGCCGCTAGGTAACCTACATAGTGCAAGTGTACCCTAGTTAAGCTACATAGTCCAAGTACCCGGTAGTTAACATAGATAGTCCAAGTGCGCACTAGTCAACATAGATAGTCCAAGTGCCCGCTAGGGAACGTACATAGTCCAAGTGCCCGCAAGGTAACCTAGATAGTGCAAGTGCCCGGTAGTTAACCTACATAGTCCAAGTGCCCGCTAGGTAACCTAGATAGTCTAAGGGCCCGCTAGTTAACCTACATAGTCCAAGTGCCCGGTAGTTAACTTACATAGTTGAAGTGTCCGTAAGGAACATATATAGTCCAAGTGCCCGCTAGGGAACATACAGAGACTAAGTGCCCGCTAGGGAACTTACGTAGTCCAAGTGCCCGCTAGGGAATCTACAAAAAATCCAAGGGCCCGCTAGTTAACGTAGATAGTCCAAGTGCCGCGAGTTAATCTACATAGTCCAAGGGCCCGCTAGTAAACCTACATAGTCCAAGTATCCGCTAGTTAAACTAGATCGTCCAAGTGCCCACTAGTTAACCTACATAGTCCAAGGGCCCGCTAGTTAACCTACATCGTCCAAGGGACCGCTAGTTAACCTAGATAGTCCAAGTGCCCCCTAGTTAACCTACATACTCCAAGTGCCCGATAGGTAACCTAGACAGTTCAAGTGACCACTAAGTTACCTACATAGTCCAAGTGCCCATTCGTTAACCTACATAGTCCAAGTGCCCGCTAGGTAACCAATATACTCCAAATGCTCGCTAGGGACCCTAATAGTCCAAATGCCCGCTAGTTAACCTAGATAGTCCAAGTGCTCGCTAGTTAACATAGTAAGTACAAGTGCCCGCTAGTTAACCTAGATAGACCAAGTGCCCGCTAGGGAACCTATCTAGTCCAAGTGCCCAAGAGGGAACCTAAATAGTCCAAGTGCCCGCTAGTTAACATAGATAGTCCAAGTACCCGCTAGGAAACGTACATAGTCCAAGTGCCCGCTAGGTAACGTACATAGTCCAAGTGCCCGCTAGATAACCTAGATAGTCCAAGTGCCTGCTAGGGAACGTACATAGTCCAAGTGCCCTCTAGGTAACCTAGATAGTCCAAATGCCCGCTAGGGAACCCACATAGTCCAAGTGCCCGCTAGGGAACTTACATAGTCCAAGGGCCCGCTAGGGAACCTACATAGTCCAAGTGCCCGTTAGTTAACCTAGATAGTCCAAGTGCCCGCTTGGCAACCTAGATAATCCAACAGCCCGGTAGGTAACCTACATACTCCAAGTACCCGCTAGGTAACGTAGATAGTTCAAGTGCCAGCTAGGTAACCTAGATAGTCCAAGTGCCCGCTAGGTAACCTACAAAGTCGAAGTGCCCGCTAGGTAATCTATATAGTCCAAATGCCCGTTAGGGAGCCTACATAGTTAAATGACCGCTAGGTAACCTAGATAGTCCAAGGGCCCGCTAGGTAACCTACATAGTCCTAGTGCCCCCTAGTTAACTTACATTCTCCCAGTGCCCGATAGGGAATCTACATAGTCCAAGTTCCCGCTAGGTAACCTACATAGTCCAAATGCCCTCTAGTTAACCTACATAGTCCAAGTGCCCGCTAGGGAACCTACATAGTCCAAGTAGCCTTTAGGTAACCTAGATCGTCCAAATGCCCGCCAGGAAACCCACATAGTACAAGTGCCCGCTAGGAAACTTACAAAGTCCAAGGGACCGCTAGGTACCCTAGATAGTCCAGTGCCCACTAGTTAACCTACATAGTCCAAGTGGCCGCTAGGTAACCTAGATAGTCCAAGGTCCTGCTAGTTAACCTACATAGTCCAATGCCCGATAGGGAACCTACAAAGTCCAAGTGCCCGCTGAGGAACCTACATAGTCCAAGTGCCCGATAGGGAACCTACATATTCCAAGTGCCCTTTAGGGAACCTAGATAGTCCAAGAGCCCGTAGGGAACCTATATAGTCCAAGTGCCTGCTAGGGAACCTACATAGTCAAAGTGCCCGCTAGGGAATCTGCATTGTAAAAGTTCCCGCTAAATAACCTAGATAGTCCAAGTGCCCGCTAGTTAACCTACATAATCCAAGTGCCTGATAGGGAACCTACATAGTCCAAGTGCCCGCAGAGGAACCTACATAGTCCAAGTGCCGGTTAGGGAACCTAGATAGTCCAAGTGCCCGTAGGGAACCTATATAGTCCAAGTGCCCGCTAGGGAACCTACATAGTCAAAGTGCCCGCTAGGGAACCTGCATTATGCAAGTGCCCGCTAGTTAATCTAGATAGTCCAAGTGCCTGCTAGTTAACCTAGATAGTCGAAGTGCCCGATAGTTAACCTACATAGTCCAAGGTCAGCAAGTTAACCTAGATAGTTCAAGTGCCCGCTAGTTAACCTACATAGTCCAAGAACCTGCTAGTTAACCTAGATATTCCAAGTGCCCGCTAGTTAACCTACATCGTCCAAGTGTACGCTGGTTAACCTACATAGCCCAAGTTCCCGTTAGGTAAACTTGATAAGTGCCCAAAAGGTAACCTACATAGTTCAAGTGCCCGCTAGGTAATCTAGATAATCCAAGTTCCTGTTAGCTAACCTAGATAATCCAAGTGCCCGCTAGGTAACCTACATAGTCCAAGTGCCCTTTCGTTAACCTATATAGTCCAAGTGCCCGCTAGGTAACCTACATAGTCCAAGGGCCCGCTAGGTAACCTATATAGTCCAAGTGCCCGCTAAGAATCCAAGATAGTCCAAGTGCCCGTTAGGTAACCTAGATAGTCCAAGTGCCCGCTAGGTAACCTACATAGTCCAAGTTCCTGCTAGGTAACCTAGATAGTCCAAGTGCGCGTTACCTAACATAGATAATCCAATTGCCCGCTATGCAACATACATAGTCCAAGTGCCCATTCGTTAACCTAGAAGTCCAAGTGCCCGCTAGGTAACCTACATAGTCCAAATGCCCGTTTGGTAACCTAGATAGTCCAAGTGCCCGCTAATTAACCTATATATTCCAAGTGCCCGCTAGGTAACCTAGATAGTGCAAGTGCCCGCTAGGTAACCTACATAGTCCATGTGCCCGCTAGTTAACCTAGATAGTCCAAGTGCCCGCTAGGTAACCTAGACAGTCCAAGTGCCTGCTAGGTAACTTACATAGTCCAAATGCCCGTTCGTTAACCTACATAGTCCAAGGGCCCACTATTTAACCTAGATCGTCCAAGTGTCTTTGGTAAACCTACATAGTCCAAGTGCCCGTAGGTAACCTATATAGTCCAAGTTCCAGCTATGTAACCTAGATAGTCCAAGGGCCCGCTAGTTAACCTACATAGTCCATATGCCCGCTAGGTAAACTAGATAGTCCAAGTGCCCGCTAAGGAACCTACATAGTCCAAGTGCCCGCTAGTTAACCTAGATAGTCCAAGTGCCGCTAGGTAACCTACATAGTGCAAGTGTCCCCTAGTTAACCTACATAGTCCAAGTGCCCGCTAGTTAACATAGATAGTCCAAGTGCCCGCTAGGGAACGTACATAGTCCAAGTGCCCGCTAGGTAACCTAGATAGTGCAAGTGCCCGGTAGTTAACCTACATAGTCCAAGTGCCCGGTAGTTAACTTACATAGTTCAAGTGTCCGTAAGGAACATATATAGTCCAAGTGCCCGCTAGGGAACATACAGAGTCTAAGTGCCCGCTAGGGAACCTACGTAGTCCAAGTGCCCGCTAGGGAATCTACATAGTCCAAGGGCCCGCTAGTTAACGTAGATAGTCCAAGTGCCGCTAGTTAATCTACATAGTCCAAGGGCCCGTTAGTAAACCTACATAGTCCAAGTATCCGCTAGTTAACCTAGATCGTCCAAGTGCCCACTAGTTAACCTACATAGTCCAAGGGCCCGCTAGTTAACCTACATCGTCCAAGGGACCGCTAGTTAACCTAGATAGTCCAAGTGCCCCCTAGTTAACCTACATACTCCAAGTGCCCGATAGGTAACCTAGACAGTTCAAGTGACCACTAAGTTACCTACATAGTCCAAGTGCCCGTTCGTTAACCTACATAGTCCAAGTGCCCGCTAGGTAACCAATATACTCCAAATGCCCGCTAGGGACCCTAATAGTCCAAATGCCCGCTAGTTAACCTAGATAGTCCAAGTGCTCGCTAGTAAACATAGATAGTACAAGTGCCCGCTAGTTAACCTAGATAGACCAAGTGCCCGCTAGGGAACCTATCTAGTCCAAGTGCCCAAGAGGGGACCTAAATAGTCCAAGTGCCCGCTAGTTAACATAGATAGTCCAAGTACCCGCTAGGAAACGTACATAGTCCAAGTGCCCGCTAGGTAACGTACATAGTCCAAGTGCCCGCTAGATAACCTAGATAGTCCAAGTGCCTGCTAGGGAACGTACATAGTCCAAGTGCCCTCTAGGTAACCTAGATAGTCCAAATTCCCGCTAGGGAACCCACATAGTCCAAGTGCCCGCTAGGGAACTTACATAGTCCAAGGGACCGCTAGGGAACCTACATAGTCCAAGTGCCCGTTAGTTAACCTAGATAGTCCAAGTGCCCGCTTGGCAACCTAGATAATCCAACAGCCCGGTAGGTAACCTACATACTCCAAGTACCCGCTAGGTAACGTAGATAGTTCAAGTGCCAGCTAGGTAACCTAGATAGTCCAAGTGCCCGCTAGGTAACCTACAAAGTCGAAGTGCCCGCTAGGTAATCTATATAGTCCAAATGCCCGTTAGGGAGCCTACATAGTTAAATGACCGCTAGGTAACCTAGATGGTCCAAGGGCCCGCTAGGTAACCTACATAGTCCTAGTGCCCCCTAGTTAACTTACATTCTCCCAGTGCCCGATAGGGAATCTACATAGTCCAAGTTCCCGCTAGGTAACCTACATAGTCCAAATGCCCTCTAGTTAACCTACATAGTCCAAGTGCCCGCTAGGGAACCTACATAGTCCAAGTAGCCTTTAGGTAACCTAGATCGTCCAAATGCCCGCCAGGAAACCCACATAGTACAAGTGCCCGCTAGGAAACTTACAAAGTCCAAGGGCCCGCTAGGTACCCTAGATAGTCCAGTGCCCACTAGTTAACCTACATAGTCCAAGTGGCCGCTAGGTAACCTAGATAGTCCAAGGTCCTGCTAGTTAACCTACATAGTCCAATGCCCGATAGGGAACCTACAAAGTCCAAGTGCCCGCTGAGGAACCTACATAGTCCAAGTGCCCGCTAGTTAACCTAGATAGTCCAAGTGCCGCTAGGTAACCTACATAGTGCAAGTGTCCCCTAGTTAACCTACATAGTCCAAGTGCCCGCTAGTTAACATAGATAGTCCAAGTGCCCGCTAGGGAACGTACATAGTCCAAGTGCCCGCTAGGTAACCTAGATAGTGCAAGTGCCCGGTAGTTAACCTACATAGTCCAAGTGCCCGGTAGTTAACTTACATAGTTCAAGTGTCCGTAAGGAACATATATAGTCCAAGTGCCCGCTAGGGAACATACAGAGTCTAAGTGCCCGCTAGGGAACCTACGTAGTCCAAGTGCCCGCTAGGGAATCTACATAGTCCAAGGGCCCGCTAGTTAACGTAGATAGTCCAAGTGCCGCTAGTTAATCTACATAGTCCAAGGGCCCGTTAGTAAACCTACATAGTCCAAGTATCCGCTAGTTAACCTAGATCGTCCAAGTGCCCACTAGTTAACCTACATAGTCCAAGGGCCCGCTAGTTAACCTACATCGTCCAAGGGACCGCTAGTTAACCTAGATAGTCCAAGTGCCCCCTAGTTAACCTACATACTCCAAGTGCCCGATAGGTAACCTAGACAGTTCAAGTGACCACTAAGTTACCTACATAGTCCAAGTGCCCGTTCGTTAACCTACATAGTCCAAGTGCCCGCTAGGTAACCAATATACTCCAAATGCCCGCTAGGGACCCTAATAGTCCAAATGCCCGCTAGTTAACCTAGATAGTCCAAGTGCTCGCTAGTAAACATAGATAGTACAAGTGCCCGCTAGTTAACCTAGATAGACCAAGTGCCCGCTAGGGAACCTATCTAGTCCAAGTGCCCAAGAGGGGACCTAAATAGTCCAAGTGCCCGCTAGTTAACATAGATAGTCCAAGTACCCGCTAGGAAACGTACATAGTCCAAGTGCCCGCTAGGTAACGTACATAGTCCAAGTGCCCGCTAGATAACCTAGATAGTCCAAGTGCCTGCTAGGGAACGTACATAGTCCAAGTGCCCTCTAGGTAACCTAGATAGTCCAAATGCCCGCTAGGGAACCCACATAGTCCAAGTGCCCGCTAGGGAACTTACATAGTCCAAGGGACCGCTAGGGAACCTACATAGTCCAAGTGCCCGTTAGTTAACCTAGATAGTCCAAGTGCCCGCTTGGCAACCTAGATAATCCAACAGCCCGGTAGGTAACCTACATACTCCAAGTACCCGCTAGGTAACGTAGATAGTTCAAGTGCCAGCTAGGTAACCTAGATAGTCCAAGTGCCCGCTAGGTAACCTACAAAGTCTAAGTGCCCGCTAGGTAATCTATATAGTCCAAATGCCCGTTAGGGAGCCTACATAGTTCAAATGCCCGCTAGGTAACCTAGATAGTCCAAGGGCCCGCTAGGTAACCTACATAGTCCTAGTGCCCCCTAGTTAACTTACATTCTCCAAGTGCTCGATAGGGAACCTATATAGTCCAAGTGCCCGCTAGGGAACCTACATAGTCAAAGTGCCCGCTAGGGAATCTGCATTGTAAAAGTGCCCGCTAAATAACCTAGAATGTCCAAGTGCCCGCTAGTTAACCTAGATAGTCCAAGTGCCCGCTAGTTAACCTACATAATCCAAGTGCCTGATAGGGAACCTACATAGTCCAAGTGCCCGCAGAGGAACCTACATAGTCCAAGTGCCGGTTAGGAAACCTAGATAGTCCAAGTGCCCGTAGGGAACCTATATAGTCCAAGTGCCCGCTAGGGAACCTACATAGTCAAAGTGCCCGCTAGGGAACCTGCATTATGCAAGTGCCCGCTAGTTAATCTAGATAGTCCAAGTGCCTGCTAGTTAACCTAGATAGTCGAAGTGCCCGATAGTTAACCTACATAGTCCAAGGTCAGCTAGTTAACCTAGATAGTTCAAGTGCCCGCTAGTTAACCTACATAGTCCAAGAACCTGCTAGTTAACCTAGATATTCCAAGTGCCCGCTAGTTAACCTACATCGTCCAAGTGTACGCTGGTTAACCTACATAGTCCAAGTTCCCGTTAGGTAAACTAGATAAGTGCCCAAAAGGTAACCTACATAGTTCAAGTGCCCGCTAGGTAATCTAGATAATCCAAGTTCCTGTTAGCTAACCTAGATAATCCAAGTGCCCGCTAGGTAACCTACATAGTCCAAGTGCCCTTTCGTTAACCTATATTGTCCAAGTGCCCACTAGGTAACCTACATAGTCCAAGGGCCCGCTAGGTAACCTATATAGTCCAAGTGCCCGCTAAGAATCCAAGATAGTCCAAGTGCCCGTTAGGTAACCTAGATAGTCCAAGTGCCCGCTAGGTAACCTACATAGTCCAAGTTCCCGCTAGGTAACCTAGATAGTCCAAGTGCGCGTTACCTAACATAGATAATCCAATTGCCCGCTATGCAACATACATAGTCCAAGTGCCCATTCGTTAACCTAGAAGTCCAAGTGCCCGCTAGGTAACCTACATAGTCCAAATGCCCGTTTGGTAACCTAGATAGTCCAAGTGCCCGCTAATTAACCTATATATTCCAAGTGCCCGCTAGGTAACCTAGATAGTGCAAGTGCCCGCTAGTTAACCTACATAGTCCATGTGCCCGCTAGTTAACCTAGATAGTCCAAGTGCCCGTTCGTTAACCTAGATAGTCCAAGTGCCCGCTAGGTAACCTAGACAGTCCAAGTGCCTGCTAGGTAACTTACATAGTCCAAATGCCCGTTCGTTAACCTACATAGTCCAAGGGCCCACTATTTAACCTAGATCGTCCAAGTGTCTTTGGTAAACCTACATAGTCCAAGTGCCCGTAGGTAACCTATATAGTCCAAGTTCCAGCTATGTAACCTAGATAGTCCAAGGGCCCGCTAGTTAACCTACATAGTCCATATGCCCGCTAGGTAAACTAGATAGTCCAAGTGCCCGCTAAGGAACCTACATAGTCCAAGTGCCCGCTAGTTAACCTAGATAGTCCAAGTGCCGCTAGGTAACCTACATAGTGCAAGTGTCCCCTAGTTAACCTACATAGTACAAGTGCCCGCTAGTTAACATAGATAGTCCAAGTGCCCGCTAGGGAACGTACATAGTCCAAGTGCCCGCTAGGTAACCTAGATAGTGCAAGTGCCCGGTAGTTAACCTACATAGTCCAAGTGCCCGGTAGTTAACTTACATAGTTCAAGTGTCCGTAAGGAACATATATAGTCCAAGTGCCCGCTAGGGAACATACAGAGTCTAAGTGCCCGCTAGGGAACCTACGTAGTCCAAGTGCCCGCTAGGGAATCTACATAGTCCAAGGGCCCGCTAGTTAACGTAGATAGTCCAAGTGCCGCTAGTTAGTCTACATAGTCTAAGGGCCCGTTAGTAAACCTACATAGTCCAAGTATCCGCTAGTTAACCTAGATCGTCCAAGTGCCCACTAGTTAACCTACATAGTCCAAGGGCCCGCTAGTTAACCTACATCGTCCAAGGGACCGCTAGTTAACCTAGATAGTCCAAGTGCCCCCTAGTTAACCTACATACTCCAAGTGCCCGATAGGTAACCTAGACAGTTCAAGTGACCACTAAGTTACCTACATAGTCCAAGTGCCCGTTCGTTAACCTACATAGTTCAAGTGCCCGCTAGGTAACCAATATACTCCAAATGCCCGCTAGGGACCCTAATAGTCCAAATGCCCGCTAGTTAACCTAGATAGTCCAAGTGCTCGCTAGTAAACATAGATAGTACAAGTGCCCGCTAGTTAACCTAGATAGACCAAGTGCCCGCTAGGGAACCTATCTAGTCCAAGTGCCCAAGAGGGGACCTAAATAGTCCAAGTGCCCGCTAGTTAACATAGATAGTCCAAGTACCCGCTAGGAAACGTACATAGTCCAAGTGCCCGCTAGGTAACGTACATAGTCCAAGTGCCCGCTAGATAACCTAGAGAGTCCAAGTGCCTGCTAGGGAACGTACATAGTCCAAGTGCCCTCTAGGTAACCTAGATAGTCCAAATGCCCGCTAGGGAACCCACATAGTCCAAGTGCCCGCTAGGGAACTTACATAGTCCAAGGGACCGCTAGGGAACCTACATAGTCCAAGTGCCCGTTAGTTAACCTAGATAGTCCAAGTGCCCGCTTGGCAACCTAGATAATCCAACAGCCTGGTAGGTAACCTACATACTCCAAGTACCCGCTAGGTAACGTAGATAGTTCCAGTGCCAGCTAGGTAACCTAGATAGTCCAAGTGCCCGCTAGGTAACCTACAAAGTCTAAGTGCCCGCTAGGTAATCTATATAGTCCAAATGCCCGTTAGGGAGCCTACATAGTTCAAATGCCCGCTAGGTAACCTAGATAGTCCAAGGGCCCGCTAGGTAACCTACATAGTCCTAGTGCCCCCTAGTTAACTTACATTCTCCAAGTGCTCGATAGGGAACCTACATAGTCCAAGTTCCCGCTAGGTAACCTACATAGTCCAAATGCCCTCTAGTTAACCTACATAGTCCAAGTGCCCGCTAGGGAACCTACAGAGTCCAAGTAGCCGTTAGGTAACCTAGATCGTCCAAATGACCGCCAGGAAACCCACATAGTACAAGTGCCCGCTAGGAAACATACAAAGTCCAAGGGCCCGCTAGGTACCCTAGATAGTCCAAGTGCCCGCTAGTTAACCTACATAGTCCAAGTGGCCGCTAGGTAACCTAGATAGTCCAAGGTCCTGCTTGTTAACCTACATAGTCCAATGCCCGATAGGGAACCTACAAAGTCCAAGTGCCCGCTGAGGAACCTAAATAGTCCAAGTGCCCGATAGGGAACCTACATATTCCAAGTGCCCGTTAGGGAACCTAGATAGTCCAAGAGCCCGTAGGGAACCTATATAGTCCAAGTGCCCGCTAGGGAACCTACATAGTCAAAGTGCCCGCTAGGGAATCTGCATTGTAAAAGTTCCCGCTAAATAACCTAGATAGTCCAAGTGCCCGCTAGTTAACCTAGATAGTCCAACTGCCCGCTAGTTAACCTACATAATCCAAGTGCCTGATAGGGAACCTACATAGTCCAAGTGCCCGCAGAGGAACCTACATAGTCCAAGTGCCGGTTAGGGAACCTAGATAGTCCAAGTGCCCGTAGGGAACCTATATAGTCCAAGTGCCCGCTACGGAACCTACATAGTCAAAGTGGCCGCTAGGGACCCTGCATTATGCAAGTGCCCGCTAGTTAACCTAGATAGTCCAAGTGCCTGGTAGTTAACCTAGATAGTGGAAGTGCCCAATAGTTAACCTACATAGTCCAAGGTCAGCTAGTTAACCTAGATAGTCCAAGTGCCCGCTAGTTAACCTACATCGTCCAAGTGTACGCTGGTTAACCTACATAGTCCATGTTCCCGTTAGGTAACCTAGATAGTACAAGTGCCCGCAAGGTAACCTACATAATTCAAGTGCCCGCTAGGTAACCTAGATAATCCAGGTTCCTGTTAGCTAACCTAGATAATCCAAGTGCCCGCTAGGTAACCTACATAGTCCAAGTGCCCTTTCGTTAACCTAGATAGTCCAAGTGCCCGCTAGGTAACCTACATAGTCCAAGGGCCCGTTAGGTAACCTATATAGTCCATGTGCCTGCTAAGAAACCAAGATAGTCCAAGTGCCCGTTAGGTAACCTAGATAGTCCAAGTGCCCGCTTGGTAACCTACATAGTCTAAGTTCCCGCTAGGTAACCTAGATAGTCCAAGGTCCTGCTAGTTAACCTACATAGTCCAATGCCCGATAGGGAACCTACAGAGTCCAAGTGCCCGCTGAGGATCCTACATCGTCCAAGTGCCCGATCGGGAACCTACATATTCCAAGTGCCCGTTAGGGAACCTAGATAGTCCAAGTGCCCGTTAGGTAACCTAGATAGTCCAAGTGCCCGCTAGATAACCTACATAGTCCAAGTTCCCGCTAGGTAACCTAGATAGTCCAAGTGCGTGTTACCTAACCTAGATAATCCAATTGCCCGCTATGCAACATACATAGTCCAAGTGCCCATTCGTTAACCTAGAAGTCCAAGTGTCCGCTAGGTAACCTACATAGTCCAAATGCCCGTTTGGTAACCTATAGTCAAAGTGCCCGCTAATTAACCTACATATTCCAAGTGCCCGCTAGGTAACCTAGATAGTGCAAGTGCCCGCTAGGTAACCTACATAGTCCAAGTGCCCGCTAGTTAACCTAGATAGTCCAAGTGCCGCTAGGTAACCTACATAGTGCTAGTGTCCCCTAGTTAACCTACATAGTACAAGTGCCCGCTAGTTAACATAGATAGTCCAAGTGCCCGCTAGGGAACGTACATAGTCCAAGTGCCCGCTAGGTAACCTAGATAGTGCAAGTGCCCGGTAGTTAACCTACATAGTCCAAGTGCCCGGTAGTTAACTTACATAGTTCAAGTGTCCGTAAGGAACTTATATAGTCCAAGTGCCCGCTAGGTAACATACAGAGTCTAAGTGCCCGCTAGGGAACCTACGTAGTCCAAGTGCCCGCTAGGCAATCTACATAGTCCAAGGGCCCGCTAGTTAACGTAGATAGTCCAAGTGCCGCTTGTTAATCTACATAGTCCAAGGGCCCGTTAGTAAACCTACATAGTCCAAGTATCCGCTAGTTAACCTAGATCGTCCAAGTGCCCACTAGTTAACCTACATAGTCCAAGGGCCCGCTAGTTAACCTACATCGTCCAAGGGACCGCTAGTTAACCTAGATAGTCCAAGTGCCCCCTAGTTAACCTACATACTCCAAGTGCCCGATAGGTAACCTAGACAGTTCAAGTGACCACTAAGTTACCTACATAGTCCAAGTGCCCGTTCGTTAACCTACATAGTCCAAGTGCCCGCTAGGTAACCAATATACTCCAAATGCCCGCTAGGGACCCTAATAGTCCAAATGCCCGCTAGTTAACCTAGATAGTCCAAGTGCTCGCTAGTTAACATAGATAGTCCAAGTGCCCGCTAGTTAACCTAGATAGACCAAGTGCCCGCTAGGGAACCTATCTAGTCCAAGTGCCCAAGAGGGAACCTAAATAGTCCAAGTGCCCGCTAGTTAACATAGATAGTCCAAGTACCCGCTAGGAAACGTACATAGTCCAAGTGCCCGCTCGGTAACGTACATATTCCAAGTGCCCGCTAGATAACCTAGATAGTCCAAGTGCCTGCTAGGGAACGTACATAGTCCAAGTGCCCTCTAGGTAACCTAGATAGTCCAAATGCCCGCTAGGGAACCCACATAGTCCAAGTGCCCGCTAGGGAACTTACATAGTCCAAGGGCCCGCTAGGGAACCTACATAGTCCAAGTGCCCGTTAGTTAACCTAGATAGTCCAAGTGCCCGCTTAGCAACCTAGATAGTCCAACAGCCCGGTAGGTAACCTACATACTCCAAGTACCCGCTAGGTAACGTAGATAGTTCAAGTGCCAGCTAGGTAACCTAGATAGTCCAAGTGCCCGCTAGGTAACCTACAAAGTCTAAGTGCCCGCTAGGTAATCTATATAGTCCAAATGCCCGTTAGGGAGCCTACATAGTCCAAATGCCCGCTAGGTAACCTAGATAGTCCAAGGGCCCGCTAGGTAACCTACATAGTCCTAGTGCCCCCTAGTTAACTTACATTCTCCAAGTGCCCGATAGGGAACCTACATAGTCCAAGTTCCCGCTAGGTAACCTACATAGTCCAAATGCCCTCTAGTTAACCTACATAGTCCAAGTGCCCGCTAGGGAACCTACATAGTCCAAGTGGCCGTTAGGTAACCTAGATCGTCCAAATGCCCGCCAGGAAACCCACATAGTACAAGTGCTCGTTAGGGAACTTACAAAGTCCAAGGGCCCGCTAGGTACCCTAGATAGTCCAAGTGCCCGCTAGTTAACCTACATAGTCCAAGTGCCCGCTAGGTAACCTAGATAGTCCAAGGTCCTGCTAGTTAACCTACATGGTCCAATGCCCGATAGGGAACCTACAAAGTCCAAGTGAACGCTGAGGAACCTACATAGTCCAAGTGCCCGATAGGGAACCTACATATTCCAAGTGCCCATTAGGGAACCTAGATAGTCCAAGTGCCCGTAGGGAACCTATATAGTCCAAGTGCCCGCTAGGGAACTTACATAGTCAAAGTGCCCGCTAGGGAATCTGCATTGTAAAAGTGCCCGCTAATTAACCTAGATAGTCCAAGTGCCCACTAGTTAACCTACATAGTCCAAGTGCCTGATAGGGAACCTACATAGTCCAAGTGCCTGCAGAGGAACCTACATAGTCCAAGTGCCGGTTAGGGAACCTAGATAGTCCAAGTGCCCATAGGGAACCTATATAGTCAAAGTGCCCGCTAGGGAACCTGCATTATGCAAGTGCCTGCTAGTTAACCTAGAAAGTCCAAGTGCCTGGTAGTTAACCTAGATAGTCGAAGTGCCCGATAGTTAACCTACATAGTCCAAGGTCAGCTAGTTAACCTAGATAGTCCAAGTGCCCGCTAGTTAACCTACATAGTCCAAGAACCTGCTAGTTAACCTAGATATTCCAAGTGCCCGCTAGTTAACCTACATCGTCCAAGTGTACGCTGGTTAACCTACATAGTCCAAGTTCCCGTTAGGTAACCTAGATAGTACAAGTGCCCGCAAGGTAACCTACATAATTCAAGTGCCCGCTAGGTAACCTACATAGTCCAAGTGCCCTTTCGTTAACCTAGATAGTCCAAGTGCCCGCTAGGTAACCTACATAGTCCAAGGGCCCGTTAGGTAACCTATATAGTCCATGTGCCCGCTAAGAAACCAAGATAGTCCAAGTGCCCGTTAGGTAACCTAGATAGTCCAAGTGCCCGCTAGGTAACCTACATAATCTAAGTTCCCGCTAGGTAACCTAGATAGTCCAAGGTCCTGCTAGTTAACCTACATAGTCCAATGCCCGATAGGGAACCTACAAAATCCAAGTGCCCGCTGAGGAACCTACATCGTCCAAGTGCCCGATAGGGAACCTACATATTCCAAGTGCCCGTTAGGGAACCTAGATAGTCCAAGTGCCCGTAGGGAACCTATATAGTCCAAGTGCCCGCTAGGGAACCTACATAGTCAAAGTGCCCGCTAGGGAATTTGCATTGTAAAAGTGCCCGCTAATTAACGTAGATAGTCCAAGTGCCCGCTAGTTAACCTAGATAGTCCAAGTGCCCGCTAGTTAACCTACATAGTCCAAGTGCCTGATAGGGAACCTACATAGTCCAAGTGCCCGCAGAGGAACCTACATAGTCCAAGTGCCGGTTAGGGAACCTAGATAGTCCAAGTGCCCGTAGGGAACCTATATAGTCCAAGTGCCCGCTAGGGAACCTACATAGTCAAAGTGCCCGCTAAGGACCCTGCATTATGCAAGTGCCCGCTAGTTAACCTAGATAGTCCAAGTGCCTGGTAGTTAACCTAGATAGTCGAAGTGCCCGATAGTTAACCTACATAGTCCAAGGTCAGCTAGTTAACCTAGATAGTCCAAGTGCCCGCTAGTTAACCTACATAGTCCAAGAACCTGCTAGTTAACCTAGATAATCCAAGTGCCCGCTAGGTAACCTACATAGTCCAAGTGCCCTTTCGTTAACCTAGATAGTCCAAGTGCCCGCTAGGTAACCTACATAGTCCAAATGCGGGTTTGGTAACCTAGATAGTCCAAGTGCCCGCTATAACCTACATATTCCAAGTGCCCGCTAGGTAACCTAGATAGTGCAAGTGCCCGCTAGGTAACCTACATAGTCCAAGTGCCCGCTAGTTAACCTAGATAGTCCAAGTGCCGCTAGGTAACCTACATAGTGCAAGTGTCCCCTAGTTAACCTACATAGTACAAGTGCCCGCTAGTTAACATAGATAGTCCAAGTGCCCGCTAGGGAACGTACATAGTCCAAGTGCCCGCTAGGTAACCTAGATAGTGCAAGTGCCCGGTAGTTAACCTACATAGTCCAAGTGCCCGGTAGTTAACTTACATAGTTCAAGTGTCCGTAAGGAACTTATATAGTCCAATGCCCGCTAGGGAACATACAGAGTCTAAGTGCCCGCTAGGGAACCTACGTAGTCCAAGTGCCCGCTAGGCAATCTACATAGTCCAAGGGCCCGCTAGTTAACGTAGATAGTCCAAGTGCCGCTAGTTAATCTACATAGTCCAAGGGCCCGTTAGTAAACCTACATAGTCCAAGTATCCGCTAGTTAACCTAGATCGTCCAAGTGCCCACTAGTTAACCTACATAGTCCAAGGGCCCGCTAGTTAACCTACATCGTCCAAGGGACCGCTAGTTAACCTAGATAGTCCAAGTGCCCCCTAGTTAACCTACATACTCCAAGTGCCCGATAGGTAACCTAGACAGTTCAAGTGACCACTAAGTTACCTACATAGTCCAAGTGCCCGTTCGTTAACCTACGTAGTCCAAGTGCCCGCTAGGTAACCAATATACTCCAAATGCCCGCTAGGGACCCTAATAGTCCAAATGCCCGCTAGTTAACCTAGATAGTCCAAGTGCTCGCTAGTTAACATAGATAGTCCAAGTGCCCGCTAGTTAACCTAGATAGACCAAGTGCCCGCTAGGGAACCTATCTAGTCCAAGTGCCCAAGAGGGAACCTAAATAGTCCAAGTGCCCGCTAGTTAACAAAGATAGTCCAAGTACCCGCTAGGGAACGTACATAGTCCAAGTGCCCTCTAGGTAACCTAGATAGTCCAAATGCCCGCTAGGGAACCCACATAGTCCAAGTGCCCGATAGGGAACTTACATAGTCCAAGGGCCCGCTAGGGAACCTACATAGTCCAAGTGTCCGTTAGTTAACCTAGATAGTCCAAGTGCCCGCTTGGCAACCTAGATAGTCCAACAGCCCGGTAGGTAACCTACATACTCCAAGTACCCGCTAGGTAACGTAGATAGTTCAAGTGCCAGCTAGGTAAACTAGATAGTCCAAGGGCCCGCTAGGTAACCTACATAGTCCTAGTGCCCCCTAGTTAACTTACATTCTCCAAGTGCCCGATAGGGAACCTACATAGTCCAAGTTCCCGCTATGTAACCTACATAGTCCAAATGCCCTCTAATTAACCTACATAGTCCAAGTGCCCGCAAGGGAACCTACATAGTCAAAGTGCCCGTTAGGTAACGTAGATCGTCCAAATGCCCGCCAGGAAACCCACACAGTACAAGTGCCCGCTAGGGAACTTACATAGTCCAAGGGCCTGATAGGGAACCTAGAAGTCCAAGTGCCCGTTAGTTAACCTAGATAGTCCAAGTGCCCGCTTGGTAACCTAGATAGTCCAACAGACCGCTAGGTAACGTACATACTCCAAGAACCCGCTAGGTAACATAGATATTACAAGTGCCAGCTAGGTAACCTAGATAGTCCAAGTGTCCGCTAGGTAACCTACAGAGTCTAAGTGCCCGCTAGGTTATCTATATAGCCCAAATGCCCGCTAGGGAACCTACATAGTCCAAGTGCCCGCTAGGTATCCTAGATAATCCAAGTGCCAGCTAATTAACCTATATCGTCCAAGTGCCCGCTAGTTAACCTAGATCGTCCAAGTGCACACTAGTTAACCTACATAGTCAATGGGCCCGCTAGTTAACCTACATAGTGCAAGAGCCCGCTAGTTAACCTAGATCGTGCAAGTGTCCGCTAGTTAACCTACATAGTCCAAGTGCCAGTTAGCTAACCTAGATAGTCCAAGGGCCTGCTAGTTAACCTACATAATCCAAGTTCCCGCTAGGTAACCTACATAGTCCAAGTGCCCGCTAGGTAACCTATATAGTCTAAATGCTTGCTAGGGAACCTACATAGTCCAAGTGCCCGCTAGTTAACCTATTGTCCAAGGGACCGCTAGTTAACCTAGATAGTCCAAATACCCGCTAGTTAACCTAGATCGTCCAATTGCCCGCTAGTTAACCTACATAGTCCAAGTGCCCGTTCGGTAACCTAGATAGTCCAAGTGCCCTTTAGGGAACCTAGATATTCCAAGTGCCCGCTAGGGAACCTACATAGTCCAATTGCCCGCTCTGGAACATACATAGTCCAAGTGCCCGTTAGTTAACCTAGATAATCCAAGTGCCCGCTAGTTAACCTAGATAGTCCAAGTGCCCGCTAGGTAACCTACATAGTCCAAGTGCCCGCTAGGTAACCTATATAGTGCAAATGCCCGCAAGGTAACCTACATAGTCCAAGTGCCCGCTAGTTAACCTAGATAGTCCAAGTGCCCGCTAGTTAACCTTGATAGTCCAAGTGCCTTCTAGTTAACCTATATAGTCCAAGTGCCCGCTAGGTAACCTACATAGTCCAAGTGCCCACTAGGTAACCTAAATAATCCAAATGCCCGCTAGGGAAACTACATAGTCCAAGTGCCTGCTAGTTAACCTAGATAGTCCGAGTGCCCGCTAGTAAACCTAGATAGTCCAAGGGCTCGGTAGTTAATCTAGATAGTCCAAGTGCCCGCTAGTTAACTTAGATAGTCCAAGTGCCCGCTAATTAACCTTGATCGTCCAAGTGCTCGCTAGTTAACCTAGATAGTCCAAGTGCCCGCTAGGGGACGTACATAGTCCAAGTGCCCGCTAGGTAACCTAGATAGTCCAAGTGCGCACTAGGGTATGTACATAGTTCAAGTGCCCGCTAGGTAACCTAGATTGTCCAAGTGTGCGCTAGTTAACCTATATAATCCAAGTGCCCTCTAGGTAACATAGATAGTACAAGGTCCTGCTAGTAAACCTACATAGTCCAATGCCCGATAGGGAACATACATAGTCCATGTGCCCGCTGATGAACCTACATAGTCCAAGTACCCGATAGGGAACCTACATATTCCAAGTGCCCGTTAGGGAACCTAGATAGTCCAAATGCCGGTAGGGAACCTATATAGTCCAAGTGCCCGCTAGGGAACCAACATAGTCAAAGTGCCCGTTAGGGAACCTGCATTGTACAAGTGCCCGCTAATTAACCTAGATAGCTCAAGTGCCCGCTAGTTAACCTAGATAGTCCAAATTGCCGCTAGTTAACCTTGATCATCCAAGTGCCCGCTAGTTAACCTACATAGTCCAAGTGCCCGCAGAGGAACCTACATAGTCAAAGTGCCCGATAGGGGACCTACATATTCAAAGTGCCCATTAGGGAACCTAGATAGTCCAAGTGCCCGTAGGGAACCTATATAGTCCAAGTGTCCGCTAGGGAACCTACGTAGTCAAAGTGCCCGGTAGGGAACCTGCATTTTGCAAGTGCCCGCTAGTTAACCTAGATAGTCCAAGTGCCCGCTAGTTAACTTACATAGTCCAAGGTCAGCTAGTTAACCTAGATAGTACAAGTGCCCGCTAGTTAACCTACATAATCCAAGGTCAGCTAGTTAACCTAGATAGTCCAAGTGCCCGCTAGTTAACCTACATAGTCCAAGAACCCGCTACTTAGCCTAGATAGTCCAAGTGCCCGCTAGTTTACCTACATTGTCCAAGGGCCCACTAGTTAACTAAGATATTCCAAGTGCCCGCTAGTTAACCTACATATTCACAGTGCTCTTACGGAACCTATATAGTACAAGTGCCCGCTAGTGAACCTACATAGTCAAATTGCCCGCTAGTGAACCTGCATTGTACAAGTGCCCGCTAATCAACCTAGATAGTCCAATTGCCCGCTAGTTAACCAAGATAGGCCAAGAGCCCGCTAGTTAACCTTATTCATCCAAGTGCCCGCTAGTTAACCTACATAGTCCAAGTGCCTGAGAGGGAACCTACATAGTCCAAGTGCCCGCAGAGGAACCTACATAGTCCAAGTGCCCCCTAGGTAACCCAGATATTCCAAGTTCCTGTTAGCTAACCTAGATAATCCAAGTGCCCGCTAGGTAACCGATATAGTCCAAGTGCCCGTTACCTAACCTAGATAGTCCAATTGCCCGCTATGCAACATACATAGTCCAAGTGCCCGCTAGTTAATCTACATAGTACAATTGCCCGCTAGGTAACCTAGATAGTCCAAGTGCCCGCTAGGTTACTTACATAGTCCAAATGCCCGCTAGGCAACCTAGATAGTCCAAGTGCCCGTTCGTTAACCTAGACAGCCAAGTGCCCGCTAGGTAACATAGACAGTCCAAGTGTCTGCTAGGTAACCTACATAGTCCAAATGCCTGTTCGTTAACCTACATAGTCCAAGGGCCCACTAGTTAACCTAGATCGTCCAAGTGTCCTCTAGTTAACCTACATAGTCCAAATGCACGCTAGTTAACCTACATAGTCCAAGTGCCGCTAGGTAACCTACATAGTGCAAATGTCCCCTAGTTAACCTACATAGTCCAAGTGCCCGGTAGTTAACATAGAAAGTCCAAGTGACCACTAGTTAACATAGATAGTCCAAGTGCCTGCTAGGGAACGTACATAGTCCAATTGCCCGCTAGGGAACCTACATAGTGCATGTGCCCGGTAGTTAACCTACATAGTCCGAGTGCCCGCTAGGTAACCTAGATAGTCCAAGGGCCCGCTAGTTAACCTACATAGTCCAAGTGCCCGGTAGTTAACTTACATAGTCCAAGTGCCCGCTCTGGAACCTACAGAGTCCAAGTGGCTGCTAGGGAACCTACATAGTTCAAGTGTCCGTAGGGAACATACAGAGTCCAAGTGCCCGCTAGGGAATCTACATAGTCCAAGGGCCCGCTAGTTAACGTAGATAGTCCAAGTGCCGCTAGTTAATCTACGTAGTCCAAGGGCCCGCTAGTTAACCTACATAGTCCAAGTACGCGCTACTTAACCTAGATCGTCCAAGTGCGCGCTAGTTAACCTACATAGTCCAAGGGCCCGCTAGTTAACATATATTGTCCAAGTGCCCGCTAGGTAACCTACATATTCCAAGTGCCGATAGGGAACCTACATAGTCCTAGGGCCCGCTAGTTAACCTAGATATTCCAAGTGCCCGCTAGTTAACCTAGATCGTCCAATGTCCGCTAGTTAACCTACATAGTCCAATTTCCCGTTAGGTAACCTAGATAGTACTAGTGCCCGCAAGGTAACCTACATAGTACAAGTGCCCGCTAGGTAACCTAGATATTCCAATTTCCTGTTAGCTAACCTAGATAATCCAAGTGCCCGCTAGGTAACCTACATAGTCCAAGTGCCCTTTCGTTAACCTAGATAGTCCAAGTGCCCGCTAGGTAACCTACATATTCCAAGCCCCGCTAGGTAACCTATATAGTCCATATGCCCGCTAAGAAACCAAGATAGTCCAAGTGCCCGTTAGGTAACCTAGATAGTCCAAGTGCCCCCTGGGTAACCTACATAGTCCAAGTTCCCGTTAGGTAACCTATATAGTCCAAGTGCCCATTACCTAACCTAGATAGTCCAATTGCCCGCTATGCAACATACATAGTCCAAGTGCCCGCTAGTTAATCTACATAGTCCAACTGCCCGCTAGGTAACCTAGATAGTCCAAGTGCCCGCTAGGTCACTTACATAGTCCAAATGCCCGCTAGGCAACCTAGATAGTCCAAGTGCCCGTTCGTTAACCTAGATAGCCAAGTGCCCGCTAGTAACCTAGACAGTCCAAGTGTCTGCTAGGTAACCTACATAGTCCAAATGCCCGTTCCTTAACCTACATAGTCCAAGGGCCCACTAGTTAACCTAGATCGTCCAAATGTCCTCTAGTTAACTTACATAGTCCAAATGCACGCTAGTTAACCTACATAGTCCAAGTGCCGCTAGGTAACCTACATAGTGCAAGTGTCCCCTAGTTAACATACATAGTCCAAGTGCCCGGTAGTTAACATAGATAGTCCAAGTGCGCACTAGTTAACATAGATAGTCCAAGTGCCCGCTAGGGAACGTACATAGTCCAAGTGCCCGCTAGGTAACCTAGATAGTGCATGTGTCCGGTAGTTAACCTACATAGTTTAAGTGTCGTTAGGTAACCTACATAGTCCAAGTGCCCGATAATTAACTTACATAGTCCAAGTGCCCGCTCTGGAACCTACATAGTCCAAGTGCCTGCTCAGGAACCTACATAATTCAAGTGTCCGTAGGGAACATACAGAGTCCAAGTGCCCGCTAGGGAATCTACATAGTCCAAGGGCCCGCTAGTTTCCTAGATAGTCCAAGTGCCGCTAGATAATCTACATAGTCCAAGGGCCTGCTAGTTAACCTAGATCGTCCAAGTGTCCTCTAGTTAACCTACATAGTCAATGGGCCCGCTACTTAACCTACATAGTGCAAGAGCCAGCTAGTTTACCTAGATCGTGCAAGTGTCCGCTAGTTAACCTACATAGTCCAAGTGCCAGTTAGCTAACCTAGATAATCCAAGGGCCTGCTAGTTAACCTACATAGTCCAAGTGTCCGCTAGGTAACCTACAAAGTCCAAGTGTCTGCTAGTTAACCTATATAGTCTAAATGCGCGCTAGGGAACCTACATAGTCCAAGTGCCCGCTAGTTAACCTATTGTCCAAGGGACCGCTAGTTAACCTAGATAGGCCATGTACCCGCTAGTTAACCTAGATCGTCCAATTGTCCGCTAGTTAACCTACATAGTCCAAGTGCCCGTTCGGTAACCTAGATAGTCTAAGAGCCCTTTAGGGAACCGAGATAGTCCAAGTGCCCGCTAGGGAACCTACATAGTCCAATTGCCCGCTCTGGAACGTCCATAGTCCAAGTGCCCATTAGTTAACCTAGATAATCCAAGTGTCCGCTAGTTAACCTAGATAGTCCAAGTGCCCGCTAGGTAACCTACATAGTCCAAGTGCCCGCTAGGTAACCTATATAGTGCAAATGCCCTCTAGGTAACCTACATAGTCCAAGTGCCCGCTAGCTAACCTAGATAGTCCAAGTGCCCGCTAGTTAACCTTGATAGTCCAAGTGAATTCTAGTTAACCTAAATATTCCAAGTGCCCGCTAGGTAACCTACATAGTCCAAGTGCCCACTAGGTAACCTAAATAATCCAAATGCCCGCTAGGGAAACTACATAGTCCAAGTGCCCGCTAGTTAACCTAGATAGTCCAAGTGTCCGCTAGTAACCTAGATAGTCCAAGGACCCGCTAGTTAATCAAGATAGTCCAAGGGCCCTCTAGTTAACCTAGATAGTCGAAGTGCCTGCTAGGGGACGTACATAATTCAAGTGCCTGCTAGGTAACCTAGATAGTCCAAGGTCCTGCTAGTTATCCTACATAGTCCAATGCCCGATAGGGAACCTACATAGTCCATGTGCCCGCTGGGGAACCTACATAGTCCAATTACCCGATAGGGAACCTACATATTCCAAGTGCCCGTTAGGGAACCTAGATAGTCCAAATGCCGGTAGGGAACCTATATAGTCCAAGTGCCCGCTAGGGAACCTACATAGTCAAAATGCCTGCTAGGGAACCTGCATTGTACAAGTGCACGCTAATTAACCTAGATAGTCCAAGTACCCACTAGTTAACCTAGATAGAGCAAATGCCCGCTAATTAACCTTGATCAACCAAGTGCCCGCTAGTTAACCTACATAGTCCAAGTTCCTGATAGGGAACCTACATGGTCCAAGTGCCCGCAGAGGAACCTACATAGTCCAAGTGCCCGTTAGGGAACCTAGATAGTCCAAGTGCACGTAGGGGACCTATATAGTCCAAGTGCCCGCTAGGGAACCTACATAGTCAAAGTGCCCGCTAGGGAACCTGCATTGTGCAAATGCCCGCTAGTTAACCTAGATAGTCCAAGTGCCCGCTAGTTAACTTACATAGTCCAAGGTCAGCTAGTTAACCTAGATAGTCCAAGTGCCCGCTAGTTAACCTACATAATCCAAGGTAAGCTAGTTAACCTAGATAGTCCAAGTGCCCGCTAGTTAACCTACATAGTCCAAGAACCCGCTAGTTAGCCTAGATAGTCCAAGTGCCCGCTAGTTTACCTACATAGTCCAAGGGCCCGCTAGTTAACCTAGATATTCCAAGTGCCCGCTAGTTAACCTACATAGTCAAAGTGCCCTTAGGGAAACTATATAGTCCAAGTGCCCGCTAGGGAACCTACATTGTCAAATTGCCCGCTAGGGAACCTGCATTGTACAAGTGCCCGCTAATCAACATAGATAGTCCAAGTGCCCGCTAGTTAACCTAGATAGTCCAAGTGCCCGCTAGTTAACCTTGATCATCCAAGTGCCCGCTAGTTAACCTACATAGTCCAAGTGCCTGAGAGCGAACCTACATAGTCCAAGTGCCCCCAGATGAACCTACATAGTCCAAGTGCCAGCTAGGTAACCCAGATATTCCAAGTTCCTGTTAGCTAACCTAGATAATCCAAGTGCCCGCTAGGTAACCTACATAGTCCAAGTGCCCTTTCGTTAACCTAGATAGTCCAAGTGCCCGCTAGGTAACCTACATAGTCAAAGGGTCCGCTAGGTAACCTATATAGTCCAAGTGCCCGTTACCTAACCTAGATAGTCCAATTGCCCGCTATGCAACATACATATTCCATGTGCCCGCTAGTTAATCTACATAGTCCAACTGCCCGCTAGGTAACCTAGATAGTCCAAGTGCCCGCTAGGGAACTTACATAGTCCAAATGCCCGCTAGGCACCCTAGATAGTCCAAGTGCCCGTTCTTTAACCTAGACAGCCAGGTGCCCGCTAGGTAACCTAGACAGTTCAAGTGTCTGCTAGGTAACCTAGATAGTCCAAATGCCCGTTCGTTAACTTACATAGTCCAAGGGCCCACTAGTTAATCTACATAGTCCAACTGCCCGCTAGGTAACCTAGATAGTGCAAGTGCCCGCTAGGTAACTTATATAGTCCAAATGCCTACTAGGCAACCTAGAAAGTCCAAGTGCCCGTTCGTTAACCTAGATAGCCAAGTGCCCGCTAGGTAACCTGGACAGTTCAAGTGTCTGCTAGGTAACCTACATAGTCCAAATGCCCGTTCGTTAACCTACATAGTCCAAGGGCCCACTAGTTAACCTAGATCGTCCAAGTGTCCTCTAGTTAACCTACATAGTCCAAATGCACGCTAGTTAACCTACATAGTCCAAGTGCCGCTAGGTAACCTACATAGTGCAAATGTGCCCTAGTTAACCTACATAGTCCAAGTGCCCGGTAGTTAACATAGATAGTCCAAGTGCCCACTAGTTAACATAGATAGTCCAAGTGCCCGCTAGGGAACGTACATAGTCCAAGTGCTCGCTAGGTAACCTAGATAGTGCAAGTGCCCGGTAGTTAACCTGCATAGTCCAAGTGCCCGCTAGGTAACCTAGATAGTCCAAGGGCCCGCTAGATAACCTACATAGTCCAAATGCCCGGTAGTTAACTTACATAGTTCAAGTGCCCGCTCTGGAACCTACATAGTCCAAGTGCCTGCTAGGGAACCTACATAGTTCAAGTGTCCGTAGGGAACATACAGAGTCCAAGTGCCCGCTAGGGAATCTACATAGTCCAAGGGCCCGCTAGTTAACCTACATAGTCCAAATACGCGCTAGTTAACCTAGATCGTCCAAGTGTGCGCTAGTAACCTACATAGTCCAAGGGCCCGCTAGTTAACCTATATAGTGCAAGTGCCCGCTAGGGAACCTACATAATCCAAGTGCCCGATAGGGAACCTACATAGTCCTAGGGCCCGCTAGTTAACCTAGATATTCCAAGTGCCCGCTAGTTAACCTAGATCATCCAAGTGTCCGCTAGTTAATCTACATAGTCCAATTTCCCTTTAGGTAACCTAGATAGTACAAGTGCCCGCAAGGTAACCTACATAGTCCAAGTGACCGCTAGGTAACCTAGATATTCCAAGTTCCTGTTAGCTAACCTACATAATCCAAGTGCCCGCTAGGTAACCTACATAGTCCTAGTGCCCTTTCGTTAACCTAGATAGTCCAAGTGCCCGCTAGGTAACCTACATAGTCAAAGGGTCCGCTAGGTAACCTATATAGTCCAAGTGCCCGTTACCTAACCTAGATAGTCCAATTGCCCGCTATGCAACATACATAGTCCAAGTGCCCCCTAGTTAATCTACATATTCCAACTGCCCGCTAGGTAACCTAGATAGTCCATGTGCCTGCTAGGTAACTTACATAGTCCAAATGCCCGCTAGGCAACCTAGATAGTCCAAGTGCCCGTTCGTTAACCTAGATAGCCAAGTGCCCGCTAGGTAACCTAGACAGTCCAAATGTCTGCTAGGTAACCTACATAGTCCAAATTCCCGTTCGTTAACCTACATAGTCCAAGGGCCCACTAGTTAACCTAGATCGTCCAAGTGTCCTCTAGTTAACCTACATAGTCCAAATGCACACTAGTTAACATACATAGTCCAAGTGCCGCTAGGTAACCTACATAGTGCAAGTGTCCCCTAGTTAACCTACATAGTTCAAGTGCCCGGTAGTTAACTTAGATAGTCTAAGTGCCCGCTAGGGAACGTACATAGTCTAAGTGCCCGCTAGGTAACCTAGATAGTGCATGTGCCCGGTAGTTAACCTACATATTCCAAGTGCCCGCTAGGTAACCTACATAGTCCAAGTGCCCTTTCGTTAACCTAGATAGTCCAAGTGCCGCTAGGTAACCTACATAGTGCAAGTGTCCCCTAGTTAACCTACATAGTCCAAGTGCCCGGTAGTTAACAAAGATAGTCAAAGTGCCCACTAGTTAACATAGATAGTCCAAGTGCCCGATAGGGAACCTACATAGTCCAAGTGCCCGGTAGTTAACATAGATAGTCCAAATGCCCACTAGTGAACATAGATAGTCCAAGTGCCCGCTAGGGAACCTACATAGTCCAAGTGCCCACTAGGTAACCTAGATAGTGCATGTGCCCAGTAGTTAACCTACATATTCCAAGTGCCCGCTAGGTAACATAGATAGTCCAAGGGCCCACTAGTTAACCTACATAGTCCAAGTTCCCGCTCTGGAACCTACATAGTCCAAGTGCCTGCTAGGGAACCTACATAGTTCAAGTGTCCGTAGGGAACATACAGAGGCCAAGTGCCTGGTAGGGAATCTACATAGTCCAAGGGCCCGCTAGTTAACGTAGATAGTCCAAGTGCCGCTAGATAATCTACATAGTCCAAGGGCCCGCTAGTTAACCTACATAGTCCAAGTGCCCGCTAGTTAACCTAGATAGTCCAAGTGCCCGCTAGTTAACCTAGATAGTCCAGGTGCCCGCTAGTTAACCAGGATCATCAAAGTGCCCTCTAGTTAACTTACGTAGTCCAAAGGCCTGCTAGTTAACCTACATAGCGCAAGGGCCCACTAGTTAACCTTGATAGTCCAAGTGCCGCTAGTTAACCTACATAGTCCAAGTTCCCGCTAGGTAACCTAGACAGTCCAAGTGACCATTAGGTTACCTACATAGTCCAAGTGCCCGTTCGTTAACCTACATAGTCCTAGTGCCTGTTAGGTAACGTAGATAGCCCAAGTGCCCGCTAGGTAACCTACATAGTCCAAGTGCCCTTTCGTTAACCTAGATAGTCCAAGTG
Source organism: Tenrec ecaudatus (assembly GCF_050624435.1). Lineage (NCBI taxonomy): Eukaryota > Metazoa > Chordata > Mammalia > Afrosoricida > Tenrecidae > Tenrec > Tenrec ecaudatus. Next base: position 776,500 of record NW_027457738.1, read on the forward strand.
CCGCTAGGTAACCTACATAGTGCAAGTGTCCCCTAGTTAACCTACATAGTCCAAGTGCCCGGTAGTTAACAAAGATAGTCAAAGTGCCCACTAGTTAACATAGATAGTCCAAGTGCCCGATAGGGAACCTACATAGTCCAAGTGCCCGGTAGTTAACATAGATAGTCCAAATGCCCACTAGTGAACATAGATAGTCCAAGTGCCCGCTAGGGAACCTACATAGTCCAAGTGCCCACTAGGTAACCTAGATAGTGCATGTGCCCAGTAGTTAACCTACATATTCCAAGTGCCCGCTAGGTAACATAGATAGTCCAAGGGCCCACTAGTTAACCTACATAGTCCAAGTTCCCGCTCTGGAACCTACATAGTCCAAGTGCCTGCTAGGGAACCTACATAGTTCAAGTGTCCGTAGGGAACATACAGAGGCCAAGTGCCTGGTAGGGAATCTACATAGTCCAAGGGCCCGCTAGTTAACGTAGATAGTCCAAGTGCCGCTAGATAATCTACATAGTCCAAGGGCCCGCTAGTTAACCTACATAGTCCAAGTGCCCGCTAGTTAACCTAGATAGTCCAAGTGCCCGCTAGTTAACCTAGATAGTCCAGGTGCCCGCAGGTTAACCAGGATCATCAAAGTGCCCTCTAGTTAACTTACGTAGTCCAAAGGCCTGCTAGTTAACCTACATAGCGCAAGGGCCCACTAGTTAACCTTGATAGTCCAAGTGCCGCTAGTTAACCTACATAGTCCAAGTTCCCGCTAGGTAACCTAGACAGTCCAAGTGACCATTAGGTTACCTACATAGTCCAAGTGCCCGTTCGTTAACCTACATAGTCCTAGTGCCTGTTAGGTAACGTAGATAGCCCAAGTGCCCGATAGGGAACGTACATAGTCCAAGTGCCCGCTAGTTAACCTACATAGTCCAAGTGCCGCTAGGTATCCTACATAGTGCAAGTGTCCCCTAGTTAACCTACATAGTCCAAGTGCCCGATAGTTAACATAGATAGTCCAAGTGCCCACTAGTTAACATAGATCGTCCAAGTGCCCGCTAGGGAACGTACATAATCCAAGTGCCCGCTAGGTAACCTAGATAGTGCATGTGACCGGTAGTTAACCTGCATAGTCCAAGTGCCCGCTAGGTAACCTAGATAGTCCAAGGGCCCGCTAGATAACCTACATAGTCCAAGTGCCCGGTAGTTAACTTACATAGTTCAAGTGCCCGCTCTGGAACCTACATAGTCCAAGTGCCTGCTAGGGAACCTACATAGTCCAAGTGCCCGTTCGTTAACCTACATAGTCCAAGTGCCCGTTAGGTAACGTAGATAGCCCAAGTGCCCGATAGGGAACGTACATAGTCTAAGTGCCCGCTAGGTAACTTAGATAATCCAAGTGCCCGCTAGTTAACCTACATAGTCCAAGTGCCTCCTAGGTAAACTACATAGTCCAAGCCCCCACTAGGTAACCTAGACAGTCCAATTGCCCCCTAGTTAACCTAGACAGTACAAGTACCCAATAGGGAACCTACATAGTCCAAGTGCTCGCTAGGCAACCTACATAGTCCACGTGCCCGTTAGTTAACCTAGATAGTTAAATTGCATGCTAGGTAACCTAAATAGTACAAGTGCCCGCTAGGGAACCTACATAGTCCAAGTGCCTCCTAGGTAAACTACATAGTCCAAGCCCCCACTAGGTAACCTAGACAGTCCAATTGCCCCCTAGTTAACCTAGACAGTACAAGTACCCAATAGGGAACCTACATAGTCCAAGTGCTCGCTAGGCAATCTACATAGTCCACATGCCCGTTAGTTAACCTAGATAGTCAAATTGCATGCTAGGTAACCTAAATAGTCCAAGTGCCCGCTAGGGAACCTACATAGTCCAAGTGCCCGCTAGGTAACCTAGATAATCCAATTGCCCGTTAGCTAACCTAGATAGTCGAAGTGTCCACTAGTTAACCTACATTGTCCAAGTGCCCGTTCGTTAACATAGATAGGCCAAGTGCCTGCTAGGTAACCTAGACAGTCCAAGTACCCGCTAGGTTACCGACATAGTCCAAGTACACATTCCTTAACCTAGATAGTCCAAGTGCCCGCTGGTAACCTACATAGTCCAAGGGCCCGCTAGGTAACCTTGATAGTCCATGTGCCTTCTAGTTAACCTACATAGTCCAAGTGCCCGCTAGGTAACATCCATAGTCCAAGTGCCCACTAGGTAACCTAAATAATCCAAAAGCCCGCTAGGGAAACTACATAGTCCATGTGCCCGCTAGTTAACCTAGATAGTCCAAGTGCCCGCTAGTAAACCTAGATAGTCCAAGGGCCCGCTAGTTAATCTAGATAGTCTATGTGCCCGCTAGTTAACCTAGATAGTCCAAGTGCCCGCTAGGGAACCTACATAGTCCAAGTGCCCGTTCGGTAACCTAGATAGTCCAAATGCCCGTCAGGAAACCCACATAGTCCAAGTGCCCAATAGAGTACTTACATATTCCAAGGGCCCGCTAGGGAACCTACATAATCCTAGTGCCCGTTAGTTAACCTAAATAGTCCAAGTGCCCGCTTGGTAACCTAGATAGTCCAACAGCCCGCTAGGTAACCTACATACTCCAAGAACCCACTAGGTAACGTAGATAATTCAAGTGCCAGCTATGTAACCTAGATACTCCAAGTGCCCGCTAGGTAACCTACAAAATCTAAGTGCCCGCTAGGGTATCTATGTAGTCCAAATGCCCGCTAGGGAATCTATATAGTCCAAGGGCGCGCTTGTTAACGTAGATAGTCCAAGTGACGCTAGTTAATCTACATAGTCCAAGGGCCCGCTAGTTAACCTACATAGTCCAAGTACCCGCTAGATAACCTAGATCGTCCAAGTGCCCGCTAGGTAACCTATATAGTCCAAGGGCCCACTAGTTAACCTACATAGTCCAAGGGCCCGCTAGGTAACCTACAAAGTCTAAGTGCCCGCTAGGTTATCTATATAGTCCAAATGCCCGCTAGGGAACCTACATAGTCCAAGTGCCCGCTAGTAAACCTACATCGTCCAAGTGCCCGCTATTTAACCAACATAGTCAATGGGCCCACTAGTTAACCTACATAGTGCAAGAGCCCGCTAGTTAACATAGATCGTGCAAGTGTCTGCTAGTTAACCTACATAGTCCAAGTGCCAGTTAGCTAACCTAGTTAGTGCAAGGGCCCGCTAGTTGACTTACATAGTCCAAGTGCCCGCTAGTTAACCTAGATAGTCCTAGTGCCCGTTAGTTAACCTAGAGTGTCCTGTTGCCCACTAGGGGACGTATTTAGTCCAAGTGCCCGTTAGCTAACCTAGATAGTCCAAGTGCCCGCTAGTTAACATTGACCATCCAAGTGCCCGCTCGTTAACCTAGATAGTCCAAGTGCATGCTAGTTAACCTAGATAGTCCAAGTGCCCTCTAGTTACCTTAGATCGTCCAAGTGCCCCCTAGTTAACCAACATAGTCCAAGGGCCCGCTAGTTAACCTAAGTAGTCCAAGGTCCGCTAGTTAACCTAGATACTCCAAGTGCTCGCTAGTTAACCTAGATAGTCCAAGTGCCCGCTAGGGAACCTACATAGTCCAAGTGCCCGTTAGGTAACCTAGATAGTCCAAATGCCCGTCAGGAAACCCACATAGTCCAAGTGCCCAATAGAGAACTTACATATTCCAGGGCCCGCTAGGGAACCTACATAATCCAAGTGCCCGTTAGTTAACCTAAATAGTCCAAGTGCCCGCTTGGTAACCTAGATAGTCCAACAGCCCGCTAGGTAACCTACATACTCCAAGAACCCACTAGGTAACGTAGATAATTCAAGTGCCAGCTAGGTAACCTAGATAGTCCAAGTGCCCGCTAGGTAACCTACAAAATCTAAGTGCCCGCTAGGTTATCTATGTAGTCCAAATGCCCGCTAGGGAATCTATATAGTCCAAGGGCCCGCTTATTAACGTAGATAGTCCAAGTGCCCGCTAGTTAACCTATATAGTCCAAGGGCCCACTAGTTAACCTACATAGTCCAAGGGCCCGCTAGGTAACCTACAAAGTCTAAGTGCCCGCTAGGTTATCTATATAGTCCAAATGCCCGCTAGGGAACCTACATAGTCCAAGTGCCCGCTAGTTAACCTACATCGTCCAAGTGCCCGCTAGTTAACCAACATAGTCAATGGGCCCACTAGTTAACCTACATAGTGCAAGAGCCCGCTAGTTAACATAGATCGTGCAAGTGTCTGCTAGTTAACCTACATAGTCCAAGTGCCAGTTAGCTAACCTAGTTAGTGCAAGGGCCCGCTAGTTGACTTACATAGTCCAAGTGCCCGCTAGTTAACCTAGATAGTCCTAGTGCCCTCTCGTTAACTTAGATCGTCCAAGTGCCCGCTAGTTAACCAACATAGTCCAAGGGCCCGCTAGTTAACCTAAGTAGTCCAAGGTCCGCTAGTTAACCTAGATACTCCAAGTGCTCGCTAGTTAACCTACATAGTACAAGGGCCCGCTAGTTGACCTAGATAGTCCAAGTGTCCGCTAGTTAACCTAGATAGTCCAAGTGCCCGCTAGGTAACCTACATAGCCCAAGTGCCCGTTCGTTAACCTAGATAGTACAAGTGCCCGCTAGGTAACCTAGACTGTCCAAGTGCCCGCTAGGTTACCTACATATTACAAGTGCCCGTTCGTTAACCTAGATAGTCCAAGTGCCCGCTAGGAAATCTACATAGTCCAAGGGCCCGCTAGGTAACCTAGATAGTCCAAGTGCACCCTAGGTAACCTAGAGTCCAAGTGCTTGCTAGTTAATCTACATAGTCCAAGTGCCCACTATGTAACCTAGATAGTCAAAGTGCTTATTAGGTAATCTAGATAGTCCAAGTGCCCACTAGGTAACCTAAATAATACATATGCCCGCTAGGGAAACTATATAGTCCAAGTGCCCGCTAGTTAACCTAGATAGTCCAAGTGCCCGCTAGTAAACCTAGATAGTCCAAGTGCCCGCTAGTTAATCTAGATAATCCAAGTGCCCGCTAGTTAACCTAGATAGTCCAATGCCCGCTAGTTTACCTAGATCGTCTAAGTGCCCGCTAGTTAACCTAGATAATGAAAGTGCCCGCTAGTTAACCTAGATAGTCCAAGTGCCCGCTAGGGGACGTACATAGTCCAAGTGCCAGCTAGGTAACCTATATAGTCCAAGTGCCCACTAGGTAACCTAAATAATACAAATGCCCGCTAGGGAAACTATATAGTCCAAGTGCCCGCTAGTAAACCTAGATAGTCCAAGGGCCCGCTAGTTAATCTAGATAGTCCAAGTGCCCGCTAGTTAACCTATATAGGCCAATGCCCGCTAGTTTACCTAGATCGTCTAAGTGCCCGCTAGTTAACCTAGATAATCCAAGTGCCCGCTAGTTAACCTACATAGTCCTAGGGCCCACTAGTTAACCTAGATCGTCCAAGTGTCCTCTAGTTAACCTACATAGTCCAAATGCACGCTAGTTAACCTACATAGTCCAAGTGCCCGCTAGGTATCCTAGATAATCCAAGTGCCAGCTAATTAACCTATATCGTCCAAGTGCCCGCTAGTTAACCTAGATCGTCCAAGTGCACACTAGTTAACCTACATAGTCAATGGGCCCGCTAGTTAACCTACATAGTGCAAGAGCCCGCTAGTTAACCTAGATCGTGCAAGTGTCCGCTAGTTAACCTACATAGTCCAAGTGCCAGTTAGCTAACCTAGATAGTCCAAGGGCCTGCTAGTTAACCTACATAGTCCAAGTTCCCGCTAGGTAACCTACATAGTCCAAGTGTCCGCTAGTTAACCTACATAGTCCAATTGCCCGGTAGTTAACTTACATAGTCCAAGTGCCCGCTCTGGAACCTACATAGTCCACGTGCCTGCTAGGGAACCTACATAATTCAAGTGTCCGTAGGGAACATACAGAGTCCAAGTGCCCGCTAGGGAATCTACATAGTCCAAGGGCCCGCTAGTTAACCTAGATCGTCCAAGTGCCGCTAGATAATCTACATAGTTCAAGGGCCCGCTAGTTAACCTAGATCGTCCAAGTGCCCTCTACTTAACCTACATAGTCAATGGGCCCGCTACTTAACCTACATAGTGCAAGAGCCAGCTAGTTAACCTAGATCGTGCAAGTGTCCGCTAGTTAACCTACATAGTCCAAGTGCCAGTTAGCTAACCTAGATAGTCCAAGGGCCTGCTAGTTAACCTACATAGTCCAAGTGCCCGCTAGGTAACCTACAAAGTCCAAGTGTCCGCTAGGTATCCTATATAGTCTAAATGCCCGCTAGGGAACCTACATAGTCCAAGTGCCCGCTAGTTAACCTATTGTCCAAGGGACCGCTAGTTAACCTAGATAGGCCATGTACCCGCTAGTTAACCTAGATCGTCCAATTGTCCGCTAGTTATCCTACATAGTCCAAGTGCCCGTTCGGTAACCTAGATAGTCAAGAGCCCTTTAGGGAACCGAGATAGTCCAAGTGCCCGTTAGGGAACCTACATAGTCCAATTGCCCGCTCTGGAACATACATAGTCCACGTGCCCGTTAGTTAACCTAGATAATCCAAGTGCCCGCTAGTTAACCTAGATAGTCCAAGTGCCCGCTAGGTAACCTACATAGTCCAAGTGCCCGCTAGGTAACCTATATAGTGCAAATGCCCGCTAGTTAACCTAGATAGTCCAAGTGCCCGCTAGTTAACCTTGAGAGTCCAAGTGCCTTCTAGTTAACCTAAATAGTCCAATTGCCCGCTAGGTAACCTACATACTCCAAGTGCCCACTAGGTAACCTAAATAATCCAAATGCCCGCTAGGGAAACTACATAGTCCAAGTGCCCGCTAGTTAACCTAGATAGTCCAAGTGCCCGCTAGTAAACCTAGATAGTCCAAGGACCCGCTAGTTAATCAAGATAGTCTTAGGACCCTCTAGTTAACCTAGATAGTCCAAGTGCCCGCTAGGGGACGTACATAATTCAAGTGCCTGTTAGGTAACCTAGATAGTCCAAGGTCCTGCTAGTTATCCTACATAGTCCAATGCCCGATAGGGAACCTACATAGTCCATGTGCCCGCTGGGGAACCTACATAGTCCAATTACCCAATAGGGAACCTACATATTCCAAGTGCCCGTTAGGGAACCTAGATAGTCCAAATGCCGGTAGGGAACCTATATAGTCCAAGTGCCCGCTAGGGAACCTACATAGTCAAAGTGCCCGCTAGGGAACCTGCATTGTACAAGTGCCCGCTAATTAACCTAGATAGTCCAAGTGCCCACTAGTTAACCTAGATAGTCCAAATGCCCGCTAGTTAACCTTGATCATCCAAGTGCCCGCTAGTTAACCTACATAGTCCAAGTTCCTGATAGCGAACCTACATGGTCCAAGTGCCCGCAGAGGAACCTACATAGTCCAAGTGCCTGATAGGGAACCTACATATTCCAAGTGCCCGTTAGGGAACCTAGATAGTCCAAGTGCCCGTAGGGGACCTATATAGTCCAAGTGCCCGCTAGTGAACCTACATAGTCAAAGTGCCCGCTAGGGAACCTGCATTGTGCAAATGCCCGCTAGTTAACCTAGATTGTCCAAGTGCCCGCTAGTTAACCTACATAATCCAAGGTCAGCTATTTAACCTAGATAGTCCAAGTGCCCGCTAGTTAACCTACATAGTCCAAGAACCCGCATGTTAGCCTAGATAGTCCAAGTGCCCGCTAGTTTACCTACATAGTCCAAGGGCCCGCTAGTTAACCTAGAAATTCAATTGCCCGCTAGTTAACCTACATAGTCAAAGTGCCCTTAGGGAAACTATATAGTCCAAGTGACCGCTAGTTAACCTAGATAGTCCAAGTGCCCGCTAGGGAACCTACATAGTCCAAGTGCCCGTTAGGTAACCTAGATAGTCCAAATGCCCGTCAGGAAACCCACATAGTCCAAGTGCCCATAGAGAACTTACATATTCCAGGGCCCGCTAGGGAACCTACATAATCCAAGTGCCCGTTAGTTAACCTAAATAGTCCAAGTGCCCGCTTGGTAACCTAGATAGTCCAACAGCCCGCTAGGTAACCTACATACTCCAAGAACCCACTAGGTAACGTAGATAATTCAAGTGCCAGCTAGGTAACCTAGATAGTCCAAGTGCCCGCTAGGTAACCTACAAAATCTAAGTGACCGCTAGGTTATCTATGTAGTCCAAATGCCCGCTAGGGAATCTATATAGTCCAAGGGCCCGCTTGTTAACGTAGATAGTCCAAGTGCCGCTAGTTAATCTACATAGTCCAAGGGCCTGCTAGTTAACCTACATAGTCCAAGTACCCGCTAGTTAACCTAGATCTTCCAAGTGCCCGCTAGGTAACCTATATAGTCCAAGGGCCCACTAGTTAACCTACATAGTCCAAGGGCCCGCTAGGTAACCTACAAAGTCTAAGTGCCCGCTAGGTTATCTATATAGTCCAAATGCCCGCTAGGGAACCTACATAGTCCAAGTGCCCGCTAGTTAACCTACATCGTCCAAGTGCCCGCTAGTTAACCAACATAGTCAATGGGCCCACTAGTTAACCTACATAGCGCAAGAGCCCGCTAGTTAACATAGATCGTGCAAGTGTCTGCTAGTTAACCTACATAGTCCAAGTGCCAGTTAGCTAACCTAGTTAGTGCAAGGGCCCGCTAGTTGACTTACATAGTCCAAGTGCCCGCTAGTTAACCTAGATAGTCCTAGTGCCCGTTAGTTAACCTAGAGTGTCCAAGTGCCCACTAGGGGACGTATTTAGTCCAAGTGCCCGTTAGCTAACCTAGATAGTCCAAGTGCCCGCTAGTTAACATTGACCATCCAAGTGCCCGCTCGTTAACCTAGATAGTCCAAGTGCATGCTAGTTAACCTAGATAGTCCAAGTGCCCTCTAGTTACCTTAGATCGTCCAAGTGCCCCCTAGTTAACCAACATAGTCCAAGGGCCCGCTAGTTAACCTAAGTAGTCCAAGGTCCGATAGTTAACCTAGATACTCCAAGTGCTCGCTAGTTAACCTACATAGTACAAGGGCCCGCGAGTTGACCTAGATAGTCCAAGTGTCCGCTAGTTAACCTAGATAGTCCAAGTGCCCACTAGGTAACCTAAGTAGTCGAAATGTCCGATAGGAATCCTACATAGTCCAAGTGCCCGCTAGGTAACCTACATAGTCCAAGTGCCCGTTCATTAACCTATATAGTACAAGTGCCCGCTAGGTAACCTAGACTGTCCAAGTGCCCGCTAGGTTACCTACATATTACAAGTGCCCGTTCGTTAACCTAGATAGTCCAAGTGCCCGCTAGGAAATCTACATAGTCCAAGGGCCCGCTAGGTAACCTAGATAGTCCAAGTGCACCCTAGGTAACCTAGAGTCCAAGTGCTTGCTAGTTAACCTACATAGTCCAAGTGCCCACATGTAACCTAGATAGTCAAAGTGCCCCTTAGGTAACCTAGATAGTCCAAGTGCCCACTAGGTAACCTAAATAATACAAATGCCCGCTAGGGAAATTATATAGTCCAAGTGCCCGCTAGTTAACCTAGATAGTCCAAGTGCCCGCTAGTAAACCTAGATAGACCAGGGCCCGCTAGTTAATCTAGATAGTCCAAGTGCCCGCTAGTTAACCTAGATAGTCCAATGCCCGCTAGTTTACCTAGATTGTCTAAGTGCCCAGTAGTTAACCTAGATAATCCAAGTGCCCGCTAGTTAACCTACATTGTCCAAGGGCCCTCTAGTTAACCTAGATAGTTCAAGTGCCCGCTAGGGCACGTACATAGTCCAAGTGCCAGCTAGGTAACATATATAGTCCAAGTGCCCACTAGGTAACCTAAATATTACAAATGCCCGCTAGGGAAACTATATAGTCCAAGTGCCCGCTAGGTAACTGAGACAGTCCAAGTGTCTGCTAGGTAACCTACAAAGTCCAAATGCCTATTCATTAACCTACATAGTCCAAGGGCCCACTAGTTAACCTAGATCGTCCATGTGTCCTCTAGTTAACCTATATTGTCCAAGTGCCCTCTAGGGAACCTACATAGTCCAAGTGCCCGATAGGGAACCTACATAGTCCTAGGGCCCGCTAGTTAACCTAGATATTCCAAGTGCCCGCTAGGTAACCTAGATAGTCCAAGTGCCCGCTAGTTAACCTACATAGTCCAAGGGCCCACTAGTTAACCTAGATCGTCTAAGTGTCCTCTAGTTAACCTACATAGTCCAATTGCACGCTAGTTAACCTACATAGTCCAAGTGCCCGCTAGGTATCCTAGATAATCCAATTGCCAGCTAATTAACCTATATCGTTCAAGTGCCCGCTAGTTAACCTAGATCGTCCAAGTGCACACTAGTTAACCTACATAGTCAATGGGCCCGCTAGTTAACCTACATAGTGCAAGAGCCCGCTAGTTAACCTAGATCGTGCAAGTGTCCGCTAGTTAACCTACATAGTCCAAGTGCCAGTTAGCTAACCTAGATAGTCCAAGGGCCTGCTAGTTAACCTACATAGTCCAAGTTCCCGCTAGGTAACCTACATAGTCCAAGTGCCCGCTAGGTAACCTATATAGTCTAAATGCCCGCTAGGGAACCTACATAGTCCAAGTGCCCGCTAGTTAACCTATTGTCCAAGAGACCGCTAGTTAACCTAGATAGTCCAAATACCCGCTAGTTAACCTAGATCGTCCAATTGCCCGCTAGTTAACCTACATAGTCCAAGTGCCCGTTCGGTAACCTAGATAGTCCAAGTGCCCTTTAGGGAACCTAGATTGTCCAAGTGCCCTCTATGGAATCTACATAGTCCAATTGCCCGCTCTGGAACATACATAGTCCAAGTGCCCGTTAGTTAACCTAGATAATCCAAGTGCCCGCTAGTTAACCTAGATAGTCCAAGTGCCCGCTAGGTAACCTAGATAGTCCAAGTGCCCGCTAGTTAACCTTGATAGTCCAAGTGCCTTCTAGTAAACCTAAATAGTCCAAGTGCCTGCTAGGTAACCTACATAGTCCAAGTGCCCACTAGGTAACCTAAATAATCCAAATGCCTGCTAGGGAAACTACATAGTCCTAGTGCCGGCTAGTTAACCTAGATAGTCCAAGTGCCCGCTAGGGGAAGTACATAGTCCAAGTGCCCGCTATGTAACCTAGATAGCCCAAGTGCGCACTAGGGTATGTACATAGTTCAAGTGCCCGCTAGGTAACCTAGATTGTCCAAGTGTGCGCTAGTTAACCTATATAGTCCAAGTGCCCTCTAGGTAACCTAGATAGTCCAAGGTCCTGCTAGTTAACCTACATAGTCCAATGCCCGATAGGGAACCTACATAGTCCATGTGCCCGCTGATGAACCTACCTAGTCCAAGTACCCGATAGGGAACCTACATATTCCAAGTGCCCGTTAGGGAACCTAGATAGTCCAAATGCCGGTAGGGAACCTATATAGTCCAAGTGCCCGCTAGGGAACCTATATAGTCAAAGTGCCCGCTAGGGTACCTGCATTGTACAAGTGCCCGCTAATTAACCTAGATAGTCCAAGTGCCCGCTAGTTAACCTAGATAGTCCAAGTGCCCGCTAGTTAACCTTGATCATCGAAGTGCCCGCTAGTTAACCTACATAGTCCAAGGGCCCTCTAGTTAACCTAGATAGTCCAAGTGCCCGCTAGGGGACGTACATAGTCCAAGTGCCAGCTAGGTAACCTATATAGTCCAAGTGCCCACTAGGTAACCTAAATAATACAAATGCCCGCTAGGGAAACTATATAGTCCAAGTGCCCGCTAGTAAACCTAGATAGTCCAAGGGCCCGCTAGTTAATCTAGATAGTCCAAGTGCCCGCTAGTTAACCTATATAGGCCAATGCCCGCTAGTTTACCTAGATCGTCTAAGTGCCCGCTAGTTAACCTAGATAATCCAAGTGCCCGCTAGTTAACCTACATAGTCCTAGGGCCCACTAGTTAACCTAGATCGTCCAAGTGTCCTCTAGTTAACCTACATAGTCCAAATGCACGCTAGTTAACCTACATAGTCCAAGTGCCCGCTAGGTATCCTAGATAATCCAAGTGCCAGCTAATTAACCTATATCGTCCAAGGGACCGCTAGTTAACCTAGATAGGCCATGTACCCGCTAGTTAACCTAGATCGTCCAATTGTCCGCTAGTTATCCTACATAGTCCAAGTGCCCGTTCGGTAACCTAGATAGTCAAGAGCCCTTTAGGGAACCGAGATAGTCCAAGTGCCCGTTAGGGAACCTACATAGTCCAATTGCCCGCTCTGGAACATACATAGTCCACGTGCCCATTAGTTAACCTAGATAATCCAAGTGCCCGCTAGTTAACCTAGATAGTCCAAGTGCCCGCTAGGTAACCTACATAGTCCAAGTGCCCGCTAGGTAACCTATATAGTGCAAATGCCCGCTAGTTAACCTAGATAGTCCAAGTGCCCGCTAGTTAACCTTGAGAGTCCAAGTGCCTTCTAGTTAACCTAAATAGTCCAATTGCCCGCTAGGTAACCTACATACTCCAAGTGCCCACTAAGTAACCTAAATAATCCAAATGCCCGCTAGGGAAACTACATAGTCCAAGTGCCCGCTAGTTAACCTAGATAGTCCAAGTGCCCGCTAGTAAACCTAGATAGTCCAAGGACCCGCTAGTTAATCAAGATAGTCTTAGGGCCCTCTAGTTAACCTAGATAGTCCAAGTGCCCGCTAGGGGACGTACATAATTCAAGTGCCTGCTAGGTAACCTAGATAGTCCAAGGTCCTGCTAGTTATCCTACATAGTCCAATGCCCGATAGGGAACCTACATAGTCCATGTGCCCGCTGGGGAACCTACATAGTCCAATTACCCGATAGGGAACCTACATATTCCAAGTGCCCGTTAGGGAACCTAGATAGTCCAAATGCCGGTAGGGAACCTATATAGTCCAAGTGCCCGCTAGGGAACCTACATAGTCAAAGTGCCCGCTAGGGAACCTGCATTGTACAAGTGCCCGCTAATTAACCTAGATAGTCCAAGTGCCCACTAGTTAACCTAGATAGTCCAAATGCCCGCTAGTTAACCTTGATCATCCAAGTGCCCGCTAGTTAACCTACATAGTCCAAGTTCCTGATAGCGAACCTACATGGTCCAAGTGCCCGCAGAGGAACCTACATAGTCCAAGTGCCTGATAGGGAACCTACATATTCCAAGTGCCCGTTAGGGAACCTAGATAGTCCAAGTGCCCGTAGGGGACCTATATAGTCCAAGTGCCCGCTAGTGAACCTACATAGTCAAAGTGCCCGCTAGGGAACCTGCATTGTGCAAATGCCCGCTAGTTAACCTAGATTGTCCAAGTGCCCGCTAGTTAACTTACATAGTCCAAGGTCAGCTAGTTAACCTAGATAGTCCAAGTGCCCGCTAGTTAACCTACATAATCCAAGGTCAGCTATTTAACCTAGATAGTCCAAGTGCCCGCTAGTTAACCTACATAGTCCAAGAACCCGCATGTTAGCCTAGATAGTCCAAGTGCCCGCTAGTTTACCTACATAGTCCAAGGGCCCGCTAGTTAACCTAGAAATTCAATTGCCCGCTAGTTAACCTACATAGTCAAAGTGCCCTTAGGGAAACTATATTGTCCAAGTGCCCGCTAGTTAACCTAGATAGTCCAAGTGCCCGCTAGGGAACGTACATAGTCCAAGTGCCCGCTAGGTAACCTACATAGTCCAAGTGCCCGCTAGATAACCTAGATAGTCCAAGGTCCTTCTAGTTAACCTACATAGTCCAATGCCCGATAGGGAACCTACAAAGTCCAAGTGCCCGCTGAGGAACCTACATAGTCCAAGTGCCCGATAGGGAACCTACATATTCCAAGTGCCCGTTAGGGAACCTAGATAGTCCAAGTGCCCGTAGGGAACCTATATAGTCCAAGTGCCCGCTAGGGAACCTACATAGTCAAAGTGCCCGCTAGGGAATCTGCATTGTAAAAGTGCCCGCTAATTAACCTAGATAGTCCAAGTGCCCGCTAGTTAACCTAGATAGTCCAAGTGCCCGCTAGTTAACCTACATAGTCCAAGTGCCTGATAGGGAACCTACATAGTCCAAGTGCCCGCAGAGAAACCTACATAGTCCAAGTGCCGGTTAGGGAACCTAGATAGTCCAAGTGCCCGTAGGGAACCTATATAGTCCATGTGCCCGCTAGGGAACCTACATAGTCAAAGTGCCCGCTAGGGAACCTGCATTGTGCAAGTGCCCGCTAGTTAACCTAGATAGTCCAAGTGCCCGCTAGTTAACCTAGATAGTCGAAGTGCCCGATAGTTAACCTACATAGTCCAAGGTCAGCTAGTTAACTTAGATAGTCCAAGTGCCCGCTAGTTAACCTACATAGTCCAAGAACTTGCTAGTTAACCTAGATAGTCCAAGTGTCCGCTAGTTAACCTACATAGTCCAAGTGCCCGCTAGGTAATCTAGATAGTCCAAGTGCCCTTTAGGGAACCTAGATAGTCCAAGTGCCCGCTAGGGAACCTACATAGTCCAATTGCCCACTCTGGAACATACATAGTCCAAGTCCCCATTAGTTAGCCTAGATAATCCAAGTGCCTGCTAGTTAACCTAGATAGTCCAAGTGCCCGCTAGGTAACCTACATAGTCCAAGTGCCCGCTAGGTAACCTATATAGTCCAAATGTCCGCTAGGGAACCTAAATAGTCCAAGTGCCCGCTAGTTAACCTAGATAGTCCAAGTGCCCCCTAGTTAACCTACATAGTCCAAGTCCACGCTAGGTAGCCTAGACAGTCAAAGTGACCATTAGGTTACCTACATAGTCCAAGTGCCCGTTCGTTAACCTACATAATCCAAGTGCCCGCTAGGAAAACTTCGTAGTCCAAGTGCCCACTAGGTAACCTAGACAGTCCAATTGCCCGCTAGTGAACCTAGACAGTCCAAGTACCCGATAGGGAACCTACATAGTCCAAGTGCTCGCTAGGGAACCTACATAGTCCAAGTGATCGCTAGGCAACCTACATAGTCCAAATGCCCGTTAGTTAACCAATATAGTCAAAGTGCCTGCTAGGTAACCTAAATAGTCCAAGTGCCCGCTAGGGAACCTACATTGTCCAAGTGCCCGCTAGGTAACCTAGATAGTCCAATTGCCCATTAGCTAACCTAGATAGTCGAAGTGTCCGCTAGTTAACCTACATAGTCCAAGTGCCCGTTCGTTAACCTAGATAGGCCAAGTGCCCGCTAGGTAACCTAGACAGTCCAAGTGCCCGCTAGGTTACCTACATAGTCGAAATGCACGTTCGTTAACCTAGATAGTCCAAGTGCCCGCTGGGGACCTACATAGTCCAAGTGCCCGCTTGGTAACCTATATAGTTCAAGTGCCCACTAGGTAACCTAAATAATACAAATGCCCGCTAGGGAAACTATATAGTCCAAGTGCCCGCTAGTTAACCTAGATAGTCCAAGTGCCCGCTAGTAAACCTAGATAGTTCAAGGGCCCGCTAGTTAATTTAGATAGTCCAGGTGCCCGCTAGTTAACCTAGATAGTCCAATGCCCGCTAGTTTACCTAGATCGTCTAAGTGCCCACTAGTTAACCTAGATAATCCAAGTGCCCGCTAGTTAACCTACATAGTCCAAGGGCCCTCTAGTTAACCTAGATAGTCCAAGTGCCCGCTAGGGGACGTACATAGTCCAAGTGCCCGCTAGGTAACCTATATAGTCCAAGTGCCCACTAGGTAACCTAAATAATACAAATGCCCGCTAGGGAAACTATATAGTCCAAGTGCCCGCTAGTTAACCTAGATAGTCCAAGTGCCCGCTAGTAAACCTAGATAGTCCAAGGGCCCGCTAGTTAATCTAGATAGACCAAGTGCCCGCTAGGGAACCTACATAGTCAAAGGGTCCGCTAGGTAACCTATATATTCCAAGTGCCCGTTACCTAACCTAGATAGTCCAATTGCCCGCTATGCAACATACATAGTCCAAGTGCCCGCTAGTTAATCTACATAGTCCAACTGCCCGCTAGGTAACCTAGATAGTCCAAGTGCCCGCTAGGGAACTTACATAGTCCAAATGCCCGCTAGGCCACCTAGATAGTCCAAGTGCCCGTTCTTTAACCTAGACAGCCAAGTGCCCGCTTGGTAACCTAGACAGTCCAAGTGTCTGCTAGGTAACCTACAAAGTCCAAATGCCTGTTCGTTAACCTACATAGTCCAAGGGCCCACTAGTTAACCTAGATCGTCCAAGTGTCCTCTAGTTAACCTATATTGTCCAAGTGCCCGCTAGGGAACCTACATAGTGCAAGTGCCCGATAGGGAACCTACATAGTCCAAGGGCCCGCTAGTTAACCTAGATATTCCAAGTGCCCGCTAGTTAACCTAGATCGTCCAATGTCCGCTAGTTAACCTACATAGTCCAATTTCCCGTTAGGTAACCTAGATAGTACTAGTGCCCGCAAGGTAACCTACATAGTACAATTGCCCGCTAGGTAACCTAGATATTCCAAGTTCCTGTTAGCTAACCTAGATAATCCAAGTGCCCGCTAGGTAACCTACATAGTCCAAGTGCCCTTTCGTTAACCTAGATAGTCCATGTGCCCGCTAGGTAACCTACATAGTCAAAGGGTCCGCTAGGTTACCTTTATAGTCCAAGTGCCCGTTACCTAACCTAGATAGTCCAATTGCCCGCTATGCAACATACATAGTCCAAGTGCCCGCTAGTTAATCTACATAGTCCAACTGCCCGCTAGGTAACGTAGATAGTCCAAGTGCCTGCTAGTTAACCTACATAGTCCAAGAACCCGCTAGTTAGCGTAGATAGTCCAAGTGCCCGCTAGTTTACCTACATTGTCCAAGGGCCCACTAGCTAACTAAGATATTCCAAGTGCCCGCTAGTTAACCTACATAGTGACAGTGCTCTTACCGAACCCATATAGTACAAGTGCCCGCTAGGGAACCTACATAGTCAAATTGCCCGCTAGTGAACCTGCATTGTACAAGTGCCCGCTAATCAACCTAGATAGTCCAAGTGCCCGCTAGTAAACCTAGATAGGCCAAGTGCCCACTAGTTAACCTTGATCATCCAAGTGCCCGCTAGTTAACCTACATAGTCCAAGTGCCTGAGAGGGAACCTACATAGTCCAAGTGCCCGCAGAGGAACCTACATAGTCCAAGTGCCCGCTAGGTAACCTAGATATTCCAAGTTCCTGTTAGCTAACCTAGATAATCCAAGTGCCCGCTAGGTAACCTACATAGTCCAAGTGCCCTTTCGTTAACCTAGATAGTCCAAGTGCCTGCTAGGTAACCTACATAGTCAAAGGGTCCGCTAGGGAACCTATATAGTCCAAGTGCCCGTTACCTAACCTAGATAGTCCAATTGCCCGCTATGCAACATACATAGTCCAAGTGCCCGCTAGTTAATCTACATAGTCCAACTGCCCGCTAGGTAACCTAGATAGTCAAAGTGCCCGCTAGGGAACTTACATAGTCCAAATGCCCGCTAGGCAACCTAGATAGTCCAAGTGCCCGTTCGTTAACCTAGATAGCCAAGTGCCCGCTAGTAACCTAGACAGTCCAAGTGTCTGCTAGGTAACGTACATAGTCCAAATGCCCGTTCGTTAACCTACATAATCCAAGGGCCCACTAGTTAACCTAGATCGTCCAAGTGTCCTCTAGTTAACCTACATAGTCCAAATGCACGCTAGTTAACCTACATAGTCCAAGTTCCCGTTAGGTAACCTAGATAGTACAAGTGCCCGCAAGGTAACCTTCATAGTTCAAGTGCCCGCTAGGTAACCTAGATATTCCAAGTTCCTGTTAGCTAACCTAGATAATCCAAGTGCCCGCTAAGTAACCTACATAGTCCAAGTGCCCTTTCGTTAACCTACATAATCCAAGTGCCCGCTAGGAAAACTACATAGTCCAAGTGCCCACTAGGTAACCTAGACAGTTCAATTGCCCGCTAGTTAACCTAGACAGTCCAAGTACCCGATAGGGAACCTACATAATCCAAGTGCTCGCTAGGGAACCTACATAGTCCAAGTGATCGCTAGGCAACCTACATAGTCCAAATGCCCGTTAGTTAACCTAGATAGTCAAAGTGCCTGCTAGGTAACCTAAATAGTCCAAGTGCCCGCTAGGGAACCTACATAGTCCAAATGCCCGCTAGGTAACCTAGATAGTCCAATTACCCGTTCGTTAACCTAGAGAGGCCAAGTGCCCGCTAGGTAACCTAGACAGTCCAAGTGTCCGCTAGTTAACCTAGATAGTCCAATGCCCGCTAGTTTACCTAGATCGTCTAAATGCCCGCTAGTTAACCTAGATAATGCAAGTGCCCGCTAGTTAACCTACATAGTCCAAGGGCCCTCTAGTTAACTTAGATAGTCCAAGTGCCCGCTAGGGGACGTACATAGTCCAAGTGCCCGCTAGGTAACCTACATAGTCCAAGTGCCCGCTAGATAACCTAGATAGTCCAAGGTCCTGCTAGTTAACCTACATAGTCCAATGCCCGATAGGGAACCTACAAAGTCCAAGTGCCCGCTGAGGAACCTACATAGTCCAAGTGCCCGATAGGGAACCTACATATTCCAAGTGCCCGTTAGGGAACCTAGATAGTCCAAGTGCCCGTAGGGAACCTATATAGTCCAAGTGCCCGCTAGGGAACCTACATAGTCAAAGTGCCCGCTAGGGAATCTGCATTGTAAAAGTGCCCGCTAATTAACCTAGATAGTCCAAGGGCCCGCTAATTAACCTAGATAGTCCAAGTGCCCGCTAGTTAACCTACATAGTCCAAGTGCCTGATAGGGAACCTACATAGTCCAAGTGCCCGCAGAGGAACCTACATAGTCCAGTTCCGGTTAGGGAACCTAGATAGTCCACGTGCCCGTAGGGAACCTATATAGTCCATGTGCCCGCTAGGGAACCTACATAGTCAAAGTGCCCGCTAGGGAACCTGCATTGTGCAAGTGCCCGCTAGTTAACCTAGATAGTCCAAGTGCCCGCTAGTTAACCTAGATAGTCGAAGTGCCCGATAGTTAACCTACATAGTCCAAGGTCAGCTAGTTAACCTAGATAGTCCAAGTACCCGCTAGTTAACCTACATAGTCCAAGAACCTGCTAGTTAACCTAGATAGTCCAAGTGTCCGCTAGTTAACCTACATAGTCCAATTGCCCGCTAGGTAATCTAGATAGTCCAAGTGCCCTTTAGGGAACCTAGATAGTCCAAGTGCCCGCTAGGGAACCTACATAGTCAAATTGCCCACTCTGGAACATACATAGTCCAAGTCCCCATTAGTTAGCCTAGATAATCCAAGTGCCTGCTAGTTAACCTAGATAGTCCAAGTGCCCGCTAGGTAACCTACATAGTCCAAGTGCCCGCTAGGTAACCTATATAGTCCAAATGTCCGCTAGGGAAACTACATAGTCCAAGTGCCCGCTAGTTAACCTAGATAGTCCAAGAGCCCGCTAGTTAACCTACATAGTCCAAGTCCCCGCTAGGTAGCCTAGACAGTCAAAGTGACCATAGGTTACCTACATAGTCCAAGTGCCCGTTCGTTAACCTACATAATCCAAGTGCCCGCTAGGAAAACTACATAGTCCAAGTGCCCACTAGGTAACCTAGACAGTCCAATTGCCCGCTAGTTAACCTAGACAGTCCAAGTACCCGATAGGGAACCTACATAGTTCAAGTGCTCGCTAGGGAACCTACATAGTCCAAGTGATCGCTAGGCAACCTACAAGTCCAAATGCCCGTTAGTTAACCAATATAGTCAAAGTGCCTGCTAGGTAACCTAAATAGTCCAAGTGCCCGCTAGGGAACCTACATTGTCCAAGTGCCCGCTAGGTAACCTAGATAGTCCAATTGCCCATTAGCTAACCTAGATAGTCGAAGTGTCCGCTAGTTAACCTACATAGTCCAAGTGCCCGTTCGTTAACCTAGATAGGCCAAGTGCCCGCTAGGTAACTTAGACAGTCCAAGTGCCCGCCAGGTTACCTACATAGTCGAAGTGCACGTTCGTTAACCTAGATAGTCCAAGTGCCCGCTGGTGACCTACATAGTCCAAGTGCCCGCTAGGTAACCTATATAGTTCAAGTGCCCACTAGGTAACCTAAATAATACAAATGCCCGCTAGGGAAACTATATAGTCCAAGTGCCCGCTAGTTAACCTAGATAGTCCAAGTGCCCCCTAGTAAACCTAGATAGTTCAAGGGCCCGCTAGTTAATCTAGATAGTCCAGGTGCCCGCTAGTTAACCTAGATAGTCCAATGCCCGCTAGTTTACCTAGATCGTCTAACTGCCCACTAGTTAACCTAGATAATCCAAGTGCCTTCTAGTTAACCTACATAGTCCAAGGGCCCTCTAGTTAACCTAGATAGTCCAAGTGCCCGCTAGGGGACGTACATAGTCCAAGTGCCCGCTAGGTAACCTATAATCCAAGTGCCCACTAGGTAACCTAAATAATACAAATGCCCGCTAGGGAAACTATATAGTCCAAGTGCCCGCTAGTTAACCTAGATAGTCCAAGTGCCCGCTAGTAAACCTTGATAGTCCAAGGGCCCGCTAGTTAACCTAGATAGACCAAGTGCCCGCTAGTTAACCTAGATAGTCCAATGCCCGCTAGTTTACCTAGATCGTTTAAGTGCCTGCTAGTTAACCTAGATAATGCAAGTGCCCGCTAGTTACCCTACATAGTCCAAGTGCCCTCTAGTTAAACTAGATAGTCCAAGTGCCCGCTAGGGGACGTACATAGTCCAAGTGCCCGCTAGGTAACCTAGATAGTCCAAGTGCCCTCTAGTTAAACTACATAGTCCAAGTGCCCGCTAGATAACCTAGATAGTCCAAGGTCCTGCTAGTTAACCTACATAGTCCAATGCCCGATAGGGAACCTACAAAGTCCACGTGCCCGCTGATGAACCTACATAGTCCAAGTGCTCGATAGGGAACCTACATATTCCAAGTGCCCGTTAAGGAACCTAGATAGTCCAAGTGCCCGTAGGGAACCTATATATTCCAAGTGTCCGCTAGGTTACCTACATAGTCGAAGTGCACGTTCGTTAACCTAGATAGTCCAAGTGCCCGCTGGTGACCTACATAGTCCAAGTGCCCGCTAGGTAACCTATATAGTTCAAGTGCCCACTAGGTAACCTAAATAATACAAATGCCCGCTAGGGAAACTATATAGTCCAAGTGCCCGCTAGTTAACCTAGATAGTCCAAGTGCCCGCTAGTAAACCTAGATAGTTCAAGGGCCCGCTAGTTAATCTAGATAGTCCAGGTGCCCACTAGTTAACCTAGATAGTCCAATGCCCGCTAGTTTACCTAGATCGTCTAAGTGCCCACTAGTTAACCTAGATAATCCAAGTGCCCGCTAGTTAACCTACATAGTCCAAGGGCCCTCTAGTTAACCTATATAGTCCAAGTGCCCGCTAGGGGACGTACATAGTCCAAGTGCCCGCTAGGTAACCTATATAGTCCAAGTGCCCACTAGGTAACCTAAATAATACAAATGCCCGCTAGGGAAACTATATAGTCCAAGTGCCCGCTAGTTAACCTAGATAGTCCAAGTGCCCGCTAGTAAACCTAGATAGTCCAAGGGCCCGCTAGTTAATCTAGATAGACCAAGTGCCCGCTAGTTAACCTAGATAATGAAAGTGCCCGCTAGTTACCCTACATAGTCCAAGGGCCCTCTAGTTAAACTAGATAGTCCAAGTGCCCGCTAGGGGACGTACATAGTCCAAGTGCCCGCTAGGTAACCTAGATAGTCCAAGTGCCCTCTAGTTAACCTACATAGTCCAAGTGCCCGCTAGATAACCTAGATAGGCCAAGTTCCTGCTAGTTAACCTACATAGTCCAATGCCCGATAGGGAACCTACAAAGTCCACGTGCCCGCTGATGAACCTACATAGTCCAAGTGCCCGATAGGGAACCTACATATTCCAAGTGCCCGTTAAGGAACCTAGATAGTCCAAGTGCCCGTAGGGAACCTATATAGTCCAAGTGCCCGCTAGGGAACCTACATAGTCAAAGTGCCCGCTAGGGAATCTGCATTGTAAAAGTGCCCGCTAGTTAACCTAGATAGTCCAAGTGCCCGCTAGTTAACCTACATAGTCCAAGTGCCTGATAGGGAACCTACATAGTTCAAGTGCCCGTAGTGGAACCTACATAGTCCAAGTGCCGGTTAGGGAACCTAGATGTCCAAGTGCCCGTAGGGAACCTATATAGTCCAAGTGCCCGCTAGTGAACCTACATAGTCAAAGTGCCCGAGAGGGAACCTGCATTGTGCAAGTGCCCGCTAGTTAACCTAGATAGTCCAAGTGCCCGCTAGTTAACCTAGATAGTCGAAGTGCCCGATAGTTAACCTACATAGTCCAAGGTCAGCTAGTTAACCTAGATAGCCCAAGTGCCCGCTAGTTAACCTACATAGTCCAAGAACCTGCTAGTTAACCTAGATACTCCAAGTGCCCGCTAGTTAACCTACATAGTCCAAGGGCCCGCTAGTTAACCTAGATATTCCAAGTGCCCGCTAGTTAACCTAGATCGACCAAGTGTACGCTGGTTAACCTACATAGTCCAAGTTACCGTTAGGTAACCTAGATAGTATAAGTGCCCGCAAGGTAACCTTCATAGTTCAAGTGCCCGCTTGGTAACCTAGATATTCCAAGTTCCTGTTAGCTAACCTAGATAATTCAAGTGCCCGCTAAGTAACCTACATAGTCCAAGTGCCCTTTCGTTAACCTAGATAGTCCAAGTGCCCGCTAGGTAACCTACATAGTCCAAGGACCCGCTAGGTAACCTATATAGTCCAAGTGCCCGCTAAGAAACCAAGATAGTCCAAGTGCCCGTTAGGTAACCTAGATAGTCCAAGTGCCCGCTAGGTAACCTACATAGTCAAAGGGCCCGCTAGGTAACCTATATAGTCCAAGTGCCCGCTAAGAAACCAAGATAGTCCAAGTGCCAGTTAGGTAACCTACATAGTCCAAGTTCCCGCTAGGTAACCTAGATAATGCAAGTGCCCGTTACCTAACCTAGATAATCCAATTGCCCGCTATGCAACATACATAGTCCAAGTGCCCATTCGTTAACCTAGAAGTGCAAGTGCCCGCTAGGTAACCTACATAGTCCAAATGCCCGTTCGGTAACCTAGATAGTCCAAGTGCCCGCTAATTAACCTACATAGTCCAAGTGCCTGCTAGGTAACCTAGATAGTGCAAGTGCCCGCTAGGTAACCTACATAGTCCATGTGCCCGCTAGTTAACCTAGATAGTCCAAGTGCCCGTTCGTTAACCTAGATAGTCCAAGTGCCCACTAGGTAACCTAGACAGTCCAAGTGCCTGCTAGGTAACTTACATAGTCCAAATGCCCGTTCGTTAACCTACATAGTCCAAGGGCCCACTATTTAACATAGATCGTCCAAGTGTGTTTGGTTAACCTACATAGTCCAAGTGCCTGCAAGGTAACCTATATACTCCAAGTTCCAGCTATGTAACCTAGATAGTCCAAGGGCCCGCTAGTTAACCTACATATTCCAAGTGCCTGCTAGGTAAACTAGATAGTACAAGTGCCCGCTAAGGAACCTACATAGTCCAAGTGCACGCTAGTTAACCCATATTGTCCAAGTGCCCGCTAGTTAACCTAGATAGTCCAAGTGCCGCTAGGTAACCCACATAGTGCAAGTGTCCCCTAGTTAACCTATTTAGTCCAAGTGTCCGATAGTTAATATAGATAGTCCAAGTGCCCGCTAGGGAACGTACATAGTCCAAGTGCCCGCTAGGTAACCTAGATAGTGCAAGTGCCCGGTAGTTAACCTACATAGTCCAAGTGCCCGCTAGGTAACCTAGATAGTCTAAGGGCCCGCTAGTTAACCTTCATAATCCAAGTGCCCTGTAGTTAACTTACATAGTTCAAGTGTCCGTAAGGAACATATATAGTCCAAGTGCCCGCTAGGGAACATACAGATTCTAAGTGCCCGCTAGGGAACCTACGTAGTCCAAGTTCCCGCTAGGGAATCTACATAGTCCAAGGGCCCGCTAGTTAACGTAGATAGTCCAAGTGCCGCTAATTAATCTACATAGTCCAAGGGCCCGCTAGTTAACCTACATAGTCCAAGTATCCGCTAGTTAACCTAGATCGTCCAAGTGGCCGCTAGTTAACCTGCATAGTCCAAGGGCCCGCTAGTTAACCTACATCGTCCAAGGGCGCGCTAGTTAACCTAGATAGTCCAAGTGCCCCCTAGTTAACCTACATACTCCAAGTGCCCTATAGGTAACCTAGACAGTTCAAGTGACCACTAGGTTACCTACATAGTCCAAGTGCCCGTTCGTTAACCTACATAGTCCAAGTGCCCGCTAGATAACCAATATACTCCAAATGCCCGCTAGGGACCCTAATAGTCCAAATGCCCGCTAGTTAAACTAGATAGACCAAGTGCTCGCTAGTTAACATAGATAGTCGAAGTGCCCGCTAGTTAACCTAGAGAGACCAAGTGCACGCTAGAGAACCTATCTAGTCAAAGTGCCCAAGTGGGAACCTAAATAGTCCACGTGCCCGCTAGTTAACATAGATAGTCCAAGTACCCGCTAGGAAACGTACATAGTCCAAGTGCCCGATAGGTAACGTACATAGTCCATGTGCCCGCTAGGTAAACTAGATAGTCCAAGTGCCCGCTAGGGAACGTACATAGTCCAAGTGTCCTCTAGGTAACCTAGATAGTCCAAATGCCCGCTAGGTAACCCACATAGTCCAAGTGCCCGCTAGGGAACTTACATAGTCCAAAGGCCCGCTAGGGATCCTACATAGTCCAAGTGCCCGTTATTTAACCTAGGTAGTCCAAGTGCCCGCTTGGTAACCTAGATAGTCCAACAGCCCGGTAGGTAACCTACATACTCCAAGAACCCTCTAGGTAACGTAGATAGTTCAAGTGCCAGCTAGGTAACCTAGATAGTCCAAGTGCCCGCTAGGTAACCTACAAAGTTTAAGTGCCCGCTAGGTAATCTATATAGTCCAAATGCCCGTTAGGGAGCCTACATAGTCCAAATGCCCGCTAGGTAACCTAGATAGTCCAAGGGCCCGCTAGATAACCTACATAGTCCTAGTGCCCCCTAGTTAACTTACATTCTCCAAGTGCCCGATAGGGAACCTACATAGTCCAAGTTCCCGCTAGGTAACCTACATAGTCCAAATGCCCTCTAGTTAACCTACATAGTCCAAGTGCCCGCTAGGGAACCTACATAGTCCAAGTGCCCGTTAGGTTACCTAGATCGTCCAAATGCCCGCTAGGAAACCCACATAGTACAAGTGCCCGCTAGGGAACATACAAAGTCCAAGGGCCCGCTAGGTAACCTAGATAGTCCAAGTGCCCGCTAGTTAACCTACATAGTCCAAGTGCCCGCTAGGTAACCTAGATAGTCCAAGGTCCTGCTAGTTAACCTACATAGTCCAATGCCCGATAGGGAACCTACAAAGTCCAAGTGCCCGCTGAGGAACCTACATAGTCCAAGTGCCCGATAGGGAACCTACATATTCCAAGTGCCCATTAGGGAACCTAGATAGTCCAAGTGCCCGTAGGGAACCTATATAGTCCAAGTGCCCGCTAGGGAACCTACATAGTCAAAGTGCCCGCTAGGGAATCTGAATTGTAAAAATGCCCGCTAATTAACCTAGATAGTCCAAGTGCCCGCTAGTTAACCTAGATAGTCCAAGTGCCCGCTAGTTAACCTACATAGTCCAAGTGCCTGATAGGGAACCTATATAGTCCAATTGCCCGCAGAGGAACCTACATAGTCCAAGTTCCGGTTAGGGAACCTAGATAGTCCAAGTGCCCGTAGGGAACCTATATAGTCCAAGTGCCCGCTAGGGAACCTACATAGTCAAAGTGCCCGCTAGGGAACCTGCATTGTGCAAGTGCCCGCTAGTTAACCTGGATAGTCCAAGTGCCCGCTAGTTAATCTAGATAGTCGAAGTGCCCGATAGTTAACCTACATAGTCCAAGGTCAGCTAGTTAACCTAGATAGTCCAAGTGCCCGCTAGTTAACCTACATAGTCCAAGGGCCCGCTAGTTAACCTAGATATTCCAAGTGCCCGCTAGTTAACCTAGATCATCCAAGTGTACGCTGGTTAACCTACATAGTCCAAGTTCCCGTTAGGTAACCTAGATAGTACAAGTGCCCCCAAGGTAACCTACATAGTTCAAGTGCCCGCTAGGTAACCTAGATATTCCAAGTTCCTTTTAGCTAACCTAGATAATCCAAGTGCCCACTAGGTAACCTACATAGTCCAAGTGCCCTTTCGTTTACCTAGATAGTCCAAGTGCCCGCTAGGTAACCTACATAGTCCAAGGGCCCGCTAGGTAACCTATATAGTCCAAGTGCCCGCTAAGAATCCAAGATAGTCCAAGTGCCCGCTAGGTAACCTACATAGTCCAAGTTCCCGCTAGGTAACCTAGATAGTCCAAGTGCGCGTTACCTAACCTAGATAATCCAATTGCCCACTATGCAACATACATAGTCCAAGTGCCCATTCGTTAACCTAGAAGTCCAAGTGCCCGCTAGGTAACCTACATAGTCCAAATGCCCAATAGGGAACCTAGATAGACCAAGTGCCCGCTAATTAACCTACATATTCCAAGTGCCCGCTAGGTAACCTAGATAGTGCAAGTGCCCGCTAGGTAACCTACATAGTCCATGTGCCCGCTAGTTAACCTAGATAGTCCAAGTGCCCGTTCGTTAACCTAGATAGTCCAAGTGCCCGCTCGGTAACCTAGACAGTCCAAGTGCCTGCTAGGTAACTTACATAGTCCAAATGCCCGTTCGTTAACCTACATAGTCCAAGGGTCCACTATTTAACCTAGATCGTCCAAGTGTCTTTGGTAAACCTACATAGTCCAAGTGCCCGCAAGGTAACCTATATTGTCCAAGTTTCAGCTATGTAACCTAGATAGTCCAAGGGCCCGCTAGTTAACCTACATAGTCCAAGTGCCCGCTAGGTAAACTAGATAGTCCAAGTGCCCGCTAAGGAACCTACATACTCCAAGTGCACGCTAGTTAACCCATATTGTCCAAGTGCCCGCTAGATAACCTAGACAGTCCAAGTGCCGCTAGGTAACCTACATAGTGCAAGTGTCCCCTAGTTAACCTACATAGTCCAAGTGCCTGCTAGTTAACATAGATAGTCCAAGTGCCCGCTAGGGAACGTACATAGTCCAAGTGCCCGCTAGGTAACCTAGATAGTGCAAGTGCACGGTAGTTAACCTACATAGTCCAAGTGCCTGCTAGGTAACCTAGATAGTCTAAGGGCCCGCTAGTTAACCTACATAGTCCAAGTGCCCGGTAGTTAACTTACATAGTTCAAGTGTCCGTAAGGAACATATATAGTCCAAGTGCCCGCAGGGAACATACAGAGACTAAGTACCCGCTAGGGAACCTACGTAGTCCAAGTGCCCGCTAGGGAATCTACATAGTCCAAGGGCCCGCTAGTTAACGTAGATAGTCCAAGTGCCGCTAGTTAATCTACATAGTCCAAGGGCCCCCTAGTTAACCTACATACTCCAAGTGCCCGATAGTTAACCTAGACAGTTCAAGTGACCACTAAGTTACCTACATAGTCCAAGTGCCCGTTCGTTAACCTATATAGTCCAAGTGCCCGCTAGGTAACCAATATACTCCAAATGCCCGCTAGGGACCCTAATAGTCCAAATGCCCGCTAGTTAACCTAGATAGTCCAAGTGCTCGCTAGTTAACATAGATAGTCCAAGTGCCCGCTAGTTAACCTAGATAGACCAAGTTCCCGCTAGGGAACCTATCTAGTCCAAGTGCCCAAGAGGGAACTTAAATAGTCCAAGTGCCCGCTAGTTAACATAGATAGTCCAATTACCCGCTAGGAAACATACATAGTGCAAGTGCCCGCTAGGTAACGTACATAGTCCAAGTGCCCACTAGATAACCTA
This sequence comes from Tenrec ecaudatus, assembly GCF_050624435.1. Taxonomy (NCBI): domain Eukaryota; kingdom Metazoa; phylum Chordata; class Mammalia; order Afrosoricida; family Tenrecidae; genus Tenrec; species Tenrec ecaudatus. The sequence continues at coordinate 804,375 of NW_027457738.1, forward strand.
GATAGTCCAAGTGCCTGCTAGGGAACGTACATAGTCCAAGTGCCCTCTAGGTAACCTAGATAGTCCAAGGGCCCGCTAGGTAACCTACACAGTCCTAGTGCCCCCTAGTTAACTTACATTCTCCATGTGCCCGATAGGGAACCTACATAGTCCAAGTTCCCGCTAGGTAACCTACATAGTCCAATGCCCTCTAATTAACATACATAGTCCAAGTGCCCGCAAGGGAACCTACATTGTCCAAGTGCCCGTTAGGTAACCTAGATCGTCCAAATGCCCGCCAGGAAACCCACATAGTACAAGTGCCCGCTAGGGAACTTACATAGTCCAAGGGCCCGCTAGGGAACCTACATATTCCAAGTGCCCGTTAGTTAACCTAGATAGTCCAAGTGCCCGCTTGGTAACCTAGATAGTCCAACAGACCGCTAGGTAACCTACATACTCCAAGAACCCTCTAGGTAACGTAGATATTTCAAGTGCCAGCAAGGTAACCTAGATAGTCCAAGTGCCCGCTAGGTAACCTACAGAGTCTAAGTGTCCGCTAGGTTATCTATATAGCCCAAATGCCCGCTAGGGAACATACATAGTCCAAGTGCCCGCTAGGTATCCTAGATAATCCAAGTGCCAGCTAATTAACCTATATCGTCCAAGTGCCCGCTAGTTAACCTAGATCGTCCAAGTGCACACTAGTTAACCTACATAGTCAATGGGCCCGCTAGTTAACCTACATAGTGCAAGAGCCCGCTAGTTAACCTAGATCGTGCAAGTGTCCGCTAGTTAACCTACATAGTCCAAGTGCCAGTTAGCTAACCTAGATAGTCCAAGGGCCTGCTAGTTAACCTACATAGTCCAAGTTCCCGCTAGGTAACCTACATAGTCCAAGTGCCCGCTAGGTAACCTATATAGTCTAAATGCCCGCTAGGGAACCTACATCGTCCAAGTGCCCGCTAGTTAACCTATTGTCCAAGGGACCGCTAGTTAACCTAGATAGTCCAAATACCCGCTAGTTAACCTAGATCGTCCAATTGTCCGCTAGTTAACCTACATATTCCAAGTGCCCGTTCGGTAACCTAGATAGTCCAAGTGCCCTTTAGGGAACCTAGATAGTCCAAGTGCCCGCTAGGGAACCTACATAGTCAAATTGCCCGCTCTGGAACATACATAGTCCAAGTGCCCGTTAGTTAACCTAGATATTCCAAGTGCCCGCTAGTTAACCTAGATAGTCCAAGTACCCGCTAGGTAACCTACATAGTCCAAGTGCCCGCTAGGTAACCTATATAGTCCAAATGACCCCTAGGGAACCTACATAGTCCAAGTGCCCGCTAGTTAACCTTGATAGTCCAAGTGCCTTCTAGTTAACCTAAATAGTCCAAGTGCCCGCTAGGTAACGTACATAGTCCAAGTGCCCACTAGGTAACCTAAATAATCCAAATGCCCGCTAGGGAAACTACATAGTCCAAGTGCCCGCTAGTTAACCTAGATAGTCCAAGTGCCCGCTCGTATACCTAGATAGTCCAAGGACCCGCTAGTTAATCTAGATAGTCCAAGGGACCTCTAGTTAACCTAGATAGTCCAAGTGCCCTCTAGGGGACGTACATAGTCCAAGTGCCCGCTAGTTAATTTACATAATCCAAGATAAGGTAGTTAACCTAGATAGTCCAAGTGCCCGCTAGTTATCCTACATAATCCAAGGTCAGCTAGTTAACCTAGATAGTCCAAGTGCCCGCTAGTTAACCTACATAGTCCAAGAACCCGCTAGTTAGCGTAGATAGTCCAAGTGCCCGCTAGTTTACCTACATTGTCCAAGGGCCCACTAGTTAACTAAGATATTCCAAGTGCCCGCTAGTTAACCTACATAGTGACAGTGCTCTTACCGAACCTATATAGTACAAGTGCCCACTAGGGAACCTACATAGTCAAATTGCCCGCTAGTGAACCTGCATTGTACAAGTGCCCGCTAATCAACCTAGATAGTCCAAGTGCCCGCTAGTTAACCTAGATAGGCCAAGTGCCCGCTAGTTAACCTTGATCATCCAGGTGCCCGCTAGTTAACCTACATAGTCCAAGTGCCTGAGAGGGAACATACATAGTCCAAGTGCCCGCAGAGGAAACTATATAGTCCATGTGCCCGCTAGGTAACCTAGATATTCCAAGTTCCTGTTAGCTAACCTAGATAATCCAAGTGCACGCTAGGTAACCTACATAGTCCAAGTGCCCTTTCGTTAACCTAGATAGTCCAAGTGCCCGCTAGGTAACCTACATAGTCAAAGGGTCCGCTAGGTAACCTATATAGTCCAAGTGCCCGTTACCTAACCTAGATAGTCCAATTGCCCGCTATGCAACATACATAGTCCAAGTGCCCGCTAGTTAATCTACATAGTCCAACTGCCCGCTAGGTAACCTAGATAGTCCATGTGCCTGCTAGGGAACTTACATAGTCCAAATGCCCGCTAGGCAACCTAGATAGTCCAAGTGCCCGTTCGTTAACCTAGATAGCCAAGTGCCCGCTAGGTAACCTAGACAGTCCAAGTGTCTGCTAGGTAACCTACATAGTCCAAATGCCCGTTCGTTAACCTACATAGTCCAAGGGCCCACTAGTTAACCTAGATCGTCCAAGTGTCCTCTAGTTAACCTACATAGTCCAAATGCACACTAGTTAACCTACATAGTCCAAGTGCCGCTAGGTAACCAACATAGTGCAAGTGTCCCCTAGTTAACCTACATAGTCCAAGTGCCCGGTAGTTAACAAAGATAGTCAAAGTGCCCACTAGTTAACATAGTTAGTCCAAGTGCCCGCTAGGGAACGTACATAGTCCAAGTGCCCGCTAGGTAACCTAGATAGTGCATGTGCCCGGTAGTTAACCTACATAGTCCAAGTGCCCGCTAGGTAACCTAGATAGTCCAAGTGCCCGCTAGTTATCCTACATAATCCAAGGTCAGCTAGTTAACCTAGATAGTCCAAGTGCCCGCTAGTTAACCTACATAGTCCAAGAACCCGCTAGTTAGCGTAGATAGTCCAAGTGCCCGCTAGTTTACCTACATTGTCCAAGGGCCCACTAGTTAACTAAGATATTCCAAGTGCCCGCTAGTTAACCTACATAGTGACAGTGCTCTTACCGAACCTATATAGTACAAGTGCCCACTAGGGAACCTACATAGTCAAATTGCCCGCTAGTGAACCTGCATTGTACAAGTGCCCGCTAATCAACCTAGATAGTCCAAGAGCCCGCTAGTTAACCTTGATAGGCCAAGTGCCCGCTAGTTAACCTTGATCATCCAGGTGCCCGCTAGTTAACCTACATAGTCCAAGTGCCTGAGAGGGAACATACATAGTCCAAGTGCCCGCAGAGGAACCTACATAGTCCATGTGCCCGCTAGGTAACCTAGATATTCCAAGTTCCTGTTAGCTAACCTAGATAATCCAAGTGGCCGCTAGGTAACCTACATAGTCCAAGTGCCCTTTCGTTAACCTAGATAGTCCAAGTGCCCGCTAGGTAACCTACATAGTCAAAGGGTCCGCTAGGTAACCTATATAGTCCAAGTGCCCGTTACCTAACCTAGATAGTCCAATTGCCCGCTATGCAACATACATAGTCCAAGTGCCCGCTAGTTAATCTACATAGTCCAACTGCCCGCTAGATAACCTAGATAGTCCATGTGCCTGCTAGGGAACTTACATAGTCCAAATGCCCGCTAGGCAACCTAGATAGTCCAAGTGCCCGTTCGTTAACCTAGATAGCCAAGTGCCCGCTAGGGAACCTAGACAGTCCAAGTGTCTGCTAGGTAACCTACATAGTCCAAATGCCCGTTCGTTAACCTACATAGTCCAAGGGCCCACTAGTTAACCTAGATCGTCCAAGTGTCCTCTAGTTAACCTACATAGTCCAAATGCACACTAGTTAACCTACATAGTCCAAGTGCCGCTAGGTAACCAACATAGTGCAAGTGTCCCCTAGTTAACCTACATAGTCCAAGTGCCCGGTAGTTAACAAAGATAGTCAAAGTGCCCACTAGTTAACATAGTTAGTCCAAGTGCCCGCTAGGGAACGTACATAGTCCAAGTGCCCGCTAGGTAACCTAGATAGTGCATGTGCCCGGTAGTTAACCTACATAGTCCAAGTGCCCGCTAGGTAACCTAGATAGTCCAAGTGCGCGTTACCTAACCTAGATAATCCAATTGCCCACTATGCAACATACATAGTCCAAGTGCCCATTCGTTAACCTAGAAGTCCAAGTGCCCGCTAGGTAACCTACATAGTCCAAATGCCCAATAGGGAACCTAGATAGACCAAGTGCCCGCTAATTAACCTACATATTCCAAGTGCCCGCTAGGTAACCTAGATAGTGCAAGTGCCCGCTAGGTAACCTACATAGTCCATGTGCCCGCTAGTTAACCTAGATAGTCCAAGTGCCCGTTCGTTAACCTAGATAGTCCAAGTGCCCGCTCGGTAACCTAGACAGTCCAAGTGCCTGCTAGGTAACTTACATAGTCCAAATGCCCGTTCGTTAACCTACATAGTCCAAGGGTCCACTATTTAACCTAGATCGTCCAAGTGTCTTTGGTAAACCTACATAGTCCAAGTGCCCGCAAGGTAACCTATATTGTCCAAGTTTCAGCTATGTAACCTAGATAGTCCAAGGGCCCGCTAGTTAACCTACATAGTCCAAGTGCCCGCTAGGTAAACTAGATAGTCCAAGTGCCCGCTAAGGAACCTACATACTCCAAGTGCACGCTAGTTAACCCATATTGTCCAAGTGCCCGCTAGATAACCTAGACAGTCCAAGTGCCGCTAGGTAACCTACATAGTGCAAGTGTCCCCTAGTTAACCTACATAGTCCAAGTGCCTGCTAGTTAACATAGATAGTCCAAGTGCCCGCTAGGGAACGTACATAGTCCAAGTGCCCGCTAGGTAACCTAGATAGTGCAAGTGCACGGTAGTTAACCTACATAGTCCAAGTGCCTGCTAGGTAACCTAGATAGTCTAAGGGCCCGCTAGTTAACCTACATAGTCCAAGTGCCCGGTAGTTAACTTACATAGTTCAAGTGTCCGTAAGGAACATATATAGTCCAAGTGCCCGCAGGGAACATACAGAGACTAAGTACCCGCTAGGGAACCTACGTAGTCCAAGTGCCCGCTAGGGAATCTACATAGTCCAAGGGCCCGCTAGTTAACGTAGATAGTCCAAGTGCCGCTAGTTAATCTACATAGTCCAAGGGCCCCCTAGTTAACCTACATACTCCAAGTGCCCGATAGTTAACCTAGACAGTTCAAGTGACCACTAAGTTACCTACATAGTCCAAGTGCCCGTTCGTTAACCTATATAGTCCAAGTGCCCGCTAGGTAACCAATATACTCCAAATGCCCGCTAGGGACCCTAATAGTCCAAATGCCCGCTAGTTAACCTAGATAGTCCAAGTGCTCGCTAGTTAACATAGATAGTCCAAGTGCCCGCTAGTTAACCTAGATAGACCAAGTTCCCGCTAGGGAACCTATCTAGTCCAAGTGCCCAAGAGGGAACTTAAATAGTCCAAGTGCCCGCTAGTTAACATAGATAGTCCAATTACCCGCTAGGAAACATACATAGTGCAAGTGCCCGCTAGGTAACGTACATAGTCCAAGTGCCCACTAGATAACCTAGATAGTCCAAGTGCCTGCTAGGGAACGTACATAGTCCAAGTGCCCTCTAGGTAACCTAGATAGTCCAAGGGCCCGCTAGGTAACCTACACAGTCCTAGTGCCCCCTAGTTAACTTACATTCTCCATGTGCCCGATAGGGAACCTACATAGTCCAAGTTCCCGCTAGGTAACCTACATAGTCCAATGCCCTCTAATTAACATACATAGTCCAAGTGCCCGCAAGGGAACCTACATTGTCCAAGTGCCCGTTAGGTAACCTAGATCGTCCAAATGCCCGCCAGGAAACCCACATAGTACAAGTGCCCGCTAGGGAACTTACATAGTCCAAGGGCCCGCTAGGGAACCTACATATTCCAAGTGCCCGTTAGTTAACCTAGATAGTCCAAGTGCCCGCTTGGTAACCTAGATAGTCCAACAGACCGCTAGGTAACCTACATACTCCAAGAACCCTCTAGGTAACGTAGATATTTCAAGTGCCAGCAAGGTAACCTAGATAGTCCAAGTGCCCGCTAGGTAACCTACAGAGTCTAAGTGTCCGCTAGGTTATCTATATAGCCCAAATGCCCGCTAGGGAACATACATAGTCCAAGTGCCCGCTAGGTATCCTAGATAATCCAAGTGCCAGCTAATTAACCTATATCGTCCAAGTGCCCGCTAGTTAACCTAGATCGTCCAAGTGCACACTAGTTAACCTACATAGTCAATGGGCCCGCTAGTTAACCTACATAGTGCAAGAGCCCGCTAGTTAACCTAGATCGTGCAAGTGTCCGCTAGTTAACCTACATAGTCCAAGTGCCAGTTAGCTAACCTAGATAGTCCAAGGGCCTGCTAGTTAACCTACATAGTCCAAGTTCCCGCTAGGTAACCTACATAGTCCAAGTGCCCGCTAGGTAATCTATATAGTCTAAATGCCCGCTAGGGAACCTACATCGTCCAAGTGCCCGCTAGTTAACCTATTGTCCAAGGGACCGCTAGTTAACCTAGATAGTCCAAATACCCGCTAGTTAACCTAGATCGTCCAATTGTCCGCTAGTTAACCTACATATTCCAAGTGCCCGTTCGGTAACCTAGATAGTCCAAGTGCCCTTTAGGGAACCTAGATAGTCCAAGTGCCCGCTAGGGAACCTACATAGTCAAATTGCCCGCTCTGGAACATACATAGTCCAAGTGCCCGTTAGTTAACCTAGATATTCCAAGTGCCCGCTAGTTAACCTAGATAGTCCAAGTACCCGCTAGGTAACCTACATAGTCCAAGTGCCCGCTAGGTAACCTATATAGTCCAAATGACCCCTAGGGAACCTACATAGTCCAAGTGCCCGCTAGTTAACCTTGATAGTCCAAGTGCCTTCTAGTTAACCTAAATAGTCCAAGTGCCCGCTAGGTAACGTACATAGTCCAAGTGCCCACTAGGTAACCTAAATAATCCAAATGCCCGCTAGGGAAACTACATAGTCCAAGTGCCCGCTAGTTAACCTAGATAGTCCAAGTGCCCGCTCGTATACCTAGATAGTCCAAGGACCCGCTAGTTAATCTAGATAGTCCAAGGGACCTCTAGTTAACCTAGATAGTCCAAGTGCCCTCTAGGGGACGTACATAGTCCAAGTGCCCGCTAGTTAACTTACATAGTCCAAGGTCAGGTAGTTAACCTAGATAGTCCAAGTGCCCGCTAGTTATCCTACATAATCCAAGGTCAGCTAGTTAACCTAGATAGTCCATGTGCCCGCTAGTTAACCTACATAGTCCAAGAACCCGCTAGTTAGCGTAGATAGTCCAAGTGCCCGCTAGTTTACCTACATTGTCCAAGGGCCCACTAGTTAACTAAGATATTCCAAGTGCCCGCTAGTTAACCTACATAGTGACAGTGCTCTTACCGAACCTATATAGTACAAGTGCCCACTAGGGAACCTACATAGTCAAATTGCCCGCTAGTGAACCTGCATTGTACAAGTGCCCGCTAATCAACCTAGATAGTCCAAGTGCCCGCTAGTTAACCTAGATAGGCCAAGTGCCCGCTAGTTAACCTTGATCATCCAGGTGCCCGCTAGTTAACCTACATAGTCCAAGTGCCTGAGAGGGAACATACATAGTCCAAGTGCCCGCAGAGGAAACTATATAGTCCATGTGCCCGCTAGGTAACCTAGATATTCCAAGTTCCTGTTAGCTAACCTAGATAATCCAAGTGCACGCTAGGTAACCTACATAGTCCAAGTGCCCTTTCGTTAACCTAGATAGTCCAAGTGCCCGCTAGGTAACCTACATAGTCAAAGGGTCCGCTAGGTAACCTATATAGTCCAAGTGCCCGTTACCTAACCTAGATAGTCCAATTGCCCGCTATGCAACATACATAGTCCAAGTGCCCGCTAGTTAATCTACATAGTCCAACTGCCCGCTAGGTAACCTAGATAGTCCATGTGCCTGCTAGGGAACTTACATAGTCCAAATGCCCGCTAGGCAACCTAGATAGTCCAAGTGCCCGTTCGTTAACCTAGATAGCCAAGTGCCCGCTAGGTAACCTAGACAGTCCAAGTGTCTGCTAGGTAACCTACATAGTCCAAATGCCCGTTCGTTAACCTACATAGTCCAAGGGCCCACTAGTTAACCTAGATCGTCCAAGTGTCCTCTAGTTAACCTACATAGTCCAAATGCACACTAGTTAACCTACATAGTCCAAGTGCCGCTAGGTAACCAACATAGTGCAAGTGTCCCCTAGTTAACCTACATAGTCCAAGTGCCCGGTAGTTAACAAAGATAGTCAAAGTGCCCACTAGTTAACATAGTTAGTCCAAGTGCCCGCTAGGGAACGTACATAGTCCAAGTGCCCGCTAGGTAACCTAGATAGTGCATGTGCCCGGTAGTTAACCTACATAGTCCAAGTGCCCGCTAGGTAACCTAGATAGTCCAAGTGCCCGCTAGTTATCCTACATAATCCAAGGTCAGCTAGTTAACCTAGATAGTCCAAGTGCCCGCTAGTTAACCTACATAGTCCAAGAACCCGCTAGTTAGCGTAGATAGTCCAAGTGCCCGCTAGTTTACCTACATTGTCCAAGGGCCCACTAGTTAACTAAGATATTCCAAGTGCCCGCTAGTTAACCTACATAGTGACAGTGCTCTTACCGAACCTATATAGTACAAGTGCCCACTAGGGAACCTACATAGTCAAATTGCCCGCTAGTGAACCTGCATTGTACAAGTGCCCGCTAATCAACCTAGATAGTCCAAGAGCCCGCTAGTTAACCTTGATAGGCCAAGTGCCCGCTAGTTAACCTTGATCATCCAGGTGCCCGCTAGTTAACCTACATAGTCCAAGTGCCTGAGAGGGAACATACATAGTCCAAGTGCCCGCAGAGGAACCTACATAGTCCATGTGCCCGCTAGGTAACCTAGATATTCCAAGTTCCTGTTAGCTAACCTAGATAATCCAAGTGGCCGCTAGGTAACCTACATAGTCCAAGTGCCCTTTCGTTAACCTAGATAGTCCAAGTGCCCGCTAGGTAACCTACATAGTCAAAGGGTCCGCTAGGTAACCTATATAGTCCAAGTGCCCGTTACCTAACCTAGATAGTCCAATTGCCCGCTATGCAACATACATAGTCCAAGTGCCCGCTAGTTAATCTACATAGTCCAACTGCCCGCTAGATAACCTAGATAGTCCATGTGCCTGCTAGGGAACTTACATAGTCCAAATGCCCGCTAGGCAACCTAGATAGTCCAAGTGCCCGTTCGTTAACCTAGATAGCCAAGTGCCCGCTAGGTAACCTAGACAGTCCAAGTGTCTGCTAGGTAACCTACATAGTCCAAATGCCCGTTCGTTAACCTACATAGTCCAAGGGCCCACTAGTTAACCTAGATCGTCCAAGTGTCCTCTAGTTAACCTACATAGTCCAAATGCACACTAGTTAACCTACATAGTCCAAGTGCCGCTAGGTAACCAACATAGTGCAAGTGTCCCCTAGTTAACCTACATAGTCCAAGTGCCCGGTAGTTAACAAAGATAGTCAAAGTGCCCACTAGTTAACATAGTTAGTCCAAGTGCCCGCTAGGGAACGTACATAGTCCAAGTGCCCGCTAGGTAACCTAGATAGTGCATGTGCCCGGTAGTTAACCTACATAGTCCAAGTGCCCGCTAGGTAACCTAGATAGTCCAAGGGACCGCTAGTTAACCTACATAGTCCAAGTGCCCGGTAGTTAACTTACATAGTCCAAGTGCCCGCTAGGGAACGTACATAGTCCAAGTGCCCGCTAGGTAACCTAGATAGTGCATGTGCCCGGTAGTTAACCTACATAGTCCAAGTGCCCGCTAGGTAACCTAGATAGTCCAAGTTCCTGCTAGGGAACCTACATAATTCAAGTGTCCGTAGGGAACATACAGAGTCCAAGTGCCCGCTAGGGAATCTACATAGTCCAAGGGCCCGCTAGTTAACATAGATAGTCCAAGTGCCACCAGATAATGTACATAGTCCAAGGGCCCGCTAGTTAACCTACATAGTCCAAGTACGCGCTAGTTAACCTAGATCGTCCAAGTGCGCGCTAGTTAACCTACATAGTCCAAGTGCCCGCTAGTTAACCTAGATCGTCCAAGTGCCCACTAGTTAACCTACATAGTCAATAGGCCCGCTACTTAACCTACATAGTGCAAGAGCCAGCTAGTTAACCTAGATCGTGTAAGTGTCCGCTAGTTAACCTACATAATGCAAGTGCCCGGTAGTTAACTTACATAGTTCAAGTATCCGTAAGGAACATATATAGTCCAAGTGCCCGCTAGGGAACATACAGAGTCTAAGTGCCCGCCTGGGAACCTAGGTAGTCCAAGTGCCCGCTAGGGAATCTACATAGTCCAAGGGCCCGCTAGTTAACGTAGATAGTCCAAGTGCCGCTAATTAATCTACATAGTCCAAGGGCCCGCTAGTTAACCTACATAGTCCAATATCCGCTAGTTAACCTAGATCGTCCAAGTGGCCGCTAGTTAACCTGCATAGTCCAAGGGCCCGCTAGTTAACCTACATCGTCCAAGGGCGCGCTAGTTAACCTAGATAGTCTAAGTGCCCCCTAGTTAACCTATATACTCCAAGTGCCCGATAGGTAACCTAGACAGTTCAAGTGACCACTAGGTTACCTACATAGTCCAAGTGCCCGTTCGTTAACCTACATAGTCCAAGTGCCCGCTAGGTAACCAATATACTCCAAATGCCCGCTAGGGACCCTAATAGTCCAAATGCACGCTAGTTAAACTAGATAGACCAAGTGCTCGCTAGTTAACATAGATAGTCCAAGTGCCCGCTAGTTAACCTAGATAGACCAAGTGCCCGCTAGAGAACCTATCTAGTCCAAGTGCCCAAGAGGGAACCTAAATAGTCCAAGTGCCTGCTAGTTAACATAGATAGTCCAAGTACCCGCTAGGTAACGTACATAGTCCAAGTGCCCGATAGGTAACGTACATAGTCCATGTGCCCGCTAGGTAACCTAGATAGTCCAAGTGCCCGCTAGGGAATGTACATAGTCCAAGTGCCCTCTAGGTAACCTAGATAGTCCAAATGCCCGCTAGGTAACCCACATATTCCAAGTGCCCGCTAGGGAACTTACATAGTCCAAAGGCCCGCTAGGGAACCTAAATAGTCCAAGTGCCCGTTATTTAACCTAGGTAGTCCAAGTGCCCGCTTGGTAACCTAGATAGTCCAACAGCCCGGTAGGTAACCTACATACTCCAAGAACTCTCTAGGTAACGTAGATAGTTCAAGTGCCAGCTAGGTAACCTAGATTGTCCAAGTGCCCGCTAGGTAACCTACAAAGTCTAAGTGCCCGCTAGGTAATCTATATAGTCCAAATGCCCGTTAGGGAGCCTACATAGTCCAAATGCCCACTAGGTAAGCTAGATAGTCCAATAGCCCGCTAGGTAACCTACATATTCCTAGTGCCCCCTAGTTAACTTACATTCTCCAAGTGCCCGATAGGGAACCTACATAGTTCAAGTTCCTGCTAGGGAACCTACATAGTCCAAATGCCCTCTATTTAACCTATATAGTCCAAGTGCCCGCTAGGGAACCTACATAGTCCAAGTGCCCGTTAGGTAACCTAGATCGTCCAAATGCCCGCTAGGAAACCCACATAGTACAAGTGCCCGCTAGGGAACATACAAAGTCCAAGGGCCCGCTAGGTAACCTAGATAGTCCAAGTGCCCGCTAGTTAACCTACATAGTCCAAGTGCCCGCTAGGTAACCTAGATAGTCCAAGGTCCTGCTAGTTAACCTACATAGTCCAATGCCCGATAGGGAACCTACAAAGTCCAAGTGCCCGCTGAGGAACCTACATAGTCCAAGTGCCCGATAGGGAACCTACATATTCCAAGTGCCCATTAGGGAACCTAGATAGTCCAAGTGCCCGTAGGGAACCTATATAATCCAAGTGCCCGCTAGGGAACCTACATAGTCAAAGTGCCCGCTAGGGAATCTGCATTGTAAAAATGCCCGCTAATTAACCTAGATAGTCCAAGTGCCCGCTAGTTAACCTAGATAGTCCAAGTGCCCGCTAGTTAACCTACATAGTCCAAGTGCCTGATAGGGAACCTATATAGTCCAAGTGCCCGCAGAGGAACCTACATAGTCCAAGTGCCGGTTAGGGAACCTAGATAGTCCAAGTGCCCGTAGGGAACCTATATAGTCCAAGTGCCCGCTAGGGAACCTACATAGTCAAAGTGCCCGCTAGGGAACCTGCATTGTGCAAGTGCCCGCTAGTTAACCTGGATAGTCCAAGTGCCCGCTAGTTAATCTAGATAGTCGAAGTGCCCGATAGTTAACCTACATAGTCCAAGGTCAGCTAGTTAACCTAGATAGTCCAAGTGCCCGCTAGTTAACCTACATAGTCCAAGGGCCCGCTAGTTAACCTAGATATTCCAAGTGCCCGCTAGTTAACCTAGATCATCCAAGTGTACGCTGGTTAACCTACATAGTCCAAGTTCCCGTTAGGTAACCTAGAGAGTACAAGTGCCCCCAAGGTAACCTACATAGTTCAAGTGCCCGCTAGGTAACCTAGATATTCCAAGTTCCTTTTAGCTAACCTAGATAATCCAAGTGCCCACTAGGTAACCTACATAGTCCAAGTGCCCTTTCGTTTACCTAGATAGTCCAAGTGCCCGCTAGGTAACCTACATAGTCCAAGGGCCCGCTAGGTAACCTATATAGTCCAAGTGCCCGCTAAGAATCCAAGATAGTCCAAGTGCCCGCTAGGTAACCTACATAGTCCAAGTTCCCGCTAGGTAACCTAGATAGTCCAAGTGCGCGTTACCTAACCTAGATAATCCAATTGCCCGCTATGCAACATACATAGTCCAAGTGCCCATTCGTTAACCTAGAAGTCCAAGTGCCCGCTAGGTAACCTACATAGTCCAAATGCCCGATAGGGAACCTAGATAGACCAAGTGCCCGCTAATTAACCTACATATTCCAAGTGCCCGCTAGGTAACCTAGATAGTGCAAGTGCCCGCTAGGTAACCTACATAGTCCATGTGCCCGCTAGTTAACCTAGATAGTCCAAGTGCCCGTTCGTTAACCTAGATAGTCCAAGTGCCCGCTCGGTAACCTAGACAGTCCAAGTGCCTGCTAGGTAACTTACATAGTCCAAATGCCCGTTCGTTAACCTACATAGTCCAAGGGCCCACTATTTAACCTAGATCGTCCAAGTGTCTTTGGTAAACCTACATAGTCCAAGTGCCCGCAAGGTAACCTATATTGTCCAAGTTTCAGCTATGTAACCTAGATAGTCCAAGGGCCCGCTAGTTAACCTACATAGTCCAAGTGCCCGCTAGGTAAACTAGATAGTCCAAGTGCCCGCTAAGGAACCTACATAGTCCAAGTGCACGCTAGTTAACCCATATTGTCCAAGTGCCGGCTAGTTAACCTAGACAGTCCAAGTGCCGCTAGGTAACCTACATAGTGCAAGTGTCCCCTAGTTAACCTACATAGTCCAAGTGCCTGCTAGTTAACATAGATAGTCCAAGTGCCCGCTAGGGAACGTACATAGTCCAAGTGCCGGCTAGGTAACCTAGATAGTGCAAGTGCACGGTAGTTAACCTACATAGTCCAAGTGCCTGCTAGGTAACCTAGATAGTCTAAGGGCCCGCTAGTTAACCTACATAGTCCAAGTGCCCGGTAGTTAACTTACATAGTTCAAGTGTCCGTAAGGAACATATATAGTCCAAGTGCCCGCAGGGAACATACAGAGACTAAGTACCCGCTAGGGAACCTACGTAGTCCAAGTGCCCGCTAGGGAATCTACATAGTCCAAGGGCCCGCTAGTTAACGTAGATAGTCCAAGTGCCGCTAGTTAATCTACATAGTCCAAGGGCCCCCTAGTTAACCTACATACTCCAAGTGCCCGATAGTTAACCTAGACAGTTCAAGTGACCACTAAGTTACCTACATAGTCCAAGTGCCCATTCGTTAACCTATATAGTCCAAGTGCCCGCTAGGTAACCAATATACTCCAAATGCCCGCTAGGGACCCTAATAGTCCAAATGCCCGCTAGTTAACCTAGATAGTCCAAGTGCTCGCTAGTTAACATAGATAGTCCAAGTGCCCGCTAGTTAACCTAGATAGACCAAGTTCCCGCTAGGGAACCTATCTAGTCCAAGTGCCCAAGAGGGAACTTAAATAGTCCAAGTGCCCGCTAGTTAACATAGATAGTCCAAGTACCCGCTAGGAAACATACATAGTCCAAGTGCCCGCTAGGTAACGTACATAGTCCAAGTGCCCACTAGATAACCTAGATAGTCCAAGTGCCTGCTAGGGAACGTACATAGTCCAAGTGCCCTCTAGGTAACCTAGATAGTCCAAGGGCCCGCTAGGTAACCTACACAGTCCTAGTGCCCCCTAGTTAACTTACATTCTCCATGTGCCCGATAGGGAACCTACATAGTCCAAGTTCCCGCTAGGTAACCTACATAGTCCAATGCCCTCTAATTAACATACATATTCCAAGTGCCCGCAAGGGAACCTACATTGTCCAAGTGCCCGTTAGGTAACCTAGATCGTCAAAATGCCCGCCAGGAAACCCACATAGTACAAGTGCCCGCTAGGGAACTTACATAGTCCAAGGGCCCGCTAGGGAACCTACATATTCCAAGTGCCCGTTAGTTAACCTAGATAGTCCAAGTGCCCGCTTGGTAACCTAGATAGTCCAACAGACCGCTAGGTAACCTACATACTCCAAGAACCCTCTAGGTAACGTAGATATTTCAAGTGCCAGCAAGGTAACCTAGATAGTCCAAGTGCCCGCTAGGTAACCTACAGAGTCTAAGTGTCCGCTAGGTTATCTATATAGCCCAAATGCCCGCTAGGGAACCTACATAGTCCAAGTGCCCGCTAGGTATCCTAGATAATCCAAGTGCCAGCTAATTAACCTATATCGTCCAAGTGCCCGCTAGTTAACCTAGATCGTCCAAGTGCACACTAGTTAACCTACATAGTCAATGGGCCCGCTAGTTAACCTACATAGTGCAAGAGCCCGCTAGTTAACCTAGATCGTGCAAGTGTCCGCTAGTTAACCTACATAGTCCAAGTGCCAGTTAGCTAACCTAGATAGTCCAAGGGCCTGCTAGTTAACCTACATAGTCCAAGTTCCCGCTAGGTAACCTACATAGTCCAAGTGCCCGCTAGGTAACCTATATAGTCTAAATGCCCGCTAGGGAAACTACATAGTCCAAGTGCCCGCTAGTTAACCTATTGTCCAAGGGACCGCTAGTTAACCTAGATAGTCCAAATACCCACTAGTTAACCTAGATTGTCCAATTGTCCGCTAGTTAACCTACATATTCCAAGTGCCCGTTCGGTAACCTAGATAGTCCAAGTGCCCTTTAGGGAACCTAGATAGTCCAAGTGCCCGCTAGGGAACCTACATAGTCAAATTGCCCGCTCTGGAAAATACATAGTCCAAGTGCCCGTTAGTTAACCTAGATATTCCAAGTGCCCGCTAGTTAACCTAGATAGTCCAAGTGCCCGCTAGGTAACCTACATAGTCCAAGTGCCCGCTAGGTAACCTATATAGTCCAAATGACCGCTAGGGAACCTACATAGTCCAAGTGCCCGCTAGTTAACCTTGATAGTCCAAGTGCCTTCTAGTTAACCTAAATAGTCCAAGTGCCCGCTAGGTAACGTACATAGTCCAAGTGCCCACTAGGTAACCTAAATAATCCAAATGCCCGCTAGGGAAACTACATAGTCCAAGTGCCCGCTAGTTAACCTAGATAGTCCAAGTGCCCGCTAGTATACCTAGATAGTCCAAGGACCCGCTAGTTAATCTAGATAGTCCAAGGGACCTCTAGTTAACCCAGATAGTCCAAGTGCCCTCTAGGGGACGTACATAGTCCAAGTGCCCGCTAGTTAACTTACATAGTCCAAGATCAGGTAGTTAACCTAGATAGTCCAAGTGCCCGCTAGTTATCCTACATAATCCAAGGTCAGCTAGTTAACCTAGATAGTCCAAGTGCCCGCTAGTTAACCTACATAGTCCAAGAACCCGCTAGTTAGCGTAGATAGTCCAAGTGCCCGCTAGTTTACCTACATTGTCCAAGGGCCCACTAGTTAACTAAGATATTCCAAGTGCCCGCTAGTTAACCTACATAGTGACAGTGCTCTTACCGAACCTATATAGTACAAGTGCCCACTAGGGAACCTACATAGTCAAATTGCCCGCTAGTGAACCTGCATTGTACAAGTGCCCGCTAATCAACCTAGATAGTCCAAGAGCCCGCTAGTTAACCTAGATAGGCCAAGTGCCCGCTAGTTAACCTTGATCATCCAGGTGCCCGCTAGTTAACCTACATAGTCCAAGTGCCTGAGAGGGAACATACATAGTCCAAGTGCCCGCAGAGGAAACTATATAGTCCATGTGCCCGCTAGGTAACCTAGATATTCCAAGTCCCTGTTAGCTAACCTAGATAATCCAAGTGCACGCTAGGTAACCTACATAGTCCAAGTGCCCTTTCGTTAACCTAGATAGTCCAAGTGCCCGCTAGGTAACCTACATAGTCAAAGGGTCCGCTAGGTAACCTATATAGTCCAAGTGCCCGTTACCTAACCTAGATAGTCCAATTGCCCGCTATGCAACATACATAGTCCAAATGCCCGCTAGTTAATCTACATAGTCCAACTGCCCGCTAGGTAACCTAGATAGTCCATGTGCCTGCTAGGGAACTTACATAGTCCAAATGCCCGCTAGGCAACCTAGATAGTCCAAGTGCCCGTTCGTTAACCTAGATAGCCAAGTGCCCGCTAGGTAACCTAGACAGTCCAAGTGTCTGCTAGGTAACCTACATAGTCCAAATGCCCGTTCGTTAACCTACATAGTCCAAGGGCCCACTAGTTAACCTAGATCGTCCAAGTGTCCTCTAGTTAACCTACATAGTCCAAATGCACACTAGTTAACCTACATAGTCCAAGTGCCGCTAGGTAACCAACATAGTGCAAGTGTCCCCTAGTTAACCTACATAGTCCAAGTGCCCGGTAGTTAACAAAGATAGTCAAAGTGCCCACTAGTTAACATAGTTAGTCCAAGTGCCCGCTAGGGAACGTACATAGTCCAAGTGCCCGCTAGGTAACCTAGATAGTGCATGTGCCCGGTAGTTAACCTACATAGTCCAAGTGCCCGCTAGGTAACCTAGATAGTCCAAGGGACCGCTAGTTAACCTACATAGTCCAAGTGCCCGGTAGTTAACTTACATAGTCCAAGTGCCCGCTCTGGAACCTACATAGTCCAAGTTCCTGCTAGGGAACCTACATAATTCAAGTGTCCGTAGGGAACATACAGAGTCCAAGTGCCCGCTAGGGAATCTACATAGTCCAAGGGCCCGCTAGTTAACATAGATAGTCCAAGTGCCACCAGATAATGTACATAGTCCAAGGGCCCGCTAGTTAACCTACATAGTCCAAGTACGCGCTAGTTAACCTAGATCGTCCAAGTGCGCGCTAGTTAACCTACATAGTCCAAGTGCCCGCTAGTTAACCTAGATCGTCCAAGTGCCCACTAGTTAACCTACATAGTCAATAGGCCCGCTACTTAACCTACATAGTGCAAGAGCCAGCTAGTTAACCTAGATCGTGTAAGTGTCCGCTAGTTAACCTACATAATGCAAGTGCCCGGTAGTTAACTTACATAGTTCAAGTATCCGTAAGGAACATATATAGTCCAAGTGCCCGCTAGGGAACATACAGAGTCTAAGTGCCCGCTAGGGAACCTAGGTAGTCCAAGTGCCCGCTAGGGAATCTACATAGTCCAAGGGCCCGCTAGTTAACGTAGATAGTCCAAGTGCCGCTAATTAATCTACATAGTCCAAGGGCCCGCTAGTTAACCTACATAGTCCAATATCCGCTAGTTAACCTAGATCGTCCAAGTGGCCGCTAGTTAACCTGCATAGTCCAAGGGCCCGCTAGTTAACCTACATCGTCCAAGGGCGCGCTAGTTAACCTAGATAGTCTAAGTGCCCCCTAGTTAACCTACATACTCCAAGTGCCCGATAGGTAACCTAGACAGTTCAAGTGACCACTAGGTTACCTACATAGTCCAAGTGCCCGTTCGTTAACCTACATAGTCCAAGTGCCCGCTAGGTAACCAATATACTCCAAATGCCCGCTAGGGACCCTAATAGTCCAAATGCCCGCTAGTTAAACTAGATAGACCAAGTGCTCGCTAGTTAACATAGATATTCCAAGTGACCGCTAGTTAACCTAGATAGACCAAGTGCCCGCTAGAGAACCTATCTAGTCCAAGTGCCCAAGAGGGAACCTAAATAGTCCAAGTGCCCGGTAGTTAACATAGATAGTCCAAGTACCCGCTAGGAAACGTACATAGTCCAAGTGCCCGATAGGTAACGTACATAGTCCATGTGCCCGCTAGGTAACCTAGATATTCCAAGTGCCCGCTAGGGAATGTACATAGTCCAAGTGCCCTCTAGGTAACCTAGATAGTCCAAATGTCCGCTAGGTAACCCACATATTCCAAGTGCCCGCTAGGGAACTTACATAGTCCAAAGGCCCGCTAGGGAACCTAAATAGTCCAAGTGCCCGTTATTTAACCTAGGTAGTCCAAGTGCCCGCTTGGTAACCTAGATAGTCCAACAGCCCGGTAGGTAACCTACATACTCCAAGAACTCTCTAGGTAACGTAGATAGTTCAAGTGCCAGCTAGGTAACCTAGATTGTCCAAGTGCCCGCTAGGTAACCTACAAAGTCTAAGTGCCCACTAGGTAATCTATATAGTCCAAATGCCCGTTAGGGAGCCTACATAGTCCAAATGCCCACTAGGTAACCTAGATAGTCCAAGAGCCCGCTAGGTAACCTACATAGTCCTAGTGCCCCCTAGTTAACTTACATTCTCCAAGTGCCCGATAGGGAACCTACATAGTTCAAGTTCCTGCTAGGGAACCTACATAGTCCAAATGCCCTCTATTTAACCTATATAGTCCAAGTGCCCGCTAGGGAACCTACATAGTCCAAGTGCCCGTTAGGTAACCTAGATCGTCCAAATGCCCGCTAGGAAACCCACATAGTACAAGTGCCCGCTAGGGAACATACAAAGTCCAAGGGCCCGCTAGGTAACCTAGATAGTCCAAGTGCCCGCTAGTTAACCTACATAGTCCAAGTGCCCGCTAGGTAACCTAGATAGTCCAAGGTCCTTCTAGTTAACCTACATAGTCCAATGCCCGATAGGGAACCTACAAAGTCCAAGTGCCCGCTGAGGAACCTACATAGTCCAAGTCCCCGATAGGGAACCTACATATTCCAAGTGCCCATTAGGGAACCTAGATAGTCCAAGTGCCCGTAGGGAACCTATATAGTCCAAGTGCCCGCTAGGGAACCTAGATAGTCAAAGTGCCCGCTAGGGAATCTGCATTGTAAAAATGCCCGCTAATTAACCTAGATAGTCCAAGTGCCCGCTAGTTAACCTAGATAGTCCAAGTGCCCGCTAGTTAACCTACATAGTCCAAGTGCCTGATAGGGAACCTATATAGTCCAAGTGCCCGCAGAGGAACCTACATAGTCCAAGTGCCGGTTAGGGAACCTAGATAGTCCAAGTGCCCGTAGGGAACCTATATAGTCCAAGTGCCCGCTAGGGAACCTACATAGTCAAAGTGCCCGCTAGGGAACCTGCATTGTGCAAGTGCCCGCTAGTTAACCTGGATAGTCCAAGTGCCCGCTAGTTAATCTAGATAGTCGAAGTGCCCGATAGTTAACCTACATAGTCCAAGGTCAGCTAGTTAACCTAGATAGTCCAAGTGCCCGCTAGTTAACCTACATAGTCCAAGGGCCCGCTAGTTAACCTAGATATTCCAAGTGCCCGCTAGTTAACCTAGATCATCCAAGTGTACGCTGGTTAACCTACATAGTCCAAGTTCCCGTTAGGTAACCTAGATAGTACAAGTGCCCCCAAGGTAACCTACATAGTTCAAGTGCCCGCTAGGTAACCTAGATATTCCAAGTTCCTTTTAGCTAACCTAGATAATCCAAGTGCCCACTAGGTAACCTACATAGTCCAAGTGCCCTTTCGTTTACCTAGATAGTCCAAGTGCCCGCTAGGTAACCTACATAGTCCAAGGGCCCGCTAGGTAACCTATATAGTCCAAGTGCCCGCTAAGAATCCAAGATAGTCCAAGTGCCCGCTAGGTAACCTACATAGTCCAAGTTCCCGCTAGGTAACCTAGATAGTCCAAGTGCGCGTTACCTAACCTAGATAATCCAATTGCCCGCTATGCAACATACATAGTCCAAGTGCCCATTCGTTAACCTAGAAGTCCAAGTGCCCGCTAGGTAACCTACATAGTCCAAATGCCCAATAGGGAACCTAGATAGACCAAGTGCCCGCTAATTAACCTACATATTCCAAGTGCCCGCTAGGTAACCTAGATAGTGCAAGGGCCCGCTAGGTAACCTACATAGTCCATGTGCCCGCTAGTTAACCTAGATAGTCCAAGTGCCCGTTCGTTAACCTAGATAGTCCAAGTGCCCGCTCGGTAACCTAGACAGTCCAAGTGCCTGCTAGGTAACTTACATAGTCCAAATGCCCGTTCGTTAACCTACATAGTCCAAGGGCCCACTATTTAACCTAGATCGTCCAAGTGTCTTTGGTAAACCTACATAGTCCAAGTGCCCGCAAGGTTACCTATATAGTCCAAGTTCCAGCTATGTAACCTAGATAGTCCAAGGGCCCGCTAGTTAACCTACATAGTCCAAGTGCCCGCTAGGTAAACTAGATAGTCCAAGTGCCCGCTAAGGAACCTACATAGTCCAAGTGCACGCTAGTCAACCCATATTGTCCAAGTGCCCGCGAGTTAACCTAGACAGTCCAAGTGCCGCTAGGTAACCTACATAGTGCAAGTGTCCCCTAGTTAACCTACATAGTCCAAGTGCCTGCTAGTTAACATAGATAGTCCAAGTGCCCGCTAGGGAACGTACATAGTCCAAGTGCCCGCTAGGTAACCTAGATAGTGCAAGTGCACGGTAGTTAACCTACATAGTCCAAGTGCCTGCTAGGTAACCTAGATAGTCTAAGGGCCCGCTAGTTAACCTACATAGTCCAAGTGCCCGGTAGTTAACTTACATAGTTCAAGTGTCCGTAAGGAACATATATAGTCCAAGTGCCCGCAGGGAACATACAGAGACTAAGTACCCGCTAGGGAACCTACGTAGTCCAAGTGCCCGCTAGGGAATCTACATAGTCCAAGGGCCCGCTAGTTAACGTAGATAGTCCAAGTGCCGCTAGTTAATCTACATAGTCCAAGGGCCCCCTAGTTAACCTACATACTCCAAGTGCCCGATAGTTAACCTAGACAGTTCAAGTGACCACTAAGTTACCTACATAGTCCAAGTGCCCGTTCGTTAACCTATATAGTCCAAGTGCCCGCTAGGTAACCAATATACTCCAAATGCCCGCTAGGGACCCTAATAGTCCAAATGCCCGCTAGTTAACCTAGATAGTCCAAGTGCTCGCTAGTTAACATAGATAGTCCAAGTGCCCGCTAGTTAACCTAGATAGACCAAGTTCCCGCTAGGGAACCTATCTAGTCCAAGTGCCCAAGAGGGAACTTAAATAGTCCAAGTGCCCGCTAGTTAACATAGATAGTCCAATTACCCGCTAGGAAACATACATAGTGCAAGTGCCCGCTAGGTAACGTACATAGTCCAAGTGCCCACTAGATAACCTAGATAGTCCAAGTGCCTGCTAGGGAACGTACATAGTCCAAGTGCCCTCTAGGTAACCTAGATAGTCCAAGGGCCCGCTAGGTTACCTACACAGTCCTAGTGCCCCCTAGTTAACTTACATTCTCCATGTGCCCGATAGGGAACCTACATAGTCCAAGTTCCCGCTAGGTAACCTACATAGTCCAATGCCCTCTAATTAACATACATAGTCCAAGTGCCCGCAAGGGAACCTACATTGTCCAAGTGCCCGTTAGGTAACCTAGATCGTCCAAATGCCCGCCAGGAAACCCACATAGTACAAGTGCCCGCTAGGGAACTTACATAGTCCAAGGGCCCGCTAGGGAACCTACATATTCCAAGTGCCCGTTAGTTAACCTAGATAGTCCAAGTGCCCGCTTGGTAACCTAGATAGTCCAACAGACCGCTAGGTAACCTACATACTCCAAGAACCCTCTAGGTAACGTAGCTATTTCAAGTGCCAGCAAGGTAACCTAGATAGTCCAAGTGCCCGCTAGGTAACCTACAGAGTCTAAGTGTCCGCTAGGTTATCTATATAGCCCAAATGCCCGCTAGGGAACCTACATAGTCCAAGTGCCCGCTAGGTATCCTAGATAATCCAAGTGCCAGCTAATTAACCTATATCGTCCAAGTGCCCGCTAGTTAACCTAGATCGTCCAAGTGCACACTAGTTAACCTACATAGTCAATGGGCCCGCTAGTTAACCTACATAGTGCAAGAGCCCGCTAGTTAACCTAGATCGTGCAAGTGTCCGCTAGTTAACCTACATAGTCCAAGTGCCAGTTAGCTAACCTAGATAGTCCAAGGGCCTGCTAGTTAACCTACATAGTCCAAGTTCCCGCTAGGTAACCTACATAGTCCAAGTGCCCGCTAGGTAACCTATATAGTCTAAATGCCCGCTAGGGAACCTACATCGTCCAAGTGCCCGCTAGTTAACCTATTGTCCAAGGGACCGCTAGTTAACCTAGATAGTCCAAATACCCGCTAGTTAACCTAGATCGTCCAATTGTCCGCTAGTTAACCTACATAGTCCAAGTGCCCGTTCGGTAACCTAGATAGTCCAAGTGCCCTTTAGGGAACCGAGATAGTCCAAGTGCCCGCTAGGGAACCTACATAGTCAAATTGCCCGCTCTGGAACATACATAGTCCAAGTGCCCTTTAGTTAACCTAGATATTCCAAGTGCCCGCTAGTTAACCTAGATAGTCCAAGTGCCCGCTAGGTAACCTACATAGTCCAAGTGCCCGCTAGGTAACCTATATAGTCCAAATGACCGCTAGGGAACCTACATAGTCCAAGTGCCCGCTAGTTAACCTTGATAGTCCAAGTGCCTTCTAGTTAACCTAAATAGTCCAAGTGCCCGCTAGGTAACGTACATAGTCCAAGTGCCCACTAGATAACCTAAATAATCCAAATGCCCGCTAGGGAAACTACATAGTCCAAGTGCCCGCTAGTTAACCTAGATAGTCCAAGTGCCCGCTAGTATACCTAGATAGTCCAAGGACCCGCTAGTTAATCTAGATAGTCCAAGGGACCTCTAGTTAACCTAGATAGTCCAAGTGCCCTCTAGGGGACGTACATAGTCCAAGTGCCCGCTAGTTAACTTACATAGTCCAAGGTCAGGTAGTTAACCTAGATAGTCCAAGTGCCCGCTAGTTATCCTACATAATCCAAGGTCACCTAGTTAACCTAGATAGTCCATGTGCCCGCTAGTTAACCTACATAGTCCAAGAACCCGCTAGTTAGCGTAGATAGTCCAAGTGCCCGCTAGTTTACCTACATTGTCCAAGGGCCCACTAGTTAACTAAGATATTCCAAGTGCCCGCTAGTTAACCTACATAGTGACAGTGCTCTTACCGAACCTATATAGTACAAGTGCCCACTAGGGAACCTACATAGTCAAATTGCCCGCTAGTGAACCTGCATTGTACAAGTGCCCGCTAATCAACCTAGATAGTCCAAGTGCCCGCTAGTTAACCTAGATAGGCCAAGTGCCCGCTAGTTAACCTTGATCATCCAGGTGCCCGCTAGTTAACCTACATAGTCCAAGTGCCTGAGAGGGAACATACATAGTCCAAGTGCCCGCAGAGGAACCTACATAGTCCATGTGCCCGCTAGGTAACCTAGATATTCCAAGTTCCTGTTAGCTAACCTAGATAATCCAAGTGCACGCTAGGTAACCTACATAGTCCAAGTGCCCTTTCGTTAACCTAGATAGTCCAAGTGCCCGCTAGGTAACCTACATAGTCAAAGGGTCCGCTAGGTAACCTATATAGTCCAAGTGCCCGTTACCTAACCTAGATAGTCCAATTGCCCGCTATGCAACATACATAGTCCAAGTGCCCGCTAGTTAATCTACATAATCCAACTGCCCGCTACGTAACCTAGATAGTCCATGTGCCTGCTAGGGAACTTACATAGTCCAAATGCCCGCTAGGCAACCTAGATAGTCCAAGTGCCCGTTCGTTAACCTAGATAGCCAAGTGCCCGCTAGGTAACCTAGACAGTCCAAGTGTCTGCTAGGTAACCTACATAGTCAAAGGGTCCGCTAGGTAACCTATATAGTCCAAGTGCCCGGTAGTTAACAAAGATAGTCCAAGTGCCCACTAGTTAACATAGATAGTCCAAGTGCCCGCTAGGGAACGTACATAGTCCAAGTGCCCGCTAGGTAACCTAGATAGTGCATGTGCCCGGTAGTTAACCTACATAGTCCAAGTGCCCGCTAGGTAACCTAGATAGTCCAAGGGACCGCTAGTTAACCTACATAGTCCAAGTGCCCGGTAGTTAACTTACATAGTCCAAGTGCCCGCTCTGGAACCTACATAGTCCAAGTTCCTGCTAGGGAACCTACATAATTCAAGTGTCCGTAGGGAACATACAGAGTCCAAGTGCCCGCTAGGGAATCTACATAGTCCAAGGGCCCGCTAGTTAACATAGATAGTCCAAGTGCCACCAGATAATGTACATAGTCCAAGGGCCCGCTAGTTAACCTACATAGTCCAAGTACGCGCTAGTTAACCTAGATCGTCCAAGTGCGCGCTAGTTAACCTACATAGTCCAAGTGCCCGCAAGTTAACCTAGATCGTCCAAGTGCCCACTAGTTAACCTACATAGTCAATAGGCCCGCTACTTAACCTACATAGTGCAAGAGCCAGCTAGTTAACCTAGATCGTGTAAGTGTCCGCTAGTTAACCTACATAGTCCAAGTGCCAGTTAGCTAACCTAGATAGTCCAAGGGCCTGCTAGTTAACCTACATAGTCCAAGTGCCCGCTAGGTAACCTACAAAGTCCAAGTGTCCGCTAGGTAACATATATAGTCTAAATGCCCGCTAGGGAACCTACATAGTCCAAGTGCCCGCTAGTTAACCTATTGTCCAAGGGACCGCTAGTTAACCTAGATAGGCCATGTACCCGCTAGTTAACCTAGATCGTCCAATTGTCCGCTAGTTAACCTACATAGTCCAAGTGCCCGTTCGGTAACCTAGATAGTCCAAGAGCCCTTTAGGGAACCGAGATAGTCCAAGTGCCCGCTAGGCAACCTACATAGTCCAATTGCCCGCTCTGGAACATACATAGTCCAAGTGCCCGTTAGTTAACCTAGATAATCCAAGTGCCCGCTAGTTAACCTAGATAGTCCAATTGCCCGCTAGGTAACCTACATAGTCCAAGTGCCCGCTAGTTAACCTAGATAGTCCAAGTGCCCGCTAGGTAACCTACATAGTCCAAGTGCCCGCTAGTTAACCTAGATAGTCCAAGGGCCCGCTAGTTAACCTTGATAGTCCAAGTGCCTTCTAGTTAACCTAAATAGTCCAAGTGCCCGCTAGGGAACCTACATCGTCCAAGTGCCCGCTAGTTAACCTATTGTCCAAGGGACCGCTAGTTAACCTAGATAGTCCAAATACCCGCTAGTTAACCTAGATCGTCCAATTGTCCGCTAGTTAACCTACATATTCCAAGTGCCCGTTCGGTAACCTAGATAGTCCAAGTGCCCTTCAGGGAACCGAGATAGTCCAAGTGCCCGCTAGGGAACCTACATAGTCAAATTGCCCGCTCTGGAACATACATAGTCCAAGTGCCCGTTAGTTAACCTAGATATTCCAAGTGCCCGCTAGTTATCCTAGATAGTCCAAGTGCCCCCTAGGGAACCTACATAGTCCAAGTGCCCGCTAGTTAACCTTGATAGTCCAAGTGCCTTCTAGTTAACCTAAATAGTCCAAGTGCCCGCTAGGTAACGTACATAGTCCAAGTGCCCACTAGGTAACCTAAATAATCCAAATGCCCGCTAGGGAAACTACATAGTCCAAGTGCCCGCTAGTTAACCTAGATAGTCCAAGTGCCCGCTAGTATACCTAGATAGTCCAAGGACCAGCTAGTTAATCTAGATAGTCCAAGGGACCTCTAGTTAACCTAGATAGTCCAAGTGCCCTCTAGGGGACGTACATAGTCCAAGTGCCGCTAATTAACTTACATAGTCCAAGGTCAGGTAGTTAACCTAGATAGTCCAAGTGCCCGTAGTTATCCTACATAATCCAAGGTCAGCTAGTTAACCTAGATAGTCCAAGTGCCCGCTAGTTAACCTACATAGTCCAAGAACCCGCTAGTTAGCGTAGATAGTCCAAGTGCCCGCTAGTTTACCTACATTGTCCAAGGGCCCACTAGTTAACTAAGATATTCCAAGTGCCCGCTAGTTAACCTACATAGTGACAGTGCTCTTACCGAACCTATATAGTACAAGTGCCCACTAGGGAACCTACATAGTCAAATTGCCCGCTAGTGAACCTGCATTGTACAAGTGCCCGCTAATCAACCTAGATAGTCCAAGTGCCGGCTAGTTAACCTAGATAGGCCAAGTGCCCGCTAGTTAACCTTGATCATCCAGGTGCCCGCTAGTTAACCTACATAGTCCAAGTGCCTGAGAGGGAACATACATAGTCCAAGTGCCCGCAGAGGAACCTACATAGTCCATGTGCCCGCTAGGTAACCTAGATATTCCAAGTTCCTGTTAGCTAACCTAGATAATCCAAGTGCACGCTAGGTAACCTACATAGTCCAAGTGCCCTTTCGTTAACCTAGATAGTCCAAGTGCCCGCTAGGTAACCTACATAGTCAAAGGGTCCGCTAGGTAACCTATATAGTCCAAGTGCCCGTTACCTAACCTAGATAGTCCAATTGCCCGCTATGCAACATACATAGTCCAAGTGCCCGCTAGTTAATCTACATAGTCCAACTGCCCGCTAGGTAACCTAGATAGTCCATGTGCCTGCTAGGGAACTTATATAGTCCAAATGCCCGCTAGGCAACCTAGATAGTCCAAGTGCCCGTTCGTTAACCTAGATAGCCAAGTGCCCGCTAGGTAACCTAGACAGTCCAAGTGTCTGCTAGGTAACCTACATAGTCCAAATGCCCGTTCGTTAACCTACATAGTCCAAGGGCCCACTAGTTAACCTAGATCGTCCAAGTGTCCTCTAGTTAACCTACATAGTCCAAATGCACACTAGTTAACCTACATAGTCCAAGTGCCGCTAGGTAACCAACATAGTGCAAGTGTCCCCTAGTTAACCTACATAGTCCAAGTGCCCGGTAGTTAACAAAGATAGTCCAAGTGCCCACTAGTTAACATAGATAGTCCAAGTGCCCGCTAGGGAACGTACATAGTCCAAGTGCCCGCTAGGTAACCTAGATAGTGCATGTGCCCGGTAGTTAACCTACATAGTCCAAGTGCCCGCTAGGTAACCTAGATAGTCCAAGGGACCGCTAGTTAACCTACATAGTCCAAGTGCCCGGTAGTTAACTTACATAGTCCAAGTGCCCGCTCTGGAACCTACATAGTCCAAGTTCCTGCTAGGGAACCTACATAATTCAAGTGTCCGTAGGGAACATACAGAGTCCAAGTGCCCGCTAGGGAATCTACATAGTCCAAGGGCCCGCTAGTTAACATAGATAGTCCAAGTGCCACCAGATAATGTACATAGTCCAAGGGCCCGCTAGTTAACCTACATAGTCCAAGTACGCGCTAGTTAACCTAGATCGTCCAAGTGCGCGCTAGTTAACCTACATAGTCCAAGTGCCCGCAAGTTAACCTAGATCGTCCAAGTGCCCACTAGTTAACCTACATAGTCAATAGGCCCGCTACTTAACCTACATAGTGCAAGAGCCAGCTAGTTAACCTAGATCGTGTAAGTGTCCGCTAGTTAACCTACATAGTCCAAGTGCCAGTTAGCTAACCTAGATAGTCCAAGGGCCTGCTAGTTAACCTACATAGTCCAAGTGCCCGCTAGGTAACCTACAAAGTCCAAGTGTCCGCTAGGTAACATATATAGTCTAAATGCCCGCTAGGGAACCTACATAGTCCAAGTGCCCGCTAGTTAACCTATTGTCCAAGGGACCGCTAGTTAACCTAGATAGGCCATGTACCCGCTAGTTAACCTAGATCGTCCAATTGTCCGCTAGTTAACCTACATAGTCCAAGTGCCCGTTCGGTAACCTAGATAGTCCAAGAGCCCTTTAGGGAACCGAGATAGTCCAAGTGCCCGCTAGGCAACCTACATAGTCCAATTGCCCGCTCTGGAACATACATAGTCCAAGTGCCCGCTAGTTAACCTAGATAGTCCAATTGCCCGCTAGGTAACCTAGATAGTCCAATTGCCCGCTAGTTAACCTAGATAGTCCAAGTGCCCGCTAGTTAACCTTGATAGTCCAAGTGCCTTCTAGTTAACCTAAATAGTCCAAGTGCCCGCTAGGTAACCTACATAGTCCAAGTGCCCACTAGGTAACCTAAATAATCCAAATGCCCGCTAGGGAAACTACATAGTCCAAGTGCCCGCTAGTTAACCTAGATAGTCCAAGTGCCCGCTAGTAAACCTAAATAGTCCAAGGACCCGCTAGTTAATCAAGATAGTCCAAGGGCCCTCTAGTTAACCTAGATAGTCCAAGTGCCCGCTAGGGGACGTACATAGTTCAAGTGCCTGCTAGGTAACCTAGATAGTCCAAGGTCCTGCTAGTTAACCTACATAGTCCAATGCCCGATAGTGAACCTACATAGTCCATGTGCCCGCTGAGGAACCTACATAGTCCAATTACCCGATAGGGAACCTACATATGCCAAGTGCCCGTTAGGGAACCTAGATACTTCAAAACCGGTAGGGAACCTATATAGTCCAAGTGCCCGCTAGGGAACCTACATAGTCAAAGTGCCCGCTAGGGAGCCTGCATTGTACAATGCCCGCTAATTAACCTAGATAGTCCAAGTGCCCACTAGTTAACCTAGATAGTCCAAATGCCCGCTAGTTAACCTTGATCATCCAAGTGCCCGCTAGTTAACCTACATAGTCCAAGTTCCTGATAGGGAACCTACATGGTCCAAGTGCCCGCAGAGGAACCTACATAGTCCAAGTGCCCGATAGGGAACCTACATATTCCAAGTGCCCGTTATGGAACCTAGATAGTCCAAGTGCCCATAGGGAACCTATATAGTCCAAGTGCCCGCTAGGGAACCTACATAGTCAAAGTGCCCGCTAGGGACCTGCATTGTGCAAGTGCCCGCTAGTTAACCTAGATCGTCCAAGTGTCCTCTAGTTAAGCTACATAGTCCAAATGCACAGTAGTTAACCTACATAGTCCAAGTGCCGCTAGGTAACCTACATAGTGCAAGTGTCCCCTAGTTAACCTACATAGTCCAAATGCCGGGTAGTTAACATAGATAGTCCAAGTGCCCGCTAGGGAATGTACATAGTCTAAGTGCCCGCTAGGTAACCTAGATAGTGCATGTGCCCGGTAGATAACCTACATATTCCAAGTGCCCGCTAGGTAACCTACATAGTCCAAGTGCCCTTTCGTTAACCTAGATAGTCCAAGTGCCGCTAGGTAACCTACATAGTGGAAGTGTCCCCTAGTTAACCTACATAGTCCAAGTGCCCGGTAGTTAACAAAGATAGTCAAAGTGCCCACTAGTTAACATAGATAGTCCAAGTGCCCGCTAGGGAACGTACATAGTCCAAGTGCCCGCTAGGTAACCTAGATAGTGCATGTGCCCGGTAGTTAACCTACATAGTCCAAGTGCCCGCTAGGTAACCTAGATAGTCCAAGGGACCGCTAGTTAACCTACATAGTCCAAGTGCCCGGTAGTTAACTTACATAGTCCAAGTGCCCGCTCTGGAACCTACATAGTCCAAGTTCCTGCTAGGGAACCTACATAATTCAAGTGTCCGTAGGGAACATACAGAGTCCAAGTGCCCGCTAGGGAATCTACATAGTCCAAGGGCCCGCTAGTTAACCTATATAGTCCAAGTACGCGCTAGTTAACCTAGATCGTCCAAGTGCGCGCTAGTTAACCTACATAGTCCAAGTGCCCGCTAGTTAACCTAGATCGTCCAAGTGCCCACTAGTTAACCTACATAGTCAATAGGCCCGCTACTTAACCTAAATAGTGCAAGAGCCAGCTAGTTAACCTAGATCGTGTAAGTGTCCGCTAGTTAACCTACATAGTCCAAGTGCCAGTTAGCTAACCTAGATAGTCCAAGGGCCTGCTAGTTAAGCTACATAGTCCAAGTGCCCGCTAGGTAACCTACAAAGTCCAAGTGTCCGCTAGGTAACATATATAGTCTAAATGCCCGCTAGGGAACCTACATAGTCCAAGTGCCCGCTTGTTAACCTATTGTCCAAGGGACCGCTAGTTAACCTAGATAGGCCATGTACCCGCTAGTTAACCTAGATCGTCCAATTGTCCGCTAGTTAACCTACATAGTCCAAGTGCCCGTTCGGTAACCTAGATAGTCCAAGAGCCCTTTAGGGAACCGAAATAGTCGAAGTGCCCGCTAGGGAACCTACATAGTCCAATTGCCCGCTCTGGAACATACATAGTCCAAGTGCCCGTTAGTTAACCTAGATAATCCAAGTGCCCGCTAGTTAACCTAGAT
Source organism: Tenrec ecaudatus (assembly GCF_050624435.1). Taxonomy (NCBI): domain Eukaryota; kingdom Metazoa; phylum Chordata; class Mammalia; order Afrosoricida; family Tenrecidae; genus Tenrec; species Tenrec ecaudatus. The sequence goes on from NW_027457738.1 coordinate 835,126, forward strand.
AGTCCAATTGCCCGCTAGGTAACCTACATAGTCCAAGTGCCCGCTAGTTAACCTAGATAGTCCAAGTGTCCGCTAGGTAACCTACATTGTCCAAGTGCCCGCTAGTTAACCTAGATAGTCCAAGTGCCCGCTAGTTAACCTTGATAGTCCAAGTGCCTTCTAGTTAACCTAAATAGTCCAAGTGCCCGCTAGGGAACCTACATCGTCCAAGTGCCCGCTAGTTAACCTATTGTCCAAGGGACCGCTAGTTAACCTAGATAGTCCAAATACCCGCTAGTTAACCTAGATCGTCCAATTGTCCGCTAGTTAACCTACATAGTCCAAGTGCCCGTTCGGTAACCTAGATAGTCCAAGTGCCCTTTAGGGAACCGAGATAGTCCAAGTGCCCGCTAGGGAACCTACATAGTCAAATTGCCCGCTCTGGAACATACATAGTCCAAGTGCCCGTTAGTTAACCTAGATATTCCAAGTGCCCGCTAGTTAACCTAGATAGTCCAAGTGCCCGCTAGGTACCCTACATAGTCCAAGTGCCCGCTAGGTAACCTATATAGTCCAAATGACCGCTAGGGAACCTACATAGTCCAAGTGCCCGCTAGTTAACCTTGATAGTCCAAGTGCCTTCTAGTTAACCTAAATAGTCCAAGTGCCCGCTAGGTAACGTACATAGTCCAAGTGCCCACTAGGTAACCTAAATAATCCAAATGCCCGCTAGGGAAACTACATAGTCCAAGTGCCCGCTAGTTAACCTAGATAGTCCAAGTGCCCGCTAGTATACCTAGATAGTCCAAGGACCCGCTAGTTGATCTAGATAGTCCAAGTGCCCTTTCGTTAACCTAGATAGTCCAAGTGCCCGCTAGGTAACCTACATAGTCAAAGGGTCCGCTAGGTAACCTATATAGTCCAAGTGCCCGTTACCTAACCTAGATAGTCCAATTGCCCGCTATGCAACATACATAGTCCAAGTGCCCGCTAGTTAATCTACATAGTCCAACTGCCCGCTAGGTAACCTAGATAGTCCATGTGCCTGCTAGGGAACTTACATAGTCCAAATGCCCGCTAGGCAACCTAGATAGTCCAAGTGCCCGTTCGTTAACCTAGATAGCCAAGTGCCCGCTAGGTAACCTAGACAGTCCAAGTGTCTGCTAGGTAACCTACATAGTCCAAATGCCCGTTCGTTAACCTACATAGTCCAAGGGCCCACTAGTTAACCTAGATCGTCCAAGTGTCCTCTAGTTAACCTACATAGTCCAAATGCACACTAGTTAACCTACATAGTCCAAGTGCCGCTAGGTAACCAACATAGTGCAAGTGTCCCCTAGTTAACCTACATAGTCCAAGTGCCCGGTAGTTAACAAAGATAGTCAAAGTGCCCACTAGTTAACATAGTTAGTCCAAGTGCCCGCTAGGGAACGTACATAGTCCAAGTGCCCGCTAGGTAACCTAGATAGTGCATGTGCCCGGTAGTTAACCTACATAGTCCAAGTGCCCGCTAGGTAACCTAGATAGTCCATGTGCCCGCTAGTTATCCTACATAATCCAAGGTCAGCTAGTTAACCTAGATAGTCCAAGTGCCCGCTAGTTAACCTACATAGTCCAAGAACCTGCTAGTTAGCGTAGATAGTCCAAGTGCCCGCTAGTTTACCTACATTGTCCAAGGGCCCACTAGTTAACTAAGATATTCCAAGTGCCCGCTAGTTAACCTACATAGTCACAGTGCTCTTACCGAACCTATATAGTACAAGTGCCCACTAGGGAACCTACATAGTCAAATTGCCCGCTAGTGAACCTGCATTGTACAAGTGCCCGCTAATCAACCTAGATAGTCCAAGTGCCCGCTAGTTAACCTAGATAGGCCAAGTGCTCGCTAGTTAACCTACATAGTCCAAGTGCCTGAGAGGGAACATACATAGTCCAAGTGCCCGCAGAGGAACCTACATAGTCCATGTGCCCGCTAGGTAACCTAGATATTCCAAGTTCCTGTGAGCTAACCTAGATAATCCAAGTGCACGCTAGGTAACCTACATAGTCCTAGTGCCCTTTCGTTAACCTAGATAGTCCAAGTGCCCGCTAGGTAACCTACATAGTCAAAGGGTCCGCTAGGTAACCTATATAGTCCAAGTGCCCGTTACCTAACCTAGATAGTCCAATTGCCCGCTATGCAACATACATAGTCCAAGTGCCCGCTAGTTAATCTACATAGTCCAACTGCCCGCTAGGTAACCTAGATAGTCCATGTGCCTGCTAGGGAACTTACATAGTCCAAATGCCCGCTAGGCAACCTAGATAGTCCAAGTGCCCGTTCGTTAACCTAGATAGCCAAGTGCCCGCTAGGTAACCTAGACAGTCCAAGTGTCTGCTAGGTAACCTACATAGTCCAAATGCCCGTTCGTTAACCTACATAGTCCAAGGGCCCACTAGTTAACCTAGATCGTCCAAGTGTCCTCTAGTTAACCTACATAGTCCAAATGCACACTAGTTAACCTACATAGTCCAAGTGCCGCTAGGTAACCTACATAGTGCAAGTGTCCCCTAGTTAACCTACATAGTCCAAGTGCCCGGTAGTTAACAAAGATAGTCAAAGTGCCCACTAGTTAACATAGATAGTCCAAGTGCCCGCTAGGGAACGTACATAGTCCAAGTGCCCGCTAGGTAACCTAGATAGTGCATGTGCCCGGTAGTTAACCTACATAGTCCAAGTGCCCGCTAGGTAACCTAGATAGTCAAAGGGACCGCTAGTTAACCTACATAGTCCAAGTGCCCGGTAGTTAACTTACATAGTCCAAGTGCCCGCTCTGGAACCTACATAGTCCAAGTTCCTGCTAGGGAACCTACATAATTCAAGTGTCCGTAGGGAACATACAGAGTCCAAGTGCCCGCTAGGGAATCTACATAGTCCAAGGGCCCGCTAGTTAACATAGATAGTCCAAGTGCCACCAGATAATGTACATAGTCCAAGGGCCCGCTAGTTAACCTACATAGTCCAAGTACGCGCTAGTTAACCTAGATCGTCCAAGTGCGCGCTAGTTAACCTACATAGTCCAAGTGCCCGCAAGTTAACCTAGATTGTCCAAGTGCCCACTAGTTAACCTACATAGTCAATAGGCCCGCTACTTAACCTACATAGTGCAAGAGTCAGCTAGTTAACCTAGATCGTGTAAGTGTCCGCTAGTTAACCTACATAGTCCAAGTGCCAGTTAGCTAACCTAGATAGTCCAAGGGCCTGCTAGTTAACCTACATAGTCCAAGTGCCCGCTAGGTAACCTACAAAGTCCAAGTGTCCGCTAGGTAACATATATAGTCTAAAGGCCCGCTAGGGAACCTACATAGTCCAAGTGCCCGCTAGTTAATCTATTGTCCAAGGGACCGCTAGTTAACCTAGATAGGCCATGTACCCGCTAGTTAAACTAGATCGTCCAATTGTCCGCTAGTTAACCTACAAAGTCCAAGTGCCCGTTCGGTAACCTAGATAGTCCAAGAGCCCTTTAGGGAACCGAGATAGTCCAAGTGCCCGCTAGGCAACCTACATAGTCCAATTGCCCGCTCTGGAACATACATAGTCCAAGTGCCCGTTAGTTAACCTAGATAATCCAAGTGCCCGCTAGTTAACCTAGATAGTCCAATTGCCCGCTAGGTAACCTACATAGTCCAAGTGCCCGCTAGTTAACCTAGATAGTCCAAGTGCCCGCTAGTTAACCTTGATAGTCCAAGTGCCTTCTAGTTAACCTAAATAGTCCAAGTGCCCGCTAGGTAACCTACATAGTCCAAGTGCCCACTAGGTAACCTAAATAATCCAAATGCCCGCTAGGGAAACTACATAGTCCAAGTGCCCGCTAGTTAACCTAGATAGTCCAGGTGCCCGCTAGTAAACCTAAATAGTCCAAGGACCCGCTAGTTAATCAAGATAGTCCAAGGGCCCTCTAGTTAACCTAGATAGTCCAAGTGCCCGCTAGGGGACGTACATAGTTCAAGTGCCTGCTAGGTAACCTAGATAGTCCAAGGTCCTGCTAGTTAACCTACATAGTCCAATGCCTGATAGTGAACCTACATAGTCCATGTGCCCGCTGAGGAACCTACATAGTCCAATTACCCGATAGGGAACCTACATATTCCAAGTGCCCGTTAGGGAACCTAGATAGTCCAAAACCGGTAGGGAACCTATATAGTCCAAGTGCCCGCTAGGGAACCTATATAGTCAAAGTGCCCGCTAGGGAGCCTGCATTGTACAATGCCCGCTAATTAACCTAGATAGTCCAAGTGCCCACTAGTTAACCTAGATAGTCCAAATGCCCGCTAGTTAACCTTGATCATCCAAGTGCCCGCTAGTTAACCTACATAGTCCAAGTTCCTGATAGGGAACCTACATGGTCCAAGTGCCCGCAGAGGAACCTACATAGTCCAAGTGCCCGATAGGGAACCTACATATTCCAAGTGCCCGTTATGGAACCTAGATAGTCCAAGTGCCCGTAGGGAACCTATATAGTCCAAGTGCCCGCTAGGGAACCTACATAGTCAAAGTGCCCGCTAGGGAACTGCATTGTGCAAGTGCCCGCTAGTTAACCTAGATCGTCCAAGTGTCCTCTAGTTAACCTACATAGTCCAAATGCACACTAGTTAACCTACATAGTCCAAGTGCCGCTAGGTAACCTACATAGTGCAAGTGTCCCCTAGTTAACCTACATAGTCCAAATGCCCGGTAGTTAACATAGATAGTCCAAGTGCCCGCTAGGGAATGTACATAGTCTAAGTCCCCGCTAGGTAACCTTGATAGTGCATGTGCCCGGTAGTTAACCTACATATTCCAAGTGCCCGCTAGGTAACCTACATAGTCCATGTGCCCTTTCGTTAACCTAGATAGTCCAAGTGCCGCTAGGTAACCTACATAGTGCAAGTGTCCCCTAGTTAACCTACATAGTCCAAGTGCCCGGTAGTTAACAAAGATAGTCAAAGTGCCCACTAGTTAACATAGATAGTCCAAGTGCCCGCTAGGGAACGTACATAGTCCAAGTGCCCGCTAGGTAACCTAGATAGTGCATGTGCCCGGTAGTTAACCTACATAGTCCAAGTGCCCGCTAGGTAACCTAGATAGTCCAAGGGACCGCTAGTTAACCTACATAGTCCAAGTGCCCGGTAGTTAACTTACATAGTCCAAGTGCCCGCTCTGGAACCTACATAGTCCAAGTTCCTGCTAGGGAACCTACATAATTCAAGTGTCCGTAGGGAACATACAGAGTCCAAGTGCCCGCTAGGGAATCTACATAGTCCAAGGGCCCGCTAGTTAACATAGATAGTCCAAGTGCCACCAGATAATCTACATAGTCCAAGGGCCCGCTAGTTAACCTATATAGTCCAAGTACGCGCTAGTTAACCTAGATCGTCCAAGTGCGCGCTAGTTAACCTACATAGTCCAAGTGCCCGCTAGTTAACCTAGATCGTCCAAGTGCCCACTAGTTAACCTACATAGTCAATAGGCCCGCTACTTAACCTACATAGTGCAAGAGCCAGTTAGTTAACCTAGATCGTGTAAGTGTCCGCTAGTTAACCTACATAGTCCAAGTGCCAGTTAGCTAACCTAGATAGTTCAAGGGCCTGCTAGTTAACCTACATAGTCCAAGTGCCCGCTTGGTAACCTACAAAGTCCAAGTGTCCGCTAGGTAAGATATATAGTCTAAATGCCCGCTAGGGAACCTACATAGTCCAAGTGCCCGCTAGTTAACCTATTGTCCAAGGGACCGCTAGTTAACCTAGATAGGCCATGTACCCGCTAGTTAACCTAGATCGTCCAATTGTCCGCTAGTTAACCTACATAGTCCAAGTGCCCACAAGGTAACCTAAATAATCCAAATGCCCGCTAGGGAAACTACATAGTCCAAGTGCCCGCTAGTTAACCTAGATAGTCCAAGTGCCCGCTAGTAAACCTAAATAGTCCAAGGACCCGCTAGTTAATCAAGATAGTCCAAGGGCCCTCTAGTTAACCTAGATAGTCCAAGTGCCTGCTAGGAGACGTACATAGTTCAAGTGCCTTCTAGGTAACCTAGATAGTCCAAGGTCCTGCTAGTTAACCTACATAGTCCAATGCCCGATAGTGAACCTACACAGTCCATGTGCCCGCTGAGGAACCTACATAGTCCAATTACCCGATAGGGAACCTACATATTCCAAGTGCCCGTTAGGGAACCTAGATAGTCCAAATGCCGGTAGGGAACCTATATAGTCCAAGTGCCCGCTAGGGAACCTACATAGTCAAAGTGCCCGCTAGGGAACCTGCATTGTACAAGTGCCCGCTAATTAACCTAGATAGTCCAAGTGCCCACTAGTTAACCTAGATAGTCCAAATGCCCGCTAGTTAACCTTGATCATCCAAGTGCCCGCTTGTTAACCTACATAGTCCAAGTTCCTGATAGGGAACCTACATAGTCCAAGTGCCCGCAGAGGAACCTACATAGTCCAAGTGCCCGATAGGGAACCTACATATTCCAAGTGCCCGTTATGGAACCTAGATAGTCCAAGTGCCCGTAGGGAACCTATATAGTCCAAGTGCCCGCTAGGGAACCTACATAGTCAAAGTGCCCGCTAGGGAACCTGCATTGTGCAAGTGCCCGCTAGTTAACCTAGATAGTCCAAATGCCCGCTAGTTAACTTACATAGTCCAAGGTCAGCTAGTTAACTTAGATAGTCCAAGTGCCCACTAGTTAACCTACATAATCCAAGGTCAGCTAGTTAACCTAGATAGTCCAAGTGCCCGCTAGTTAACCTACATAGTCCAAGAACCCGCTAGTTAGCCTAGATAGTCCAAGTGCCCGCTAGTTTACCTACATAGTCCAAGGGCCAGCTAGTTTACCTAGATATTCCAAGTGCCCGCTAGTTAACCTACATAGTCAAAGTGCCCTTAGGGAAACTATATAGTCCAAGTGCCCGCTAGGGAACCTACATAGTCAAATTGCCCGCTCGGGAACCTACATTGTACAAGTGCCCGCTAATCAACCTAGAGAGTCCAAGTGCCCGCTAGTTAACCTAGATAGTCCAAGTGCCCGCTAGTTAACCTTGATCATCCAAGTGCCCGCTAGTTAACCTACATGGTCCAAGTGCCTGAGAGCGAACCTACATAGTCCAAGTGCCCGCTAGGTAACCCAGATATTCCAAGTTCCTGTTAGGTAACCTAGATAATCCAAGTGCCCGCTAGGTAACCTACATAGCCAAAGGGTCCGCTAGGTAACCTATATAGTCCAAGTGCCCGTTACCTAACCTAGATATTCCAATTGCCCCCTATGCAACATACATAGTCCAAGTGCCCGCTAGTTAATCTACATAGTCCAACTGCCCGCTAGGTAACCTAGATAGCCCAAGTGCCCGCTAGGTAACTTACATAGTCCAAATGCCTGCTAGGCAACCTAGATATTCCAAGTGCCCATTCGTTAACCTAGATAGCCAAGTGCCCGCTAGGTAACCTAGACAGTTCAAGTGTCTGCTAGGTAACCTATATAGTCCAAATGCCCGTTCGTTAACCTACATAGTCCAAGGGCCCACTAGTTAACCTAGTTCGTCCAAGTGTCCTCTAGTTAACTACATAGTCCAAATGCACGCTAGTTAACCTACATAGTCCAAGTGCCGCTAGGAAACCTACATAGTGCATGTGTCCCCTAGTTAACCAACATAGTCCTAGGGCCCGGTAGTTAACATAGATAGTCCAAGTGCCCACTAGTTAACATAGATAGTCCAAGTGCCCGCTAGGGAACGTACATAGTCCAAGTGCCCGCTAGGTAACCTAGATAGTGCATGTGCCCGGTAGTTAACCTACATAGTCCAATGCCCGCTAGGTAACCTAGATAGTCCAAGGGCCCGCTAGATAACCTACATAGTCAAGTGCCCGGTAGTTAACTTACATAGTCCAAGTGCCCATTAGGTAACCTACATAGTCCAAGTGCCTGCTAGGGAACCTACATAGTTCAAGTGTCCGTAGGGAACATACATGGTCCAAGTGCCCGCTAGGGAATCTACATAGTCCAAGGGCCCGCTAGTTAACCTACATAGTCCAAATAAGCGCTAGTTAACCTAGATCGTCCAAGTGCGCGCTAGTTAACCTACATAGTCCAAGGGCAGGCTAGTTAACCTATATAGTCCAAGTGCCCGCTAGGGAACCTACATAGTCCAAGTGCCCGATAGGGAACCTACATAGTCCTAGGGCCCGCTAGTTAACCTAGATATTCCAAGTGCCCGCTAGTTAACCTAGATCGTCCAAGTGTCCTCTAGTTAACCTACATAGTCCAAATGCACGCTAGTTAAGCTACATAGTCCAAGTGCCGCTAGGTAACCTACATAGTGCAAGTGTCCCCTAGTTAACCTACATAGTCCAAGTGCCCGGTAGTTAACATAGATAGTCAAAGTGCCCACTAGTTAACATAGATAGTCCAAGTGCGCGATAGGGAACCTACAAAATCCAAGTGCCCGGTAGTTAACATAGATAGTCCAATTGCCCACTAGTGAACATACATAGTCCAAGTGCCTGCTAGGGAACCTACATAGTCCAAGTGCCCACTAGGTAACCTAGATAGTGCATGTGCCCGGTAGTTAACCTACATATTCCAAGTGCCCGCTAGGTAACATAGATAGTCCAAGGGCCCGCTAGTTAACCTACATAGTCCAAGTGCCCGGTAGTTAACTTACATAGTCCAAGTTCCCGCTCTGGAACCTACATAGTCCAAGTGCCTGCTAGGGAACCTACATAGTTCATGTGTCCGTAGGGAACATACAGAGTCCAAGTGCCCAGTAGGGAATCTACATAGTCCAAGGGCCCGCTAGTTAACGTAGATAGTCCAAGTTCCACTAGATAATCTACATAGTCCAAGGGCCCGCTAGTTAACCTACATAGTCCAAGTACGCGCTAGTTAACCTAGATCGTCCAAGTGCGCGCTAGTTAACCTACATAGTCCAAGTGCCCGCTAGTTAACCTAGATAGTCCAAGTGCCCGCTAGTTAACCTAGATAGTCCAGGTGCTCGCTAGTTAACCAGGATCATCAACGTGCCCTCTAGTTAACTTACATAGTCCAAAGGCCTGCTAGTTAACCTACATAGAGCAATGGCCCACTAGTTAACCTTGATAGTCCAAGTGCCCGCTAGTTAACCTACATAGTCTAAGTTCCCGCTAGGTAACCTAGACAGTCCAAGTGACCATTAGGTTACCTACATAGTCCAAGTGCCCGTTCGTTAACCTACATAGTCCAAGTGCCCGCTAGGTAACGTAGATAGCCCACGTGCCCTCTAGGGTACGTACATAGTCCAAGTGCCCGCTAGGTAACCTAGATAGTCCAAGTGCCCGCTAGTTAACCTACATAGTCCAAGTGCCTCTTGGTAAACTACATAGTCCAAGCACCCACTAGGTAACCTAGACAGTCCAGTTGCCCCCTAGTTAACCTAGACAGTCCAAGTACCCGATAGGGAACCTACAAAATCCAAATGCTCACTAGGGAACCTACATAGTCCAAGTGCTCGCTACGCAACCTACATAGTCCAAGTGCCCGTTAGTTAACCTAGATAGTCAAATTGCCTGCTAGGTAACCTAAATAGTCCAAGTGCCCGCTAGGGAACCTACATAGTCCAAGTGCCCGCTAGGTAACCTAGATAGTCCAATTGCCCGTTAGCTAACCTAGATATTCGAAGTGTCCGCTAGTTAACCTACATAGTCCAAGTGCCCGTTCGTTAACATAGATAGGCCAAGTGCCTGCTAGGTAACCTAGACAGTCCAAGTGCCCGCTAGGTTACCTACATAGTCCAAGTGCACATTCCTTAACCTAGATAGTCCAAGTGCCCGCTGGTAACCTACATAGTCCAAGGGCTCGCTAGGTAACCTTGATAGTCCAAGTGCCTTCTAGTTAACCTACATAGTCCAAGTGCCCGCTAGGTAACATACATAGTCCAAGTGCCCACTAGGTAACCTAAATAATCCAAATGCTCGCTTGGGAAACTACATAGTCCATGTGCCCGCTAGTTAACCTAGATAGTCCAAGTGCCCGCTAGTAAACCTAGGTAGTCCAAGGGCCCGCTAGTTAATCTAGATAGTCTAAGTGCCCGCTAGTTAACCTAGATAGTCCAAGTGCCCGCTAGGGAACCTACATAGTCCAAGTGCCCGTTAGGTAACCTAGATAGTCCAAATGCCCGTCAGGAAACCCACATAGTCCAAGTGCCCAATAGAGGACTTACATAGTCCAAGGGCCCGCTAGGGAACCTACATAATCCAAGTGCCCGTTAGTTAACCTAGATTGTCCAAGTGCCCGCTTGGTAACCTAGATAGTCCAACAGCCCGCTAGGTAACCTACATACTCCAAGAACCCACTAGGTAACGTAGATAATTCAAGTGCCAGCTAGGTAACCTAGATAGTCCAAGTGCCCGCTAGGTAACCTACAAAATCTAAGTGCCCGCTAGGTTATATATGTAGTCCAAATGCCCGCTAGGGAATCTATATAGTCCAAGGGCCCGCTTGTTAACGTAGATAGTCCAAGTGCCGCTATTTAATTTACATAGTCCAAGGGCCTGATAGTTAACCTACATAGTTCAAGTACCCGCTAGTTAACCTATACCGTCCAAGTGCCCGCTAGGTAACTTATATAGTCCAAGGGCCCACTAGTTAACCTACATAGTCCAAGGGCCCGCTAGGTAACCTACAAAGTCTAAGTGCCCGCTAGGTTATCTATATGGTCCAAATGCCCGCTAGGGAACCTACATAGTCCAAGTGCCCGCTAATTAACCTACATAGTCAATGGGCCCACTAGTTAACCTACATAGTGCAAGAGCCCGCTAGTTAACATAGATCGTGCAAGTGTCTGCTAGTTAACCTACATAGTCCAAGTGCCAGTTAGCTAACCTAGTTAGTCCAAGGGCCCGCTAGTTGATTTACATAGTCCAAGTGCCCGCTAGTTAACCTAGATATTCCTAGTGCCCGTTAGTTAACCTAGAGTGTCCAAGTGCCCACTAGGGGACGTATTTAGTCCAAGTGCCCGTTAGCTAACCTAGATAGTCCAAGTGCCCGATAGTTAACATTGACCATCCAAGTGCCCGCTAGTTAACCTAGATAGTCCAAGTGCATGCTAGTAAACCTAGATAGTCCAAGTGCCCTCTAGTTAACTTAGATCGTCCAAGTGCCCGCTAGTTAACCAACATATTCCAAGGGCCCGCTAGTTAACCTAAGTAGTCCAAGGTCCGCTAGTTAACCTAGATACTCCAAGTGCTCGCTAGTTAACCTACATAGTACAAGGGCCCGCTAGTTGACCTAGATAGTCCAAGTGTCCGCTAGTTAACCTAGATAGTCCAAGTGCCCGCTAGGTAACCTAAGTAGTCGAAATGTCCGATAGAAATCCTACATAGTCCAAGTGTCCGCTAGGTAACCTACATAGTCCAAGTGCCCGTTCATTAACCTAGATAGTACAAGTGCCCGCTAGGTTACCTACATATTACAAGTGCCCGTTCGGTAACCTAGATAGTCCAAATGCCCGCTAGGAAATCTACATAGTCCAAGGGCCCGCTAGGTAACCTAAATAGTCCAAGTGCCCGCTAGGTAACCTAGAGTCCAAGTGCTTGCTAGTTACCCTACATAGTCCAAGTGCCCACTATGTAACCTAGATAGTCAAAGTGCCCGTTAGGTAACCTAGATAATCCAAGTGCCCACTAGGTAACCTAAATAATACAAATGCCCGCTAGGGAAACTATATAGTCCAAGTGCCCGCTAGTTAACCTAGATAGTCCAAGAGCCCGCTAGTAAACCTAGATAGTCTAAGGGCCCGCTAGTTAATCTTGATAGTTCAAGTGCCCGCTAGTTAACCTAGATAGTCCAATGCCCGCTGGTTTACCTAGATCGTCTAAGTGCCCGCTAGTTAACCTAGATAGTCCAAGTGCCCGCTAGTAAACCTAGATAGTCCAAGGGCCCTCTAGTTAACCTGGATAGTCCAAGTGCCCGCTAGGGGACGTACATAGTCCAAGTGCCCGCTAGGTAACCTAGATTGTCCAAGTGCCCGCTAGTTAACCTTCATAGTCCAAGTGCCCGCTAGATAACCTAGATAGTCCAAGGTCCTGCTAGTTAACCTACATAGTCCAATGCCCGATAGGGAACCTACAAAGTTCAAGTGCCCGCTGAGGAACCTACATAGTCCAAGTGCCCGATAGGGAACCTACATATTCCAAGTGCCCGTTAGGGAACCTAGATAGTCCAAGTGCCCGTAGGGAACCTATATACTCAAAGTGCTCGCTAGGGAACCTACATAGTGAAAGTGCCCGCTAGGGAATCTGCATTGTAAAAGTGCCCGCTAATTAACCTAGATAGTCCAAGTGCCCACTAGGTAACCTAGACAGTTCAAGTGCCTGTTAGCTAACCTAGATAGTCCAAGTGGCGGCTAGGTAACCTACATAGTCCTAGTGCCCGTTCGTTAACCTAGATAATCCAACTGCCCACTAGGTAACCTAGACAGTCCAAGTGCCCGCTAGTTAACCTACATAGTCCAAGTGCCCGATAGGGAACCTACATAATCCAAGTGCCCGCTAGGCAACCTACATAGTCCAAGTGCCCGTTAGTTAACCTAGATAGTCAAATTGCCTGCTACGTAACCTAGATAGTCCAAGTGCCCGCTAGGTAACCTACATAGTCCAAGTGCCTGCTAGGTAACTTAAATAGTCCAAAAGCCCGCTAGGGAAACTACATAGTCCAAGTGCCCGCTAGTTAACCTAGATAGTCCAAGTGCCTGCTAGTAAACCTACATAATCCATGGGCCCGCTAGTTAACCTACATAGTGCAAGGGCCCGCTAGTTAACCTAGATAGTCAAATTGCCTGATAGGTAACCTAGATAGTCCAAGTGACCACTAGGTTACCTATATAGTCCAAGTGCCCGTTCGTTAACCTACATAGTCCAAGTGCCCGCTAGGTAACCAATATAATACAAATGCCCGCTAGGGGCCCTAATATTCCAAATGCCCGCTAGTTAACCTAGATAGTCCAAGTCCTCGCTAGTTAACCTAGATAGTACAAGTGCCCGATAGGGAACCTACATAATCCAAGGGCCCGCTAGGTAACCTACATTGTCCTAGTGCCCCCTAGTTAACCTACATAGTACAAGTGCCCGATAGGGAACCTACATAATCCAAGGGCCCGCTAGGTAACCTACATTGTCCGAGTGCCCCCTAGTTAACCTACATTCTCCAAGTGCCTGATAGGGAACCTACATAGAACAAGTGCCCGCTAGGTAACCTACAAAGTCTAAGTTCCCGCTAGGTAATCTATATAGTCCAAATGACCGCTAGGGAGCCTACATAGTCCAAATGCTCGCTAGGTAACCTAGATATTCTAAGGGCCCTCTAGGTAACCTACATAGTCCTAGTGCCCCCTAGTTAACCTACATTTTCCAAGTGCCCGATAGGGAACCTACATAGTCCAAGTGCCTGCTAGGTAACCTACATAGTCCAAATGCCCTCTAGTTAACCTACATAGTACAAGTGCCCGATAGGGAACCTACATAATCCAAGTGCTCGCTAGGGAACCTACATAGTCCAAGTGCCCGTTAGGTAACCTAGATAGTCCAAATGCCCGCCAGGAAACCCACATAGTCCATGTGCCCGCTAGGGAACTTACATAGTCCAAGGGCCCGCTAGGGAATCTACACAGTCAAAGTGCCCATTAGTTAACCTAGATAGTCCAAGTGCCCGCTTGGTAACCTAGATATTCCAACAGCCCCCTAGGTAACCTACATACTCTAAGAACCCGCTATAACGGAGATAGTTCAAGTTCCAGCTAGGTAACCTAGATAATCCATGTGCCGCTAGGTAACCTACAAAGTCAAAGTGCCCGCTAGGTTATCTATATAGTCTAATGGCCTGCTAGTTAACCTACATAGTCCAAGTACCCGCTAAGAAACCTAGATAGTCCAAGTGCACGCTAGTTAACCTAGAGAGTCCAAGTGCCCTCTAGTTAACCTAGATCGTCCAAGTGCCCGCTAAGAAACCTAGATAGTCCAAGTGCCCGTTACCTAACCTAGATAGTCCAATTGCCCACTATACAACATACATAGTCCCAGTGCCCGTTCGTTAACCTAGAAGTCCAAGTGCCCGCTAGGTAACCTAGACTCTCCAAGTGCCCGCTAGGTTACCTACATATTCCAAATGCCCGTTCGGTAACCTAGATAGTGCAAGTGCCCGGTAGTTAACCTACATAGTCCAAGAGCCCGCTAAGTAACCTAGATAGACCAAGGGCCCGCTAGTTAACCTACATAGTCCAAGTGCCCGGTACTTAACTTACATAGTTCAAGTGTCCGTAGGGAAAATACAGAATCCAAGTGCCCGCTAGGGTACCTACATAGTCCAAGTGCCTGCTAGGTAACCTACATTGTGCCAGTGTCCGAGAGTTAACCAACATATTCCATGTGCCCGCTAGTTAACATAGATAGTCCAAGTGGCCGCTAGGGAACTTACATAGTCCAAGTGCCCGCTAGGTAACCTAGATACTGCAATTGCCCGCTAGTTAACCTAGATAGTTCAAGTACCCGCTAGGTCACCTAGATCGTCCAAGGGCCCCTTAGTTAGCCTACAAAGTCCAAGTGCCCGCTAGGTAACCTAGATAGTCCAAGTGCCCGTTCGGTAACCTAGATAGTCCAAGTGCCCTTTAGGGAACCTAGATAGTCCAAGGGCCCACTAGTAAACCTACATAGTCCATGGGCCCGCTAGTTAACCTTCATAGTGCAAGTGTCCGCTACTTAACCTACATATTCCAAGTTCCCGCTAGTTAACCTACATAATCTAAGTACCTGTTGGCTAACCTAGATAGTCCAAGGGCTCGCTAGTTGACCTACATAGTCCAAGTGCCCGCTAGTTAACCTAGATAGTCCAAGTGACTGCTAGGTAACCTACATAGTGCAAGTGTCCGCTAGTTAACCTACAAATTCCAAGTGCCCGCTAGTTAACATAGATAGTCTAAGTGCCAGCTAGGGAACGTACATAGTCCAAGTGCCCGCTAGGTAACCTAGATACTGCAAGTGCCCGCTAGTTAACCTAGATAGTTCAAGTACCCGATCGGTAACCTAGATCGTCAAAGGGCCCCCTAGTTAGCCTACATAGTCCAAGTGCCTGCTAGGTAACCTAGATAGTCCAAGTGCCCTTTAGGGAACCTAGATAGTCCAAGGGCCGGCTAGTAAACCTACATAGTCCATGGGCCCGCTAGTTAACCTTCATAATCTAAGTGCCCGTTGGCTAACCTAGATAGTCCAAGGGACCGCTAGTTGACCTATATTGTCCAAGTGCCAGCTAGGTAACCTAGATAGTACAAGTGCCCGCTAGGGAACCTAGATAATCCAAGTGCCTGTTAGCTAACCTAGATAGTCCAAGTGGCGGCTAGGTAACCTACATAGTCCAAGTGCCCGTTCGTTAACCTAGATAAGCCAAGTGCCCACTAGGTAACCTAGACAGTCCAAGTGCCCGCTAGTAAACATATATAGTCCCAGTGCCCGATAGGGAACTACATAATCCAAGTGCCCGCTAGGCAACCTACATAGTCCAAGAACCCGTTAGTTAACCTAGATAGTCAAATTGCCTGCTAGGTAACCTAGATAGTCCAAGTGCCCGTTAGGTAACCTACATAGTCCAAGTGCCCGCTAGGTAACCTAAATAGTCCAAATGCCCGCTAGGGAAAATACATAGTCCAAGTGCGCGCTAGTTAACCTAGATAGTGCAAGGGCCCGCTAGTTAACCTAGATAGTCCAAGTGCCCGTTAGTTAACCTACATAGTCTAAGTGCCCGCTAGGTAACCTAGATAGTCCAAGTGCCCGTTCGGTAACCTAGATAGTCCAAGTGCCCTTTAGGGAACCTAGATAGTCCAAGGGCCCCCTAGTAAACCTACATAGTCCATGGGCCCGCTAGTTAACCTTCATAGTGCAAGTTTCCGCTACTTAACCTACATATTCCAAGTGCCAGCTAGTTAACCTAAATACTCTAAGTGCCCGTTGGCTAACCTAGATAGTCCAAGGGCCCGCTAGTTGACCTACATAGTCCAAGTAACCGCTAGTTAACCTAGATAGTCCAAGTGACCACTAGGTTACCTACATAGTCCAAGTGCCCGTTCCTTAACCTACATAGTCCAAGTGCCCCCTAGGTAACCAATATAATACAAATGCCCGCTAGGGGCCCTAATATTCCAAATGCCCGCTAGTTAACCTAGATAGTCCAAGTGCTCGCTAGTTAACCTAGATAGTACAAGTGCCCGATAGGGAACCTACATAATCCAAGGGCCCGCTAGGTAACCTACATTGTCCTAGTGCCCCCTAGTTAACCTACATAGTACAAGTGCCCGATAGGGAACCTACATAATCCAAGGGCCAGCTAGGAAACCTACATTGTCCTAGTGCCCCCTAGTTAACCTACATTCTCCAAGTGCCTGATAGGGAACCTACATAGAACAAGTGCCCGCTAGGTAACCTACAAAGTCTAAGTTCCCGCTAGGTAATCTATATAGTCCCAATGACCGCTAGGGAGCCTACATAGTCCAAATGCTCGCTAGGTAACCTAGATAGTCTAAGGGCCCTCTAGGTAACCTACATAGTCCTAGTGCCCCCTAGTTAACCTACATTTTCCAAGTGCCCGATAGGGAACCTACATAGTCCAAGTGCCTGCTGGGTAAACTACATAGTCCAAATGCCCTCTAGTTAACCTACATAGTACAAGTGCCCGATAGGGAACCTACATAATCCAAGTGCTCGCTAGGGAACCTACATAGTCCAAGTGCCCGTTAGGTAACCTAGATAGTCCAAATGCCCGCCAGGAAACCCACATAGTCCAAGTGCCCGCTAGGGAACTTACATAGGCCAAGGGCCCGCTAGGGAATCTACACAGTCCAAGTGCCCGTTAGTTAACCTAGATAGTCCAAGTGCCCGCTTGGTAACCTAGATATTCCAACAGCCCCATAGGTAACCTACATACTCTAAGAACCCGCTATAACGTAGATAGTTCAAGTGCCAGCTAGGTAACCTAGATAATCCATGTGCCGCTAGGTAACCTACAAAGTCAAAGTGCCCGCTAGGTTATCTATATAGTCCAAATGCCAGCTAGGGTATCTACATAGTCTATGGGCCCAATAGTTAACATAGATAGTCCAAGTGCCGCTAGTTAATCTACATAGTCCAAGGGCCTGCTAGTTAACCTACATAGTCTAAGTACCCGCTAAGAAACCTAGATAGTCCAAGTGCACGCTAGTTAACCTAGATAGTCCAAGTGCCCTCTAGTTAACCTAGATCGTCCAAGTGCCCGCTAAGAAACCTAGATAGTCCAAGTGCCCGTTACCTAACCTAGATAGTCCAATTGCCCGCTGTGCAACATACATAGTCCCCGTTCGTTAACCTAGAAGTCCAAGTGCCCGCTAGGTAACCTAGACTCTCCAAGTGCCCGCTAGGTTACCTACATATTCCAAATGCCCGTTCGGTTACCTAGATAGTGCAAGTGCCCGGTAGTTAACCTACATAGTCCAAGAGCCCGCTAAGTAACCTAGATAGACCAAGGGCCCGCTAGTTAAATTACATAGTCCAAGTGCCCGGTACTTAACTTACATAGTTCAAGTGTCCGTAGGGAAAATACAGAGTCCAAGTGCCCGCTAGGGAACCTACATAGTCCAAGTGCCTGCTAGGTAACCTACATTGTGCCAGTGTCCGAGAGTTAACCAACATATTCCAAGTGCCCGCTAGTTAACATAGATAGTCCAAGTGGCCGCTAGGGAACTTACATAGTCCAAGTGCCCGCTAGGTAACCTAGATACTGCAATTGCCCGCTAGTTAACCTAGATAGTTCAAGTACCCGCTAGGTCACCTAGATCGTCCAAGGGCCCCTTAGTTAGCCTACAAAGTCCAAGTGCCCGCTAGGTAACCTAGATAGTCCAAGTGCCCGTTCGGTAACCTAGATAGTCCAAGTGCCCTTTAGGGAACCTAGATAGTCCAAGGGCCCACTAGTAAACCTACATAGTCCATGGGCCCGCTAGTTAACCTTCATAGTGCAAATGTCCGCTACTTAACCTACATATTCCAAGTGCCCGCTAGTTAACCTACATAATCTAAGTGCCCGTTGGCTAACCTAGATAGTCCAAGGGCCCGCTAGTTGACCTACATAGTCCAAGTGCCAGCTAGGTAACCTAGATAGTACAAGTGCCCGCTAGGGAACCTAGATAGTCCAAGTGCCTGTTAGCTAACCTAGATAGTCCAAGTGGCGGCTAGGTAACCTACATATTCCAAGTTCCCGCTAGTTAACCTACATAATCTAAGTACCTGTTGGCTAACCTAGATAGTCCAAGGGCTCGCTAGTTGACCTACATAGTCCAAGTGCCCGCTAGTTAACCTAGATAGTCCAAGTGACTGCTAGGCAACCTACATAGTGCAAGTGTCCGCTAGTTAACCTACAAATTCCAAGTGCCCGCTAGTTAACATAGATAGTCTAAGTGCCAGCTAGGGAACGTACATAGTCCAAGTGCCCGCTAGGTAACCTAGATACTGCAAGTGCCCGCTAGTTAACCTAGATAGTTCAAGTACCCGATCGGTAACCTAGATCGTCAAAGGGCCCCCTAGTTAGCCTACATAGTCCAAGTGCCTGCTAGGTAACCTAGATAGTCCAAGTGCCCTTTAGGGAACCTAGATAGTCCAAGGGCCGGCTAGTAAACCTACATAGTCCATGGGCCCGCTGGTTAACCTTCATAATCTAAGTGCCCGTTGGCTAACCTAGATAGTCCAAGGGACCGCTAGTTGACCTACATTGTCCAAGTGCCAGCTAGGTAACCTAGATAGTACAAGTGCCCGCTAGGGAACCTAGATAGTCCAAGTGCCTGTTAGCTAACCTAGATAGTCCAAGTGGCGGCTAGGAAACCTACATAGTCCAAGTGCCTGTTCGTTAACCTAGATAAGCCAAGTGCCCACTAGGTAACCTAGACAGTCCACGTGCCCACTAGTAAACATATATAGTCCCAGTGCCCGATAGGGAACTACATAATCCAAGTGCCCGCTAGGCAACCTACATAGTCCAAGAAAACGTTAGTTAACCTAGATAGTCAAATTGCCTGCTAGGTAACCTACATAGTCAAAGTGCCCGCTAGGGAACCTGCATTGTGCAAATGCCCGCTAGTTAACCTAGATAGTCCAAGTGCCCGCTAGTTAACTTACATAGTCCAAGTGCGTGCTAGTTAACCTAGATAGTCCAAGTGCCTGCTAGTAAACCTACATAATCCATGGGCCCGCTAGTTAACCTACATAGTGCAAGGGCCCGCTAGTTAACCTAGATAGTCCAAGTGCCCGTTAGTTAACCTACATAGTCTAAGTGCCCGCTAGGTAACCTAGATAGTCCAAGTTCCCGTTCGGTAACCTAGATAGTCCAAGTGCCCTTTAGGGAACCTAGATAGTCCAAGGGCCCCCTAGTAAACCTACATAGTCCATGGGCCCGCTAGTTAACCTTCATAGTGCAAGTTTCCGCTACTTAACCTACATATTCCAAGTGCCCGCTAGTTAACCTACATAATCTAAGTGCCCGTTGGCTAACCTAGATAGTCCAAGGGCCCGCTAGTTGACCTACATAGTCCAAGTAACCGCTAGTTAACCTAGATAATCCAAGTGACTGCTAGGTAACCTACATATTCCAAGTGCCCGCTAGTTAACATAGATAATCCAAGAGCCCGCTAGGGAATGTACATAGTCCAAGTGCCCGCTAGGAAACCTAGATACTGCAAGTGCCCGCTAGTTAACCTAGATAGTTCAAGTACCGGGTAGGTAACCTAGATCGTCAAAGGGCCCCTAGTTAGCCTACATAGTCCAAGTGCCCGCTAGGTAACCAAGATACTCCAAGTGCCCTTTGGGAACCTAGATAGTCCATGGGCCGGCTAATAAACCTACATAGTCCATGGGCCCGCTAGTTAACCTTCATAGTGCAAGTGTCCACTACTTAACCTACATATTCCAAGTGCCCGCTAGTTAACCTACATAATCTAAGTGCCCGTAGGCTAACCTAGATAGTCCAAAGGCCCACTAGTTGACCTTCATATTCCAAGTGCCAGCTAGGTAACCTAGATAGTACAAGTGCCCGCTAGGCAACCTAGATAGTCCAAGTGCCTGTTAGCTAACCTAGATAGTCCAATTGTGGGCTAGGTAACCTACATAGTACAAGTACCCGTTCGTTAAACTAGATAAGCCAAGTGCCCACTAGGTAACCTAGACAGTCCAAGTGCCCGCTAGTTAACCTACATAGTCCAAGTGCCCGATAGGGGACTACATAATCCAAGTGCCCACTAGGCAACCTACATAGTCCAAGAACCCGTTAGTTAACCTTGATCGTCAAATTGCCTGCTAGGTAACCTAGATAGTCCAAATGCCCGCTAGGGAAACTACATAGTCCAAGTGCGCGCTTGTTAACCTAGATAATCCAATTGCCTGCTAGTAAACCTACATAGTCCATGGGCCCGCTAGTTAACCTACGTAGTCTAAGTGCCCGCTAGGTAACCTAGACAGTTCAAGTGACCACTAGGTTACCTACATAGTCCAAGTGCCCGTTCGTTAACTTACATAGTCCAAGTGCCCGCTAGGTAACCAATATAGTCCAAATGCCCGCTAGGGGCCCTAATATTCCAAATGCCCGTTAGTTAACCTAGATAGTCCAAGTGCTCGCTAGTTAACCTAGATAGTCCAAGTGCCCGCTAGTTAACCTAGATGGACCAAGTGCCCGCTAGGAACCTATCTAGTCCAAGTACCCGCTAGGAAACGTACATAGTCCAAGTGCCCGCTAGGTAACGTAGATAGTCCAAGTGCCCGCTAGGGAACGTACATAGTCCAATTGCCCGCTAGGTAACCTAGATAGTCCAAGTGCCCGCTTGTTAACCTACATATTCCAAGTGCCTGCTAAGTAACCTAGATAGTCCAAGTGCCCACTAGTTAACCTACATAGTCCAGGTTCCCACTAGGTAACCTATATAGTCCAAGGGCCCGCTAGGTAACCTACATTGTCCTAGTGCCCCCTAGTTAACCTACATTCTCCAAGTGCCCGATAGGGAACCTACATGGAACAAGTGCCCGCTAGGTAACCTACATAGTCCAAATGCCCGCTAGTTAACCTACATAGTCCAAGTGCCCGATAGGTAACCTACATAATCCAAGTGCCCGCTAGGGAACCTACATAGTCCAAGTGCCCGTTAGGTAACCTAGATAGTCCAAATGCCAGCTAGGGAACCGACATAGTCCAAGTGCCCGCTAGGGAACTTACATAGTCCAAGGGCCCGCTAGGGAACCTAGATAGTCCAAGTGCCCGTTAGTTTACCTAGATAATCCCAGTGCCCACTAGGTAACCTAGATAGTCCAACAGCCCGGTAGGTAACCTACATACTCCAAGTACCCGCTAGGTAACGTAGATAGTTCAAGTGCCATCTAGGTAACCTAGATAGTCCATGTGACGCTAGGTAACCTACAAAGTCAAAGTGCCCGCTAGGTTATCTATATAGTCCAAATGCCCGCTAGGGTATCTACATAGTCTAAGGGCCCACTAGTTAACATAGATAGTCCAAGTGCCGCTAGTTAATCTACATAGAACAAGGGCCCGCTAGTTAACCTACATAGTCCAAGTACCCGCTAAGAAACCTAGATTGTCCAAGTGCACGCTAGTTAACCTAGATAGTCCAAGTGCCCTCTAGTTAACCTAGATCGTCCAAGTGCCCGCTAAGAAACCTAGATAGTCCAAGTGCCCGTTACCTAACCTAGATAGTCCAATTGCCCGTATGCAACATACATAGTCCAAGTGCCCGTTCGTTAACCTAGAAGTCCAAGTGCCCCCTGGGTAACCTAGACTTTCCAAGTGCCCGCTAGGTTACCTACATAGTCCAAATGACGGTTCGGTAACGTAGATAATGCAAGTGCCCGGTAGTTAACCTACATAGTCCAAGTGCCCGCTAGGTAACCTAGATAGTCCAAGGGCCCGCTAGTTAACATACATAGTCCAAGTGCCCGGTAGTTAACTTACATATTTCAAGAGTCCGTAGGGAACAAACAGTGTCCAAGTTCCCGCTAGGGAACCTACATAGTCCAAGTGCCCGCTAGTTAATCTACATAGTTCAAGGGCCCACTAGTTAACCTACATAATCCAAGTACCCGCTAGTTAACCTAGATCGTCCAAGTGTCCTCTAATTAACCTACATAGTACAAGTGCCCGCTAGGGAACCTAGATAGTCTAAGTGCCCGCTCTGGAACCTACATAGTCCAAGTGTCCGCTCTGGAACATACATAGTCCAAGTGCCCGCTAGGAAATCTACATAGTCCATGGGCCCACTAGTTAACGTAGATAGTCCAAGTGCCGCTAGTTAATCTACATAGTCCAAGGGCCCGCTAGTTAACCTACATAGTCCAAGAACCCGCTAGTTAACCTAGATCGTCCAAGTGCCCACCAGGTAACCTACATAGTCCAAGGGCCAGCTAGTTAACCTACATCGTCCAAGGACCCGCTAGTTATCTTACATCGTCCAAGGGCCCGCTAGTTAACCTAGATAGTCCAAGTGGACGCTAGTTAACCTACATAATCCAAGTGCCCGCTAGGTAACCTAGACATTTCAAGTGACCACTAGGTTACCTAAATAGTCCAAGTGCCCGTTCGTTAACCTACATAGTCCAAGTGCCCGCTAGGTAACCAATATAGTCCAAATGCCCGCTAGGGGCCCTAATAGTCCATATGCCCGCTAGTTAACCTAGATAGTCCAAGTGCTCGCTAGTTAACCTAGATAGACCAAGTGCCCGCTAGGGAACCTATCTAGCCCAAGTACCCACTAGGAAACGTACATAGTCCATGTGCCCGCTAGGTAACGTACATAGTCCAAGTGCCCGCTAGGTAACTTAGATAGTCCAAGTGCCCTCTAGGGAACGTACATAGTCCAAGTTCCTGCTAGGTAACCTAGATAGTCCAAGTGCCCACTAGTTAACCTACATAGCCCAGGTTCCCCCTAGGTAACCTAGATAGTCCAACAGCCCGCTAGGTAACCTACATACTCTAAAAACCCGCTATAACGTAGATAGTTCATGTGCCAGCTAGGTAACCTAGATAGTCCATGTGCCGCTAGGTAACCTACAAAGTCAAAGTGCCCGCTAGGTTATCTATATTGTCCAAATGCCAGCTAGGGAATCTACATAGTCCAAGGGCCCGCTAGTTAACGTAGATAGTCCAAGTTCCCGCTAGGTAACCTAGATACTGCAATTGCCCGCTAGTTAACCTAGATAGTTCAAGTACCCGCTAGGTCACCTAGATCGTCCATGGGCTCCTTAGTTAGCCTGCATAGTCCAAGTGCCCGCTAGATAACCTAGATAGTCCAAGTGCCGTTCGGTAACCGAGATAGTCCAAGTGCCTTTAGGGAACCTAGATAGACCAAGGGCCCGCTAGTAAACCTACATAGTCCATGGGCCCGCTAGTTAACCTTCATAGTGCAAGTGTCCGCTACTTAACCTACATATTCCAAGTGCCCGCTAGTTAACCTACATAATCTAAGTGCCCGTTGGCTAACCTACATAGGCCAAGGGCCCGCTAGTTGACCTACATAGTCCAAGTGCCCGCTAGTTAACCTAGATAGTCCAAGTGACTGTTAGGTAACCTACATAGTGCAAGTGTCCGCTAGTTAACCTACATATTCCAAGTGCCCGCTAGTTAACATAGATAGTCCAAGTGCCCTCTAGGGAACGTACATAGTCCAAGTGCCCGCTAGGTAACCTAGATACTGCAAGTGCCCGCTAGTTGACCTAGATAGTTCAAGTACCCGCTAGGTAACCTAGATCGTCAAAGGGCCCCCTAGTTAGCCTACATAGTCCAAGTGCCCGCTAGGTAACCTCGATAGTCCAAGGTCCCGCTAGTAAACCTACATAGTCCATGGGCCCGCTAGTTAACCTTCAAAGTGCAAGTGTCCGCTACTAAACCTACATATTCCAAGTTCCCGCTAGTTAACCTACATAATCTAAGTGCCCGTTGGCTAACCTAGATAGTCCAAGGGCCCGCTAGTTGACCTACATAGTCCATGCCAGCTACGTAACCTAGATAGTACAAGTGCCCGCTAGGGAATCTAGATAGTCCAAGTGCCTGTTAGCTAACCTAGATAGTCCAAGTGGCGGCTAGGTAACCTACAAAGTCCTAGTGCCCGTTCGTTAACCTAGATAATCCAAGTGCCCACTAGGTAACCTAGACAGTCCAAGTGCCCGCTAGTTAACCTACATAGTCCAAGTGCCCGATAGGGAACCTACATAAACCAAGTGCCCGCTAGGCAACCTACATAGTCCAAGTGCCCGTTAGTTAACCTAGATAGTCAAATTGCCTGCTAGGTAACCTACATAGTCCAAGTGCCTGCTAGGTAACTTAAATAGTCCAAATGCCCGCTAGGGAAATTACAAAGTCCAAGTGCCCGCTAGTTAACCTAGATAGTCCAAGTGCCTGCTGGTAAACCTACATAATCCATGGGCCCGCTAGTTAACCTACATAGTGCAAGGGCCCGCTAGTTAACCTACATCGTCCAAGGGCCCGCTAGTTAACCTAGATAGTCCAAGTGCCCGCTAGTTAACCTACATAGTCTAAGTGCACGCTAGGTAACCTAGACAGTCCAAGTGCCCGCTAGTTAACCTATATAGTCCCAGTGCCCGATAGGGAACTACATAATCCAAGTGCCCGCTAGGCAACCTAAATAGTCCAAGAACCCGTTAGTTAACCTAGATAGTCAAATTGCCCGCTAGGGAAAATACATAGTCCATGTGCGCGCTAGTTAACCTAGATAGTCCAAGTGGCTGCTAGTAAACCTACATAATCCATGGGCCCGCTAGTTAACCTACATAGTGCAAGGGCCCGCTAGTTAACGTAGATAGTCCAAGTGCCGGTTAGTTAACCTACATAGTCTAAGTGCCCGCTAGGTAACCTAGATAGTCCAAGTGCCCGTTAGGTAACCTAGATAGTCCAAGTGCCCTTTAGGGAACCTAGATAGTCCAAGGGCCCCCTAGTAAACCTACATAGTCCATGGGCCCGCTAGTTAACCTTCATAGTGCAAGTTTCCGCTACTTAACCTACATATTCCAAGTGCCCGCTAGTTAACCTACATAATCTAAGTGCCCGTTGGCTAACCTAGATAGTCCAAGGGCCCGCTAGTTGACCTACATAGTCCAAGTAACCGCTAGTTAACCTAGATAGTCCAAGTGACTGCTAGGTAACCTACATATTCCAAGTGCCCGCTAGTTAACATAGATAGTCCAAGTACCCGCTAGGGAATGTACATAGTCCAAGTGCCCGCTAGTTAACCTAGATAGTTCAAGTACCCGCTAGGTAACCTAGATCGTCAAAGGGCCCCTAGGTAGCCTACATAGTCCAAGTGCCCGCTAGGTAACCAAGATACTCCAAGTGCCCTTTAGGGAACCTAGATAGTCCATGGGCCGGCTAGTAAACCTACATAGTCCATGGGCCCGCTAGTTAACCTTCATAGTGCAAGTGTCCACTACTTAACCTACATATTCCAAGTGCCCGCTAGTTAACCTACATAATCTAAGTGCCCGTAGGCTAACCTAGATAGTCCAAGGGCCCGCTAGTTGACCTACATATTCCAAGTGCCAGCTAGGTAACCTAGATAGTACAAGTGCCCGCTAGGGAACCTAGATAGTCCAAGTGCCTGTTAGCTAACCTAGATAGTCCAAGTGTGGACTAGGTAACCTACATAGTACAAGTGCCCGTTCGTTAAACTAGATAAGCCAAGTGCCCACTAGGTAACCTAGACAGTCCAAGTGCCCGCTAGTTAACCTACATAGTCCAAGTGCCCGATAGGGGACTACATAATCCAAGTGCCCACTAGGCAACCTACATAGTCCAAGAACCCGTTAGTTAACCTTGATCGTCAAATTGCCTGCTAGGTAACCTAGATAGTCCAAGTGCCCGCTAGGTAACCTACATAGTCCAAGTGCCCGCTCGGTAACCTAAATAGTCCAAATGCCCTCTAGGGAAACTACATAGTCCAAGTGCGCGCTAGTTAACCTAGATAGTCCAAGTGCCTGCTAGTAAACCTACATAATCCATGGGCCCGCTAGTTAACCTACATAGTCTAAGTGCCCGCTAGGTAACCTAGAAAGTTCAAGTGACCACTAGGTTACCTACATAGTTCAAGTGCCCGTTCGTTAACTTATATTGTCCAAGTGCCCGCTAGGTAACCAATATAGTCCAAATGCCCGCTAGGGGCCCTAATATTCCAAATGCCCGTTAGTTAACCTAGATAGTTTAAGTGCTCGCTAGTTAACCTAGATTGTCCAAGTGCCCGCTAGTTAACCTAGATGGACCAAGTGCCCGCTAGGGAACCTATCTAGTCCAAGTACCCGCTAGGAAATGTACATAGTCCAAGTGCCCGCTAGGTAACGTAGGTAGTCCAACTGCCCGCTAGGGAACGTACATAGTCCAAGTGCCCGCTAGGTAACCTAGATAGTCCAAGTGCCCGCTTGTTAACCTACATATTACAAGTGCCTGCTAGGTAACCTATATAGTCCAAGGGCCCGCTAGGTAACCTACATTGTCCTAGTGCCCCCTAGTTAACCTACATTCTCCAAGTGCCCGATAAGGAACCTACATAGAACAAGTGCCCGCTAGGTAACCTACATAGTCCAAATGCCCGCTAGTTAACCTACATAGTCCAAGTGCCCGATAGGTAACCTACATAATCCAAGTGCCCGCTAGGGAACCTACATAGTCCAAGTGCCCGTTAGGTAACCTAGATAGTCCAAATGCCCGCTAGGGAACCCACATAGTCCAAGTGCCCGCTAGGGAACTTACATAGTCCAAGGGCCCTCTAGGGAACCTAGATAGTCCAAGTGCCCGTTAGTTAACCTAGATAATCCCAGTGCCCACTAGGTAACCTAGATAGTCCAACAGCCCGGTAGGTAACCTACATACTCCAAGTACCCGCTAGGTAACGTAGATAGTTCAAGCGCCAGCTAGGTAACCTAGATAGTCCACGTGCCGCTAGATAACCTACAAAGTCAAAGTGCCCGCTAGGTAATCCATATAGTCCAAATGCCCGCTAGGGTATCTACATAGTCTAAGGGCCCACTAGTTAACATAGATAGTCCAAGTGCCGCTAGTTAATCTACATAGAACAAGGGCCCGCTAGATAACCTACATAGTCCAAGACCCGCTAAGAAACCCAGATACTCCAAGTGCACGCTAGTTAACCTAGATAGTCCAAGTGCCCTCTAGTTAACCTAAATCGTCCAAGTGCCCGCTAAGAAACCTAGATAGTCCAAGTGCCCGTTACCTAACCTAGATAATCCAATTGCCCGTATGCAACATACATAGTCCAAGTGCCCGTTCGTTAACCTAGAAGTCCAAGTGCCCCCTAGGTAACCTAGACTCTCCAAGTGCCCGCTAGGTTACCTACATAGTCCAAATGACGGTTCGGTAACGTAGATAATGCAAGTGCCCGGTAGTTAACCTACATAGTCCAAGTGCCCGCTAGGTAACCTAGATAGTCCAAGGGCCCGCTAGTTAACCTACATAGTCCAAGTGCCCGGTAGTTAACTTACATAGTTAAAGTGTCCGTAGGGAACAAACAGAGTCCAAGTGTCCGTAGGGAACAAACAGAGTCCAAGTGCCCGCTAGGGAACCTACATAGTCCAAGTGCCCGCTAGTTAATCTACATAGTTCAAGGGCCCGCTAGTTAACCTACATAATCCAAGTACCCACTAGTTAACCTAGATCGTCCAAGTGTCCGCTAATTAACCTACATAGTACAAGTGCCCTCTAGGGAACCTAGATAGTCTAAATGCCCGCTCTGGAACCTACATAGTCCAAGGGACTGCTAGGGAACCTACATAGTCCAAGTGCCCGCTCTGGAACATACATAGTCCAAGTGCCCGCTAGGAAATCTACATAGTCCATGGGCCCACTAGTTAACCTACATAATCCAAGTACCCGCTAGTTAACCTAGATCGTCCAAGTGTCCGCTAATTAACCTACATAGTACAAGTGCCCGCTAGGGAACCTAGATAGTCTAAGTGCCCGCTCTGGAACCTACATAGTCCAAGGGACTGCTAGGGAACCTACATAATCCAAGTGCCCGCTCTGGAACATACATAGTCCAAGTGCCCGCTAGGAAATCTACATAGCCCATGTGCCCACTAGTTAACGTAGATAGTCCAAGTGCCGCTAGTTAATCTACATAGTCCAAGGGCCCGCTAGTTAACCTACATAGTCCAAGTACCCGCTAGTTAACCTAGATCGTCCAAGTGCCCACTAGGTAACCTACATAGTCCAAGGGCCAGCTATTTAACCTACATCGTCCAAGGACCCGCTAGTTATCCTACATCGTCCAAGGGCCCGCTAGTTAACCTAGATAGTCCAAGTGCCCGCTAGTTAACCTACATAGTCCAAGTACCCACTAGGTAACCTAGATCGTCCAAGTGCCCACTAGGTAACCTACATAGTCCAAGGGCCAGCTATTTAACCTACATCGTCCAAGGACCCGCTAGTTATCCTACATCGTCCAAGGGCCCGCTAGTTAACCTAGATAGTCCAAGTGCCCGCTAGTTAACCTACATAGTCCAAGTACCCACTAGGTAACCTAGACATATCAAGTCACCACTAGGTTACCTAAATAGTCCAAGTGCCCGTTCGTTAACCTACATATTCCAAGTGCCCGCTAGGTTAACCAATATAGCCCAAATGCCCGCTAGGGGTCCTAATAGTCCATATGCCCGCTAGTTAACCTAGATAGTCCAAGTGCTCGCTAGTTAAACTAGATAGACCAAGTGCCCGCTAGGGAACCTATCTAGTCCAAGTACCCGCTAGGAAACGTACATAGTCCAAGTGCCCGCTAGGTAACGTACATAGGCCAAGTGCCCGCTAGGTAACGTAGATAGTCCAAGTGCCCTCTAGGGAACGTACATAGTCCAAGTTCCTGTTAGGTAACCTAGATAGTCCAAGTGCCCAATAGTTAACCTACATAGTCCAGGTTCCCCCTAGGTAACCTAGATAGTCCAACAGCCCGCTAGGTAACCTACATACTCTAAAAACCCGCTATAACGTAGATAGTTCATGTGCCAGCTAGGTAACCTAGATAGTCCATGTGCTGCTAGGTAACCTACAAAGTCAAAGTGCCCGCTAGGTTATCTATATAGTCCAAATGCCAGCTAGGGAATCTACATAGTCCAAGGGCCCGCTAGTTAACGTAGATAGTCCAAGTGCCCGCTAGGTAACCTAGATACTGCAATTGCCCGCTAGTTAACCTAGATAGTTCAAGTACCCGCTAGGTCACCTAGATCGTCCATGGGCCCCTTAGTTAGCCTGCATAGTCCAAGTGCCCGCTAGATAACCTAGATAGTCCAAGTGCCATTCGGTAACCGAGATAGTCCAAGTGCCCTTTAGGGAACCTAGATAGTCCAAGGGCCCGCTAGTAAACCTACATAGTCCATAGGCCCGCTAGTTAACCTTCATAGTGCAAGTGTCCGCTACTTAATCTACATATTCCAAGTGCCCGCTAGTTAACCTACATAATCTAAGTGCCCGTTGGCTAACCTAGATAGGCCAAGGGCCCGCTAGTTGACCTAGATAGTCCAAGTGACTGCTAGGTAACCTACATAGTGCAAGTGTCCGCTAGTTAACCTACATATTCCAAGTGCCCTCTAGTTAACATAGATAGTCCAAGTGCCCGCTAGGGAACGTACATAGTCCAAGTGCCCGCTAGGTAACCTAGATACTGCAAGTGCCCGCTAGTTAACCTAGATAGTTCAAGTACCCGCTAGGTAACCTAGATCGTCAAAGGGCCCCCTAGTTAGCCTACATAGTCCAAGTGCCCGCTAGGTAACCTCGATAGTCCAAGGTCCCGCTAGTAAACCTACATTGTCCATGGGCCCGCTAGTTAACCTTCATAGTGCAAGTGTCCGCTACTTAACCTACATATTCCAAGTTCCCGCTAGTTAACCTGCATAATCTAAGTGCCCGTTGGCTAACCTATATAGTCCAAGGGCCCGCTAGTTGACCTACATAGTCCATGCCAGCTACGTAACCTAGATAGTACAAGTGCCCGCCAGGGAATCTAGATAGTCCAAGTGCCTGTTAGCTAACCTAGATAGTCCAAGTGGCGGCTAGGTAACCTACAAAGTCCTAGTGCCCGTTCGTTAACCTAGATAATCCAAGTGCCCACTAGGTAACCTAGACAGTCCAAGTGCCCGCTAGTTAACCTACATAGTCCAAGTGCCCGATAGGGAACCTACATAAACCAAGTGCCCGCTAGGCAACCTACATAGTCCAAGTGCCCGTTAGTTAACCTAGATAGTCAAATTGCCTGCTAGGTAACCTAGATAGTCCAAGTGCCCGCTAGGTAACCTACATAGTCCAAGTGCCTGCTAGGTAACTTAAATAGTCCAAATGCCCGCTAGGGAAATTACAAAGTCCAAGTGCCCGCTAGTTAACCTAGATAGTCCAAGTGCCTGCTAGTAAACC
This sequence comes from Tenrec ecaudatus, assembly GCF_050624435.1. Lineage (NCBI taxonomy): Eukaryota > Metazoa > Chordata > Mammalia > Afrosoricida > Tenrecidae > Tenrec > Tenrec ecaudatus. The sequence goes on from NW_027457738.1 coordinate 865,581, forward strand.
TACATAATCCATGGGCCCGCTAGTTAACCTACATAGTGCAAGGGCCCGCTAGTTAACCTACATCATCCAAGGGCCCGCTAGTTAACCTAGATAGTCCAAGTGCCCGCCAGTTAACCTACATAGTCTAAGTGGACGCTAGGTAACCTAGACAGTCCAAGTGCCCGCTAGTTAACCTATATAGTCCAAGTGCCCGATAGGGAACTACATAATCCAAGTGCCCGCTAGGCAACCTACATAATCCAAGAACCCGTTAGTTAACCTAGATAGTCAAATTGCCTGCTAGGTAACCTACATAGTCCAAGTGCTTGTTAGGTAACCTACATAGTCCAAGTGCCCGCTAGGTAACCTAAATAGTCCAAATGCCCGCTAGGGAAAATACATAGTCCAAGTGCGCGCTAGTTAACCTAGATAGTCCAAGTGCCTGCTAGTAAACCTACATAATCCATGGGCCCGCTAGTTAACCTACATAGTGCAAGGGCCCGCTAGTTAACGTAGATAGTCCAAGTGCCGGTTAGTTAACCTACATAGTCTAAGTGCCCGCTAGGTAACCTAGATAGTCCAAGTGCCCGTTCGGTAACCTAGATAGTCCAAGTGCCCTTTAGGGAACCTAGATAGTCCAAGGGCCCCCTAGTAAACCTACATAGTCCATGGGCCCGCTAGTTAACCTTCATAGTGCAAGTTTCCGCTACTTAACCTACATATTCCAAGTGCCCGCTAGTTAACCTACATAATCTAAGTGCCCGTTGGCTAACCTAGATAGTCCAAGGGCCCGCTAGTTGACCTACATAGTCCAAGTAACCGCTAGTTAACCTAGATAGTCCAAGTGACTGCTAGGTAACCTACATATTCCAAGTGCCCGCTAGTTAACATAGATCGTCCAAGTACCCGCTAGGGAATGTACATAGTCCAAGTGCCCGCTAGGAAACCTAGATACTGCAAGTGCCCGCTAGTTAACCTAGATAGTTCAAGTACCCGCTAGGTAACCTAGATCGTCAAAGGGCCCCTAGTTAGCCTACATAGTCCAAGTGCCCGCTAGGTAACCAAGATACTCCAAGTGCCCTTTAGGGAACCTAGATAGTCCATGGGCCGGCTAGTAAACCTACATAGTCCATGGGCCCGCTAGTTAACCTTCATAGTGCAAGTGTCCACTACTTAACCTACATATTCCAAGTGCCCGCTAGTTAACCTACATAATCTAAGTGCCCGTAGGCTAACCTAGATAGTCCAAGGGCCCGCTAGTTGACCTACATATTCCAAGTGCCAGCTAGGTAACCTAGATAGTACAAGTGCCCGCTAGGGAACCTAGATAGTCCAAGTGCCTGTTAGCTAACCTAGATAGTCCAAGTGTGGGCTAGGTAACCTACATAGTACAAGTGCCCGTTCGTTAAACTAGATAAGCCAAGTGCCCACTAGGTAACCTAGACAGTCCAAGTGCCCGCTAGTTAACCTACATAGTCCAAGTGCCCGATAGGGGACTACATAATCCAAGTGCCCACTAGGCAACCTACATAGTCCAAGAACCCGTTAGTTAACCTTGATCGTCAAATTGCCTGCTAGGTAACCTAGATAGTCCAAGTGCCCGCTAGGTAACCTACATAGTCCAAGTGCCCGCTCGGTAACCTAAATAGTCCAAATGCCCGCTAGGGAAACTACATAGTCCAAGTGCGCGCTAGTTAACCTAGATAGTCCAAGTGCCTGCTAGTAAACCTACATAATCCATGGGCCCGCTAGTTAACCTACATAGTCTAAGTGCCCGCTAGGTAACCTAGACAGTTCAAGTGACCACTAGGTTACCTACATAGTTCAAGTGCCCGTTCGTTAACTTACATTGTCCAAGTGCCCGCTAGGTAACCAATATAGTCCAAATGCCCGCTAGGGGCCCTAATATTCCAAATGCCCGTTAGTCAACCTAGATAATTTAAGTGCTCGCTAGTTAACCTAGATTGTCCAAGTGCCCGCTAGTTAACCTAGATGGACCAAGTGCCCGCTAGGGAACCTATCTAGTCCAAGTACCCGCTAGGAAATGTACATAGTCCAAGTGCCCGCTAGGTAACGTAGGTAGTCCAACTGCCCGCTAGGGAACGTACATAGTCCATGTGCCCGCTTGTTAACCTACATATTACAAGTGCCTGCTAGGTAACCTAGATAGTCCAAGTGCCCACTAGTTAACCTACATAGTCCAGGTTCCCACTAGGTAACCTATATAGTCCAATGGCCCGCTAGGTAACCTACATTGTCCTAGTGCCCCCTAGTTAACCTACATTCTCCAAGTGCCCGATGGGGAACCTACATAGAACAAGTGCCCGCTAGGTAACCTACATAGTCCAAATGCCCGCTAGTTAACCTACATAGTCCAAGTGCCCGATAGGTAACCTACATAATCCAAGTGCCCGCTAGGGAACCTACATAGTCCAAGTGCCCGTTAGGTAACCTAGATAGTCCAAATGCCCGCTAGGGAACCCACACAGTCCAAGTGCCTGCTAGGGAACTTACATATTCCAAGGGCCCTCTAGGGAACCTAGATAGTCCAAGTGCCCGTTAGTTAACCTAGATAATCCCAGTGCCCACTAGGTAACCTAGATAGTCCAACAGCCCGGTAGGTAACCTACATACTCCAAGTACCCGCCAGGTAACGTAGATAGTTCAAGCGCCAGCTAGGTAACCTAGATAGTCCATGTGCCGCTAGGTAAACTACAAAGTCAAAGTGCCCGCTAGGTTATCCATATAGTCCAAATGCCCGCTAGGGTATCTACATAGTCTAAGGGCCCACTAGTTAACATAGATAGTCCAAGTGCCGCTAGTTAATCTACATAGAACAAGGGCCCGCTAGTTAACATACATAGTCCAAGACCCGCTAAGAAACCCAGATACTCCAAGTGCACGCTAGTTAACCTAGATAGTCCAAGTGCCCTCTAGTTAACCTAAATCGTCCAAGTGCCCGCTAAGAAACCTAGATAGTCCAAGTGCCCGTTACCTAACCTAGATAGTCCAATTGCCCGTATGCAACATACATAGTCCAAGTGCCCGTTCGTTAACCTAGAAGTCCAAGTGCCCCCTAGGTAACCTAGACTCTCCAAGTGCCCGCTAGGTTACCTACATAGTCCAAATGACGGTTCGGTAACGTAGATAATGCAAGTGCCCGGTAGTTAACCTACATAGTCCAAGTGCCCGCTAGGTAACCTAGATAGTCCAAGGGCCCGCTAGTTAACCTACATAGTCCAAGTGCCCGGTAGTTAACTTACATAGTTAAAGTGTCCGTAGGGAACAAACAGAGTCCAAGTGTCCGTAGGGAACAAACAGAGTCCAAGTGCCCGCTAGTTAATCTACATAGTTCAAGGGCCCGCTAGTTAACCTACATAATCCAAGTACCCGCTAGTTAACCTAGATCGTCCAAGTGTCCGCTAATTAACCTACATAGTACAAGTGCCCGCTAGGGAACCTAGATAGTCTAAATGCCCGCTCTGGAACCTACATAGTCCAAGGGACTGCTAGGGAACCTACATAGTCCAAGTGCCCGCTCTGGAACATACATAGTCCAAGTGCCCGCTAGGAAATCTACATAGCCCATGTGCCCACTAGTTAACATAGATAGTCCAAGTGCCGCTAGTTAATCTACATAGTCCAAGGGCCCGCTAGTTAACCTACATAGTCCAAGTACCCGCTAGTTAACCTAGATCGTCCAAGTGCCCACTAGGTAACCTACATAGTCCAAGGGCCAGCTAGTTAACCTACATCGTCCAAGAACCCGCTAGTTATCCTACATCGTCCAAGGGCCCGCTAGTTAACCTAGATAGTCCAAGTGCCCGCTAGTTAACCTACATAATCCAAGTGCCCGCTAGGTAACCTAGACATATCAAGTCACCACTAGGTTACCTAAATAGTCCAAGTGCCCGTTCGTTAACCTACATAGTCCACGTGCCCGCTAGGTAACCAATATAGTCCAAATGCCCGCTAGGGGCCCTAATAGTCCATATGCCCGCTAGTTAACCTAGATAGTCCAAGTGCTCGCTAGTTAACCTAGTTAGACCAAGTGCCCGCTAGGGAACCTATCTAGTCCAAGTACCCGCTAGGATACGTACATAGTCCAAGTGCCCGCTAGGTAACGTAGATAGTCCAAGTGCCCTCTAGGGAACGTACATAGTCCAAGTTCCTGCTAGGTAACCTAGATAGTCCAAGTGCCCACTAGTTAACCTACATAGTCCAGGTTCCCCCTAGGTAACCTAGATAGTCCAACAGCCCGCTAGGTAACCTACATACTCTAAAAACCCGCTATAACGTAGATAGTTCATGTGCCAGCTAGGTAACCTAGATAGTCCATGTGCCGCTAGGTAACCTACAATGTCAAAGTGCCCGCTAGGTTATCTATATAGTCCAAATGCCAGCTAGGGAATCTACATAGTCCAAGGGCCCGCTAGTTAACGTAGATAGTCCAAGTGCCCACTAGGTAACCTAGATACTGCAATTGCCCGCTAGTTAACCTAGATAGTTCAAGTACCCGCTAGGTCACCTAGATCGTCCATGGGCCCCTTAGTTAGCCTGCATAGTCCAAGTGCCCGCTAGATAACCTAGATAGTCCAAGTGCCGTTCGGTAACCGAGATAGTCCAAGTGCCCTTTAGGGAACCTAGATAGTCCAAGGGCCCGCTAGTAAACCTACATAGTCCATGGGCCCGCTAGTTAACCCACATAGTGCAAGGGCCCGCTAGTTAACCTACATCGTCCAAAGGGCCCGCTAGTTAACCTAGATAGTCCAAGTGCCCGCTAGTTAACCTACATAGTCTAAGTGCACGCTAGGTAACCTAGACAGTTCAAGTGACCACTAGGTTACCTACATAGTCCAAGTGCCCGTTCGTTAACCTACATAGTCCAAGTGCCCGCTAGGTAACCAATATAATTCAAATGCCCACTAGGGGCCCTAATATTCCAAATGCCCGCTAGTTAACCTAGATAGTCCAAGTGCTCGCTAGTTAACCTATATAGTCCAAGTGCCCGCTAGTTAACCTAGATAGACCATGTACCCGCTAGGGAACCTATCTAGTCCAAGTACCCGCTAGGAAACGTACATAGTCCAAGTGCCCGCTAGGTAACGTAGATAGTCCAAGTGCCCGCTGGGGAACGTACATAGTCCAAGTGCCCGCTAGGTAACCTAGATAGTCCAAGTGCCTGCTAGTAAACCTACATAATCCATGGGCCCGCTAGTTAACGTACATAGTGCAAGGGCCCGCTAGTTAACCTACATCGTCCAAGGGCCCGCTAGTTAATCTAGATAGTCCAAGTGCCCGCTAGTTAACCTACGTAGTCTAAGTGCCCGCTAGGTAACCTAGACAGTTCAAGTGACCACTAGGTTACCTCCATAGTCCAAGTGCCCGTTCGTTAACTTACATAGTCCAAGTGCCCGGTAGGTAACTAATATAGTCCACATGCCCGCTAGTGCCCTAATATTCCAAATGCCCGCTAGTTAACCTAGATAGTCCAAGTGCCCGCTAGTTAACCTAGATAGACCAAGTGCCCGCTAGGGAACCTATCTAGTCCAAGTACCCACTAGGGAACGTACATAGTCCAAGTGCCCGCTAGGTAACGTAGATAGTCCAAGTGCCCGATAGGGAACCTACATAGTCCAAGTGCCTGCTAGGTAACCTACATAGTCCAAATGCCCTCTAGTTAACCTACATAGTACAAGTGCCTGATAGGGAACCTACATAATCCAAGGGCCCGCTAGGTAACCTACATTGTCCTAGTGCCCCCTAGTTAACCTACATTCTCCAAGTGCCTGTTAGGGAACCTACATAGAACAAGTGCCCGCTAGGTAACCTACAAAGTCTAAGTTCCCGCTAGGTAATCTATATAGTCCAAATGACCACTAGGGAGCCTACATAGTCCAAATGCTCGCTAGGTAACCTAGATAGTCTAAGGGCCCTCTAGGTAACCTACATAGTCCTAGTGCCCCCTAGATAACCTACATTTTCCAAGTGCCCGATAGGGAACCTACATAGTCCAAGTGCCTGCTAGGTAACCTACATAGTCCAAATGCCCTCTAGTTAACCTACATAGTACAAGTGCCCGATAGGGAACCTACATAATCCAAGTGCTCGCTAGGGAACCTACATAGTCCAAGTGCCCGTTAGGTAACCTAGATAGTCCAAATGCCCGCCAGGAAACCCACATAGTCTAAGTGCCCGCTAGGGATCTTACATAGTCCAAGGGCCCGCTAGGGAATCTACACAGTCCAAGTGCCCGTTAGTTAACCTACATAGTCCAAGTCCCCGCTTGGTAACCTAGATAGTCCAACAGCCCGCTAGGTAACCTACATACTCCAAGAACCCGCTATAACGTAGATAGTTCAAGTGCCAGCTAGGTAACCTAGATAGTCCATGTGACGCTAGGTAACCTACAAAGTCAAAGTGCCCGCTAGGTTATCTATATAGTCCAAATGCCATCCCGGGAATCTACATAGTCCAAGGGCCCGCTAGTTAACGTAGATAGTCCAAGTGCCGCTAGTTAATCTACATAGTCCAAAGGCCCGCTAGTTAACCTACATAGTCCAAGTACCCGCTAAGAAGCCTAGATACTCCAAGTGCACGCTAGTTAACATAGATAGTCCAAGTGCCCTCTAGTTAACCTAGATCGTCCAAGTGCCCGAAAGAAACCTAGATAGTCCAAGTGCCCGTTACCTAATCTAGATAGTCCAATTGCCCGCTATACAACATACATAGTCCAAGTGCCCGTTCGTTAACCTAGAAGTCCAAGTGCCCGCTAGGTAACCTAGACTGTCCAACTGCCCGCTAGGTTACCTACGTAGTCCAAGTGCCCGGTAGTTAACTTACATAGTTCAAGTGTCCGTAGGGAACATACAGAGTCCAAGTGCCCGCTAGGGAACCTATATAGTCCAAGTGCCCGCTAGTTAATCTGCATAGTTCAAGGACCCGCTAGTTAACCTACATAATCCAAGTACCCGCTAGTTAACCTAGATCGTCCAAGTGTCCGCTAATTAACCTACATAGTCCAAGTGCCCGCTAGGTAACGTAGATAGTTCAAGTGCCTGCTAGGTAACCTAGATAGTCCTAGTGCCCGCTAGGTAACCTACAAAGTCTAGGTGCCTGCTAGGTAATCTATATAGTCCAAATGACTGCTAGGGAGCCTACATAGTCCAAATGCCCACTAGGTAACCTAGGTAGTCCAAGGGCCCGCTAGGAAACCCACATAGTCCAAGTGCCCGCTAGGGAACTTACATAGTCCAAGAGCCAGGTAGGGAATCTACACAGTCCAAGTGCTCGTTAGTTAACCTAGATAGTCCAAGGCCCCGATTGGTAACCAAGATAGTCGAACAGCCCTCTAGGAAACCTACATACTCTAAAAACCAGCTATAATGTAGATAGTTCATGTGCCAGCTAGGTAACCTAGATAGTCCATGGGCCCGCTAGTTAACCTTCATAGTGCAAGTGTCCGCTACTTAACCTACATATTCCAAGTGCCCGCTAGTTAACCTACATAATCTAAGTGCCCGTTGGCTAACCTAGATAGGCCAAGGGCCCGCTAGTTGACCTAAATCGTGCAAGTGCCCGCTAGTTAACCTAGATAGTCCAAGTGACTGCTAGGTAACCTACATAGTGCAAGTGTCCGCTAGTTAACCTACATATTCCAAGTGCCCGCTAGTTAACATAGATAGTCCAAGTGCCCGCTAGGGAACGTACATAGTCCAAGTGCCCGCGAGGTAACCTAGATACTGCAAGTGCCCGCTAGTTAACCTAGATAGTTCAAGTACCCGCTAGGTAACCTAGATCGTCAAAGGGCTCCCTAGTTAGCCTACATAGTCCAAGTGCCCGCTAGGTAACCTTGATAGTCCAAGGGCCCGCTAGTAAACCTACATAGTCCATGGGCCCGCTAGTTAACCTTCATAGTGCAAGTGTCCGCTACTTAACCTACATATTCCAAGTGCCTGCTAGTTAACCTACATAATCTAAGTGCCCGTTGGCTAACCTAGATAGGCCAAGGGCCCGCTAGATGACCTACATAGTCCAAGTGCCCGCTAGTTAACCTAGATAGTCCAAGTGACTACTAGGTAACCTACATAGTGCAAGTGTCCGCTAGTTAACCTACATATTCCAAGTGCCCGCTAGTTAACATAGATAGTCCAAGTGCCCGCTGGGAACGTACATTGTCCAAGTGCCCGCTAGGTAACTTAGATACTGCAAGTGCCCGCTAGTTAACCTAGATAGTTCAAGTACCCGCTAGGTAACCTAGATCGTCAAAGGGCTCCCTAGTTAGCCTACATAGTCCAAGTGCCCGCTAGGGAACCTTGATAGTCCAAGGGCCCGCTAGTAAACCTACATAGTCCATGGGCCCGCTAGTTAACCTACATAATCTAAGTGCCTGTTGGCTAACCTAGATAGGCCAAGGGCCCGCTAGTTGACCTACATAGTCCAAGTGCCCGCTAGTTAACCTAGATAGTCCAAGTGACTGCTAGGTAACCTACATAGTGCAAGTGTCCGCTAGTTAACCTACATATTCCAAGTGCCCGCTAGTTAACATAGATAGTCCAAGTGCCCGCTGGGAACGTACATAGTCCAAGTGCCCGCTAGGTTACTTAGATACTGCAAGTGCCCGCTAGTTAACCTAGATAGTTCAAGTACCCGCTAGGTAACCTAGATCGTCAAAGGGCCCCCTAGTTAGCCTACATAGTCCAAGTGCCCGCTAGGTAACCTCGATAGTCCAAGGTCCCGCTAGTAAACCTACATAGTCAATGGGCCCGCTAGTTAACCTTCATAGTGCAAGTGTCCGCTACTTAAACTACATATTCCAAGTTCCCGCTAGTTAACCTACATAAACTAAGTGCCCGTTGGCTAACCTAGATAGTCCAAGGGCCCGCTAGTTGACCTACATAGTCCATGCCAGCTACGTAACCTAGATAGTACAAGTGCCCGCTAGGGAATCTAGATAGTCCAAGTGCCTGTTAGCTAACCTAGATAGTCCAAGTGGCGGCTAGGTAACCTACAAAGTCCTCGTGCCCGTTCGTTAACCTAGACAATCCAAGTGCCCACTAGGTAACCTACACAGTCCAAGTGCCCGCTAGTTAACCTACATAGTCCAAGTGCCCGATAGGGAACCTACATAATCCAAGTGCCCGCTAGGCAACCTACATAGTCCAAGTGCCCGTTAGTTAACCTAGATAGTCAAATTGCCTGCTAGGTAACCTAGATAGTCCAAGTGCCCGCTAGGTAACCTACATAGTCCAAGTGCCTGCTAGGTAACTTAAATAGTCCAAATGCCCGCTAGGGAAACTACAAAGTCCAAGTGCCCGCTAGTTAACCTAGATAGTCCAAGTGCCTGCTAGTAAACCTACATAATCCATGGGCCCGCTAGTTAACCCACATAGTGCAAGGGCCCGCTAGTTAACCTACATCGTCCAAGGGCCCGCTAGTTAACCTAGATAGTCCAAGTGCCCGCTAGTTAACCTACATAGTCTAAGTGCACGCTAGGTAACCTAGACAGTTCAAGTGACCACTAGGTTACCTACATAGTCCAAGTGCCCGTTCGTTAACCTACATAGTCCAAGGCCCGCTAGGTAACCAATATAATACAAATGCCCACTAGGGGCCCTAATATTCCAAATGCCCGCTAGTTAACCTAGATAGTCCAAGTGCTCGCTAGTTAACCTAGATAGTCCAAGTGCCCGCTAGTTAACCTAGATAGACCATGTACCCGCTAGGGAACCTATCTAGTCCAAGTACCCGCTAGGAAACGTACATAGTCCAAGTGCCCGCTAGGTAACGTAGATAGTCCAAGTGCCCGCTGGGGAACGTACATAGTCCAAGTGCCCGCTAGGTAACCTAGATAGTCCAAGTGCCTGCTAGTAAACCTACATAATCCATGGGCCCGCTAGTTAACGTACATAGTGCAAGGGCCCGCTAGTTAACCTACATCGTCCAAGGGCCCGCTAGTTAACCTAGATAGTCCAAGTGCCCGCTAGTTAACCTACGTAGTCTAAGTGCCCGCTAGGTAACCTAGACAGTTCAAGTGACCACTAGGTTACCTCCATAGTCCATGTGCCCGTTCGTTAACTTACATAGTCCAAGTGCCCGGTAGGTAACTAATATAGTCCACATGCCCGCTAGGTGCCCTAATATTCCAAATGCCCGCTAGTTAACCTAGATAGTCCAAGTGCCCGCTAGTTAACCTAGATAGACCAAGTGCCCGCTAGGGAACCTATCTAGTCCAAGTACCCGCTAGGGAACGTACATAGTCCAAGTGCCCGCTAAAGTAACGTAGATAGTCCAAGTGCCCGATAGGGAACCTACATAGTCCAAGTGCCTGCTAGGTAACCTACATAGTCCAAATGCCCTCTAGTTAACCTACATAGTACAAGTGCCTGATAGGGAACCTACATAATCCAAGGGCCCGCTAGGTAACCTACATTGTCCTAGTGCCCCCTAGTTAACCTACATTCTCCAAGTGCCTGATAGGGAACCTACATAGAACAAGTGCCCGCTAGGTAACCTACAAAGTTTAAGTTCCCGCTAGGTAATCTATATAGTCCAAATGACCACTAGGGAGCCTACATAGTCCAAATGCTCGCTAGGTAACCTAGATAGTCTAAGGGCCCTCTAGGTAACCAACATAGTCCTAGTGCCCCCTAGATAACCTACATTTTCCAAGTGCCCGATAGGGAACCTACATAGTCCAAGTGCCTGCTAGGTAACCTACATAGTCCAAATGCCCTCTAGTTAACCTACATAGTACAAGTGCCCGATAGGGAACCTACATAATCCAAGTGCTCGCTAGGGAACCTACATAGTCCAAGTGCCCGTTAGGTAACCTAGATAGTCCAAATGACCGCCAGGAAACCCACATAGTCTAAGTGCCCGCTAGGGAACTTACATAGTCCAAGGGCCCGCTAGGGAATCTACACAGTCTAAGTGCCCGTTAGTTAACCTACATAGTCCAAGTCCCCGCTTGGTAACCTAGATAGTCCAACAGCCCGCTAGGTAACCTACATACTCCAAGAACCCGCTATAACGTAGATAGTTCAAGTGCCAGCTAGGTAACCTAGATAGTCCATGTGACGCTAGGTAACCTACAAAGTCAAAGTGCCCGCTAGGTTATCTATATAGTCCAAATGCCATCCCGGGAATCTACATAGTCCAAGGGCCCGCTAGTTAACGTAGATAGTCCAAGTGCCGCTAGTTAATCTACATAGTCCAAAGGCCCGCTAGTTAACCTACATAGTCCAAGTACCCGCTAAGAAACCTAGATACTCCAAGTGCACGCTAGTTAACATAGATAGTCCAAGTGCCCTCTAGTTAACCTAGATCGTCCAAGTGCCCGAAAGAAACCTAGATAGTCCAAGTGCCCGTTACCTAATCTAGATAGCCCAATTGCCCGCTATACAACATACATAGTCCAAGTGCCCGTTCGTTAACCTAGAAGTCCAAGTGACCGCTAGGCAACCTAGACTGTCCAACTGCCCGCTAGGTTACCTACGTAGTCCAAGTGCCCGGTAGTTAACTTACATAGTTCAAGTGTCCGTAGGGAACATACAGAGTCCAAGTGCCCGCTAGGGAACCTACATAGTCCAAGTGCCCGCTAGTTAATCTGCATAGTTCAAGGACCCGCTAGTTAACCTACATAATCCAAGTACCCGCTAGTTAACCTAGATCGTCCAAGTGTCCGCTAATTAACCTACATAGTCCAAGTGCCCGCTAGGTAACGTAGATAGTCCAAGTGCCTGCTAGGTAACCTAGATAGTCCTAGTGCCTGCTAGGTAACCTACAAAGTCTAAGTGCCTGCTAGGTAATCTATATAGTCCAAATGACTGCTAGGGAGCCTACATAGTCCAACTGCCCACTAGGTAACCTAGGTAGTCCAAGGGCCCGCTAGGAAACCCACATAGTCCAAATGCCCGCTAGGGAACTTACATAGTCCAAGAGCCAGGTAGGGAATCTACACAGTCCAAGTGCCCGTTAGTTAACCTAGATAGTCCAAGGCCCCGATTGGTAACCAAGATATTCGAACAGCCCTCTAGGAAACCTACATACTCTAAAAACCAGCTATAACGTAGATAGTTCATGTGCCAGCTAGGTAACCTAGATAGTACATGTGCCGCTAGGTAACCTACAAAGTCAAAGTGCCCGCTAGGTTATCTATATTGTCCAAATGCCAGCTAGGGAATCTACATAGTCCAAGGGCCCGCTAGTTAACGTAGATAGTCCAAGTGCCCGCTAGGTAACCTAGATACTGCAATTGCCCGCTAGTTAACCTAGATAGTTCAAGTACCCTCTAGGTCACCTAGATCGTCCAAGTGCCGTTCGGTAACCTAGATAGTCCAAGTGCCCTTTAGGGAACCTAGATAGTCCAAGGGCCCGCTAGTAAACCTACATAGTCCATGGGCCCGCTAGTTAACCTTCATAGTGCAAGTGTCCGCTACTTAACCTACATATTCCAAGTGCCCGCTAGTTAACCTACATAATCTAAGTGCCCGTTGGCTAACCTAGATAGGCCAAGGGCCCGCTAGTTGACCTACATAGTCCAAGTGCCCGCTAGTTAACCTAGATAGTCCAAGTGACTGCTAGGTAACCACATAGTGCAAGTGTCCGCTAGTTAACCTACATATTCCAAGTGCCCGCTAGTTAACATAGATATTCCATGTGCCCGCTAGGGAACGTACATAGTCCAAGTGCTCGCTAGGTAACCTAGATACTGCAAGTGCCCGCTAGTTAACCTAGATAGTTCAAGTACCAGCTAGGTAACCTAGATCGTCAAAGGGCTCCCTAGTTAGCCTACATAGTCCAAGTGCCCGCTAGCTGACCTCGATAGTCCAAGGTCCCGCTAGTAAACCTACATAGTCCATGGGCCCGCTAGTTAACCTTCATAGTGCAAGTGTCCGCTACTTAACCTACATATTCCAAGTTCCCGCTAGTTAACCTACATAATCTAAGTGCCCGTTGGCTAACCTAGATAGTCCAAGGGCCTGCTAGTTGACCTACATATTCCATGCCAGCTACGTAACCTAGATAGTACAAGTGCCCGCTAGGGAATCTAGATAGTCCAAATGCCTGTTAGCTAACCTAGATAGTCTAAGTGGCGGCTGGTAACCTACATAGTCCTAGTGCCCGTTCGTTAACCTAGATAATCCAAGTGCCCACTAGGTAACCTAGACAGTCCAAGTGCCCGCTAGTTAACCTACATAGTCCAAGTGCCCGATAGGGAACCTACATAATCCAAGTGCCCGCTAGACAACCTACATAGTCCAAGTGCCCGTTAGTTAACCTAGATAGTCAAATTGCCTGCTAGGTAACCTAGATAGTCCAAGTGCCCGCTAGGTAACCTACATAGTCCAAGTGCCCGCTAGTTAACCAACATAGTCTAAGTGCCCGCTAGGTAACCTAGACAGTTCAAGTGACCACTAGGTTACCTCCATAGTCCAAGTGCCCGTTCGTTAACTTACATAGTCCAAGTGCCCGCTAGGTAACCAATATAGTCCAAATGCCCGCTAGGTGCCCTAATATTCCAAATGCCCGCTAGTTAACCTAGATAGTCCAAGTGCCCGCTAGTTAATCTAGATAGACCAAGTGCCCGCTAGGGAACCTATCTAGTCCAAGTACCCGCTAGGGAACGTACATAGTCCAAGTGCCCGCTAGGTAACGTAGATAGTCCAAGTGCCCGCTTGGGAACGTACATAGTCCAAGTTCCCGCTTGGTAACCTAGATAGTCCAAGTGCCCGCTAGTTAACCTACATATTCCCAGTGCCTGCTAGGTAACCTAGATAGTCCAAGTGCCCACTAGTTAACCTACATAGTCCAGGTTCCCCCTAGGTAACCTACATTCTCCAAGTGCCCGATAGGGAACCTACATAGAACAAGTGCCCGCTAGGTAACCTACAAAGTCAAAGTGCCCCCTAGGTTATCTATATAGTCCAAATGCCAGCTAGGGAATCTACATAGTCCAAGGGCCCGCTAGTTAACGTAGATAGTCCAAGTGCCGCTAGTTAACCTACATAGTCCAAGTATCCGCTATGAAACCTAGATACTCCAAGTGCACGTTAGTTAACATCGATAGTCCAAGTGCCCTCTAGTTAACGTAGATAGTCTACGTGCCCGTTACCTAATCTAGATAGTCCAATTGCCCGCTATACAACATACATAGTCCAAGTGCCCGTTCCTTAACCTAGAAATCCAAGTGCCCGCTAGGTAACCTAGACTGTCCAAGTGCCCGCTAGGTTACCTACATAGTCCAAGTGCCCGGTAGCTAACTTACATAGTTCAAGTGTCCGTAGGGAACATACAGAGTCCAAGTGCCCGGTAGGGAACCTACATAGTCCAAGTGCCCGATAGTTAATCTACATAGTTCAAGGGCCCGCTAGTTAACCTACATAATCCAAGTACCCGCTAGTTAACCTAGATCGTACAAGTGTCCGCTAATTAACCTACATAGTCCAAGTGCCCGCTAGGTAACGTAGATAGTTCAAGTGCCTGCTAGGTAACCTTGATAGTCCTAGTGCCCGCTAGGTATCCTACAAAGTCTAAGTGCCCACTAGGTAATCTATATAGTCCAAATGACTGCTAGGGAGCCTACATAGTCCAAATGCCCGCTAGGTAACCTAGATAGTCTAAGGGCCCTCTAGGTAACCTACATAGTCCTAGTGCCCCCTAATTAACCTACATTTTCCAAGTGCCCGATAGGGAACCTACATAGTCCAAGTGCACCCTAGGGAACTTACATAGTCCAAATGCCCTCTAGTTAACCTACATAGTCCAAGTGCCCGATAGGGAACCTACATAGTCCAAGTGCCCGCTAGGGAACTTACATAGTCCAAGGGCCCGCTAGGGAACCTACATAGTCCAAGTGCCCGTTAGTTAACCTAGATAGTCCAAGTGCCCGCTTGGTAACCTAGATAGTTCAGCAGCCCGGTAGGTAACCTACATACTCCAAGAAACCGCTAGGTAACGTAGAGTGTTCAAGTGCCAGCTAGGTAACCTAGATAGTCCAAGTGCCCGCTAGGTAACCTACAGGGTCTAAGTGCCCGCTAGGTTATCTATATAGTCCAAATGACCGCTAGGGAACCTACATAGAACAAGTGCCCGCTAGGTAACCTACAAAGTCAAAGTGCCCGCTAGGTTATCTATATAGTCCAAATGCCAGCTAGGGAATCTACATAGTCCAAGGGCCCGCTAGTTAACGTAGATAGTCCAAGTGCCGCTAGTTAACCTACATAGTCCAAGTATCCGCTATGAAACCTAGATACTCCAAGTGCACGTTAGTTAACATCGATAGTCCAAGTGCCCTCTAGTTAACCTAGATAGTCTTAGTGCCCGTTACCTAATCTAGATAGTCCAATTGCCCGCTATACAACATACATAGTCCAAGTGCCCATTCCTTAACCTAGAAATCCAAGTGCCCGCTAGGTAACCTAGACTGTCCAAGTGCCCGCTAGGTTACCTACATAGTCCAAGTGCCCGGTAGCTAACTTACATAGTTCAAGTGTCCGTAGGGAACATACAGAGTCCAAGTGCCCGGTAGGGAACCTACATAGTCCAAGTGCCCGATAGTTAATCTACATAGTTCAAGGGCCCGCTAGTTAACCTACATAATCCAAGTACCCGCTAGTTAACCTAGATCGTACAAGTGTCCGCTAATTAACCTACATAGTCCAAGTGCCCGCTAGGTAACGTAGATAGTTCAAGTGCCTGCTAGGTAACCTTGATAGTCCTAGTGCCCGCTAGGTATCCTACAAAGTCTAAGTGCCCACTAGGTAATCTATATAGTCCAAATGACTGCTAGGGAGCCTACATAGTCCAAATGCCCGCTAGGTAACCTAGATAGTCTAAGGGCCCTCTAGGTAACCTACATAGTCCTAGTGCCCCCTAATTAACCTACATTTTCCAAGTGCCCGATAGGGAACCTACATAGTCCAAGTGCACCCTAGGGAACTTACATAGTCCAAATGCCCTCTAGTTAACCTACATAGTCCAAGTGCCCGATAGGGAACCTACATAGTCCAAGTGCCCGCTAGGGAACTTACATAGTCCAAGGGCCCGCTAGGGAACCTACATAGTCCAAGTGCCCGTTAGTTAACCTAGATAGTCCAAGTGCCCGCTTGGTAACCTAGATAGTCCAATTGCCCGTTAGCTAACCTAGATAGTCCAAGGGCCTGCTAGTTAACCTATATCGTCCAAGTGCCCATTCGTTAACCTACATAGTCCAAGTGCCACTTAGCTAATCTAGATAGTCCAAGGGCCTGCTAGTTAACCTACATAGTCCAAGTGCCCGCTACGTAACCTAAATAGTGCATGTGTCTGCTAGTTAACCTACATAGTCAAAGTGCCCGCAAGTTAACCTAGATAGTCCAAGTGCCCGCTAGGTAACCTACATAGTGCAAGTGTCCGCTAGTTAACCTATTGTCCAAGGGACCGCTAGTTAACCTAGATAGTCCAAGTACCCGCTAGTTAACCTAGATCGCCCAATTGTCCGCTAGTTAACCTACGTAGTCCAAGTGCCCGCTAGGTAACTTAGATAGTCCAAGTGCCCTTTAGGGAACCTAGATAGTCCAAGTGCCCGCTAGGGAACCTACATAGTCCAATTGCCCGCTCTGGAATATACATAGTCTAAGTCCCCATTAGTTAACCTAGATAATCCAAGTGCCTGCTAGTTCACCTAGATAGTCCACGTGCCCGCTAGTTAACCTAGATAGTCCAAGTGCCCGCTAGTTAACCTACATAGTCCAAGTCCCCGCTAGGTAGCCTAGACAGTCCAAGTGACCATTAGGTTACCTACATAGTCCAAGTGCCCGTTCGTTAACCTACATATTCCAAGCGCCCGCTAGGTAAACTACATAGTCCAAGTGCCCACTAGGTAACCTAGACAGTCCAATTGCCCGCTAGTTAACTTAGACAGTCCAAGTTCCCGATAGGGAACCTACATAGTCCAAGTGCTCGCTAGGCAACCTACATAGTCCAAATGCCCATTAGTTAACCTAGATAGTCAAAGTACCCGCTAGGTAACCTAGATAGTCCAATTGCCCTTTAGCTAACCTAGATAGTCGAAGTGTCCGCTAGCTAACCTACATAGTCCAAGTGCCCGTTCGTTAACCTTGATAGGCCAAGTGCCCGCTAGGTAACCTAGAGAGTCCAAGTGCCCGCTAGGTTACCTACATAGTCCAAGTGCACGTTCGTTAACCTAGATAGTCCAAGTGCCCGCTGGTGACCTACATAGTCCAAGTGCCCGCTAGGTAACCTATATAGTCCAAGTGCCCACTAGGTAACCTAAATAATACAAATGCCCGCTAGGGAACCTATATAGTCCAATTGCCCGCTAGTTAACCTAGATAGTCCAAGTGCCCGCTAGTAAACCTAAAAAGTCCAAGGGCCCGCTAGTTAATCTAGATAGTCCAAGTGCCCGCTAGTTAACCTAGATACTCCAATGCCCGCTAGTTTACGTAGATCGTCTAAGTGCCCGCTAGTTAACCTAGATAATCCAAGTGCCCGCTAGGTAACCTAGATAGTCCAAGTGCCCGCTAGTTAACCTACATAGTCCAAGTGCCCGCTAGGTAACCTAGATAGTCCAAGGTCCTGCTAGTTAACCTACATAGTCCAATGCCCGATAGGGAACCTACAAAGTCCAAGTGCCCGCTGAGGAACCTACATAGTCCAAGTGCCCGATAGGGAACCTACATATTCCAAGTGCCCGTTAGGGAACCTAGATAGTCCAAGTGCCCGTAGGGAACCTATATAGTCCAAGTGACCGCTAGGGAACCTACATAGTCAAAGTGCCCGCTAGGGAATCTGCATTGTAAAAGTGCCCGCTAATTAACCTAGATAGTCAAAGTGCCCGCTAGCTAACCTAGATAGTCCAAGTGCCCGCTAGTTAACCTTGATCATCCAAGTGCCCGCTAGTTAACCTAGATAGTCCAAGTGCCCGCTAGTTAACCTAGATAGTCGAAGTTCCCGATAGTTAACCTACATAGTCCAAGGTCAGCTAGTTAACCTAGATAGTCCAAGTGCCCGCTAGTTAACCTACATAGTCCAAGAACCTGCTAGTTAACCTAGATAGTCCAAGTGCCCGCTAGTTAACCTACATAGTCCAATGGCCCGCTAGTTAACCTAGATATTCCAAGTGCCCGCTAGTTAACCTAGATCGTCCAAGTGTACGCTGGTTAACCTACATAGTCCAAGTTCCCGTTAGGTAATCTAGATAGTACAAGTGCCCGCAAGGTAACCTTCATAGTTCAAGTGCCCGCTAGGTAACCTAGATATTCCAAGTTCCTGTTAGCTAAACTAGATAATCCAAGTGCCCGCTAAGTAACCTACATAGTCCAAGTGCCCTTTCGTTAACCTAGATAGTCCAAGTGCCCGCTAGGTAACCTACATTATACAAGGGCCCGCTAGGTAACCTATATAGTCCAAGTGCCTTCTAAGAAACCAAGATAGTCCAAGTGACCGTTAGGTAACCTAGATAGTCCAAGTACCCCCTAGGTAACTTAAATAGTCCAAATGCCCGCTAGGGAAACTACATAGTCCAAGTGCCCGGTAGTTAACCTAGATAGTCCAAGTGCCTACTAGTAAACCTACATAATCCATGGGCCCGCTAGGTAACCTACATAGTGCAAGGGCCCGCTAGTTAACCTACATCGTCCAAGGGCCCGCTAGTTAACCTAGATAGTCCAAGTGCCCGCTAGTTATCCTACATAGTCTAAGTGCCCGCTAGGTAACCTAGACAGTTCAAGTGACCACTAGGTTACCTACATAGTCCAAGTGCCCGTTCGTTAACCTACAAAGTCCAAGTGCCCGCTAGGTAACCAATATAATACAAATGTCCGCTAGGGGCCCTAATATTCCAAATGCCCGCTAGTTAACCTAAATAGTCCAAGTGCTCGCTAGTTAACCTAGATAGTCCAAGTGCCCGCTAGTTAACCTAGATAGACCATGTACCCGCTAGGGAACCTATCTAGTCCAAGTACCCGCTAGGAAACGTACATAGTCCAAGTGCCCGCTAGGTAACGTAGATAGTGCAAGTGCCCGCTAGGGAACGTACATAGTCCAAGTGCCCGCTAGGTAACCCAGATAGTCCAAGTGCCTGCTAGTAAACCTAAATAATCCATGGGCCCGCTAATTAACCTACATAGTGCAAGGGCCCGCTAGTTAACCTACATCGTCCAAGGGCCCGCTAGTTAAGCTAGATAGTCCAAGTGCCCGCTAGTTAACCTACATAGTCTAAGTGCCCGCTAGGTAACCTAGACAGTTCAAGTTACCACTAGGTTACCTCCATAGTCCAAGTGCCCGTTCAGTAACTTACATAGTCCAAGTGCCCGCTAGGTAACCAATGTAGTCCAAATGCCCGCTAGGTGCCCTAATATTCCAAATGCCCGCTAGTTAACCTAGATAGTCCAAGTGCCCGCTAGTTAACCTAGATAGACCAAGTGCCCGCTAGGGAACCTATCTAGTCCAAGTAACCGCTAGGGAACGTACATAGTCCAAGTGTCCGCTAGGTAACGTAGATAGTCCAAGTGCCCGCTTGGGAACGTACATAGTCCAAGTGCCCGCTAGGTAACCTAGACAGTCCAAGTGCCCGCTAGTTAACCTACATATTCCAAGTGCCTGCTAGGTAACCTAGATAGTCCAAGTGCCCACTAGTTAACCTACATAGTCCAGGTTCCCCCTGGTAACCTAGATAGTCCATGGGCCCGCTAGGTAACCTACATTGTCCTAGTGCCCCCTAGTTAACCTACATTCTCCAAGTGCCCGATAGGGAACCTACATGGAACAAGTTTCCGCTAGGTAACCTACATAGTCCAAATGCCCGCTAGTTACCTACATAGTCCAAGTGCCCGATAAGGAACCTACATAATCCAAGTGCCTGCCAGGGAACCTACATAGTCCAATTGCCCGTTAGGTAACCTAGATAGTCCCAGTACCCGCAAGGTAACCTAGATAGTCCAACAGCCCGGTAGGTAACCTACATACTCCAAGTACCCACTAGGTAACGTAGACAGTTCAAGTGCCAGCCAGGTAATCTAGATAGTCCAAGTGCCCGCTAGGTAACCTACAAAGTCTAAGTTCCCGCTAGGTAATCTATATAGTCCAAATGACCGCTAGGGAGCCTACATAGTCCAAATGCTCGCTAGGTAACCTAGATAGTCTAAGGTCCCTCTAGGTAACCTACATAGTCCTAGTGCCCCCTAGTTAACCTACATTTTCCAAGTGCCCGATAGGGAATCTGCATAGTCCAAGTGCTGCTAGGTAACCTACATAGTCCAAATGCCCTCTAGTTAACCTACATAGTACAAGTGCCCTATAGATAACCTACATAATCCAAGTGCTCGCTAGGGAACCTACATAGTCCAAGTGCCCGTTAGGTAACCTAGATAGTCCAAATGCCCGCCAGGAAACCCACATAGTCCAAGTGCCCGCTAGGGAACTTACATAGTCCAAGGGCCCGCTAGGGAATCTACACAGTCCAAGTGCCCGTTAGTTAACCTACATAGTCCAAGTCCCCGCTTGGTAACCTAGATAGTCCAACAGCCCGCTAGGTAACATACATACTCTAAGAACCCGCTATAACGTAGATAGTTCAAGTGCCAGCTAGGTAACCTAGATAGTCCATGTGACGCTAGGTAACCTACAAAGTCAAAGTGCCCGCTAGGTTATCTATATAGTCCAAATGCCAGCCCGGAAATCTACATAGTCCAAGGGCCCGCTAGTTAACCTAGGTAGTCCAAGTGCTGCTAGTTAATCTACATAGTCCAAGGGCCCGCTAGTTAACCTACATAGTCCATGTACCCGCTAAGAAACCTAGATACTCCAAGTGCACGCTAGTTAACATAGATAGTCCAAGTGACCTCTAGTTAACCTAGATCGTCCAAGTGCCCGAAAGAAACCTAGATAGTCCAAGTGCCCGTTACCTAATCTAGATAGTCCAATTGCCCGCTATATAACATACATAGTCCAAGTGCCCGTTTGTTAACCTAGAAGTCCAATTGCCCGCTAGGTAACCTAGACTGTCCAAGTGCCCACTAGGTTATCTACATAGTCCAAGTGCCCGGTAGTTAACTTACATAGTTCAAGTGTCCGTAGGGAACATACAGAGTCCAAGTGCCCGCTAGGGAACCTACATAGTCCAAGTGCCCGCTAGTTAATCTACATAGTTCAAGGGCCCGCTAGTTAACCTACATAATCCATGTACCCGCTAGTTAACCTAGATCGTCCAAGTGTCCGCTAATTAACCTACATAGTCCAAGTGCTCGCTAGGTAACGTAGATAGTTCAAGTGCCTGCTAGGTAACCTAGATAGTCCTAGTGCCCGCTAGGTAACCTACAAAGTCTAAGTGCCCACTAGGTAATCTATATAGTCCAAATGACCGCTAGGGAGCCTACATAGTCCAAATGGCTGCTAGGTATCCTAAATAGTCTAAGGGCCCTCTAGGTAACCTACATAGTCCTAGTGCCCCCTAGTTAACCTACATTTTCCAAGTGCCCGATAAGGAACCTACATAGTCCAAGTGTCCGCTAGGTACCCTACATAGTCCAAGTGCCCGATACGGAACCTACATAGTCCAATTGCCCGCTAGGGAACTTACATAGTCCAAGGGCCCGCTAGGGAACCTACATAGTCCAAGTGCCCGTTAGTTAACCTAGATAGTCCTAGTGCCCGCTTGGTAACCTAGATAGTCCAGCAGCCCGGTAGGTAACCTATATACTCCAAGAACCCGCTAGTTAACGTAGATAGTTCAAGTGCCAGCTAGGTAACCTAGATAGTCCAAGTGCCCGCTAGGTAACCTACAGAGTCTATGTGCCCACTAGGTTATCTATATAGTCCAAATGACCGCTAGGGAACCTACATAGTCCAAGTGCCCGCTAGGTAACCTAGATAATCCAAGTGCCCGCTAGTTACCCTATATCGTCCAAGTGCCCGCTAGTTAACCTAGATCGTCCAAGTGCCCACTAGTTAACCAACATAGTGCAAGTGCCAGTTAGCTAATCTATATAGTCCATGGGCCTTCTAGTTAACCTACATAGTCCAAGTGGCCGCTACGTAACCTACATAGTGCAAGTGTCCGCTAGTTAACCTACATAGTCAAAGTGCCCGCTAGTTAACCTAGATAGTCCAAGTGCCCGCTAGGTAACCTACATACTGCAAGTGTCCTCTAGTTAACCTATTGTCCAAGGGACCGCTAGTTAACCTAGATAGTCCAAGTACCCGCTAGTTAACCTAGATCGGGCAATTGTCCGCTAGTTAACCTACGTAGTCCAAGTCCCCGCTAGGTAGCCTAGACAGTCCAAGTGACCATTAGGTTACCTACAAAGTCCAAGTGCCCATTCGTTAACCTACATAATCCAAGTGCCCGCTAGGAAAACTACATAGTCCAAGTGCCCACTAGGTAACTTGGACAGTCCAATTGCCCGCTAGTTAACCTAGACAGTCCAAGTACCCGATAGGGAACCTACATAGTCCAAGTGCTCGCTAGGGAACCTACATAGTCCAAGTGATCGCTAGGCAACCTACATAGTCCAAATGCCCGTTAGTTAACCTAGATAGTTAAAGTGCCTGCAAGGTAACCTAAATAGTCCAAGTGCCCGCTAGGTTACCTAGATAGTCCAATTGCCCGTTAGCTAACCTAGATAGTCGAAGTGTCCGCTAGTTAACCTACATAGTCCAAGTGCCCGTTCGTTAACCTAGATAGGCCAAGTGCCCGCTAGGTAACGTAGACAGTCCAGGTGCCCGCTAGGTTACCTACATAGTCCAAGTGCACGTTCTTTAACCTAGATAGTCCAAGTGCCCGCTGGTGACCTACATAGTCCAAGTGCCCGCTAGGTAACCTATATAGTCCAAGTGCCCACTAGGTAACCTAAATAATACAAATGCCCGCTAGGGAAACTATATAGTCCAAGTGCCCGCTAGTTAACCTAGATAGTCCAAGTGCCCGCTAGTAAACCTAGATAATCCAAGTGCCCGCTAGTTAACCTAGATAGTCCAATGCCCGCTAGTTTACCTAGATCGATTAAGTGCCCGCTAGTTAACCTAGATAATGCAAGTGCCCGCTAGTTAACCTACATAGTCCAAGGGCCCTCCAGTTAACCTAGATAGTCCAAGTGCCCGCTAGGGGACGTACATAGTCCAAGTGCCCGCTAGGTAACCTAGATAGTCCAAGTGCCCGCTAGTTAACCTACATAGTCCAATGCCCGTTAGGGAAAATACAAAGTCCAAGTGCCCGTTCGTTAACCTACATAATCCAAGTGCCCGCTAGGAAAACTACATAGTCCAAGTGCCCGCTAGGAAAACTACATAGTCCAAGTGCCCACTAGGTAACCTAGACAGTCCAATTGCCCGCTAGTTAACCTAGACAGTCCAAGTACCCGATAGGGAACCTACATAGTCCAAGTGCTTGCTAGGGAACCTACATAGTTCAAGTGATCGCTAGGCAACCTACATAGTCCAAATGCCCGTTAGTTAACCTAGATAGTCAAAGTTCCTGCTATTTAACCTAAATAGTCCAAGTGCCCGCTAGGGAACCTACATAGTCCAAGTGCCCGCTAGGTAACCTAGATAGTCCAATTGCCCGTTAGCTAACCTAGATAGTCGAAGTGTCCCCTAGTTAACCTACATAGTCCAAGTGCCCGTTCGTTAACCTAGATAGGCCAAGTGCCCGCTAGGTAACCTAGACAGCCCAAGTGCACGCTAGGTTACCTACATAGTCCAAGTGCACGTTCGTTAACCTAGATAGTCCAAGTGCCTGCTGGTGACCTACATAGTCCAAGTGCCCGCTAGGTAACCTATATAGTCCAAGTGCCCACTAGGTAACCTAAATAATACAAATGCCCGCTAGGGAAACTATATAGTCCAAGTGCCTGCTAGTTAACCTAGATAGTCCAAGTGCCCGCTAGTAAACCTAGATAGTCCAAGGGCCCACTAGTTAATCTAGATAGTCCAAGTGCCTGCTAGTTTACCTAGATCGTCTAAGTGCCCGCTAGTTACCTAGATAATCCAAGTGCGCGCTAGTTAACCTACATAGTCCAAGGGCTCTCAAGTTAACCTAGATAGTCCAAGTGCCCGCTAGAGGATGTACATAGTCCAAGTGCCCGCTAGATAACCTAGATAGTCCAAGGTCCTGCTAGTTAACCTACATAGTCCAATGCCCGATAGGGAACCTACAAAGTCCAAGTGCCCGCTGAAGAACCTACATAGTCCACGTGCCCGATAGGGAACCTATATATTCCAAGTGCCCGTTAGGGAACTTAGATAGTCCAAGTGCCCGCTAGGGAATCTGCATTGTAAAAGTGCCCGCTAATTAACCTAGATAGTCCAAGTGCCCTCTAGTTAACCTGGATAGTCCAAGTGCCCGCTAGTTAACCTATATTGTCCAAGTGCCTGATAGGGAACCTACATAGTCCAAGTGCCCGCAGAGGAACCTACATAGTCCAAGTGCCGGTTAAGGAACCTAGATAGTCCAAGTGCCCGTAGGGAACCTATATAGTCCAAGTGCCCGCTAGGGAACCTACATAGTCAAAGTGCCCGCTAGGGAACCTGCATTGTGCAAGTGCCCGCTAGTTAACCTAGTTAGTCCGAGTGCCCGCTAGTTATCCTAGATAGTCGAAGTGCCCGATAGTTAACCTACATAGTCCAAGGTCAGCTAGTTAACCTAGATAGTCCAAGTGCCCGCTAGTTAACCTACATAGTCCAAGAACCTGCTAGTTAACCTAGATAGTCCAAGTGCCCGCTAGTTAACCTACATAGTCCAAGGGTCGCTAGTTAACCTAGATATTCCAAGTGCCCGCTAGTTAACCTAGATCGTCCAAGTGTACGCTCGTTAACCTACATAATCCATGTTCCCGTTAGGTAACCTAGATAGTACAAGTGCCCGCAAGGTAACCTTCATAGTTCAAGTGCCCGCTAGGTAACCTAGATATTCCAAGTTCCTGTTAGCTAAACTAGATAATCCAAGTGCCCGCTAAGTAACCTACATAGTCCAAGTGCCCTTTCGTTAACCTAGATAGTCCAAGTGCCCGCTAGGTAACCTACATAGTCCAAGGGCCCACTAGGTAACCTATATAGTCCAAGTGCCCGCTAAGAAACCAAGATAGTCCAAGTGCCCGTTAGGTAACCTAGATAGTCCAAGTGCCCGCTAGGTAACCTACACAGTCCAAGGGCCCGCTAGGTAACCTATATAGTCCAAGTGCCCGGTAAGAAACCAAGATAGTCCAAGTGCCCTTTAGGTAACCTACATAGTCCAAGTTCCCGCTAGGTAACCTAGATAATGCAAGTGCCCGTTACCTAAACTAGATAATCCAATTGCCCGCTATGCAACATACATAGTCCAAGTGCCCATTCGTTAACCTAGAAGTGCAAGTGCCCGCTAGGTAACCTACATAGTCCAAATGCCCGTTCGGTAACCTAGATAGTCCAAATGCCCGCTAATTATCCTACATAGTCCAAGTGCCTGCTAGGTAACCAAGATAGTGCAAGTGCCGGCTAGGTAACCTACATAGTCCATGTGCCCGCTAGTTAACCTAGATAGTCCAAGTGCCCGTTCGTTAACCTAGATAGTCTAAGTGCCCGCTAGGTAACCTAGACAGTCCAAGTGCCTGCTAGGTAACTTACATAGTCCATATGCCCGTTCGTTAACCTACATAGTCCAAGGGCCCACTATTTAACCTAGATCGTCCAAGTGTCTTTTGTTAACCTACATAGTCCAAGTGCCCGCAAGGTAACCTATATAGTCCAAGTTCCAGCTATGTAACCTAGATAGTCCAAGGGCCCGCTAGTTAACCTACATAGTCCAAGTGCCTGCTAGGTAAACTAGATAGTCCACTTGCCCGCTAAGGATCCTACATAGTCCAAGTGCACGCTAGTTAACCCATATTTTCCAAGTGCCCGCTAGATAAACTAGATAGTCCAAGTGCCGCTAGGTAACCTACATAGTGCAAGTGTCCCCTAGTTAACCTACATAGTCCAAGTGCCCGCTAGTTAACATAGATAGTCCAAGTGCCCGCTAGGGAACGTACATAGTCCAAGTGCCCGCTAGGTAACCTAGATAGTGCAAGTGCCCGCTAGTTAACCTACATAGTACAAGTGCCCGCTAGGTAACCTAGATAGTCTAAGGGCCCGCTAGTTAACCTACATAGGCCAAGTGCCCGGTAGTTAACTTACATAGTTCAAGTGTCCATAAGGAACATATATAGTCCAAGTGCCTGCTAGGGAACATACAGAGTCTAAGTGCCGGCTAGGGAACCTACGTAGGCCAAGTGCCCGCTAGGGAATCTACATAGTCCAAGGGCCCGCTAGGGAATCTACATAGTCCTAGGGCCCGCTAGTTAACGTAGATAGTCCAAGTGCCGCTAATTAATCTACATAGTCCAAGGGCACGCTAGTTAACCTACATAGTCCAAGTATCCGCTAGTTAACCTAGATCGTCCAAGTGGCCGCTAGTTAACCTGCATAGTCCAAGGGCCCGCTAGTTAACCTACATCGTCCAAGGGCCCGCTAGTTAACCTAGATAGTCCAAGTGCCCCCTAGTTAACCTACATACTCCAAGTGCCCGATAGGTAACCTAGACAGTTCAAGTGACCACTAGGTTACCTACATAGTCCAAGTGCCCGTTCGTTAACCTACATAGTCCAAGTGCCCGCTAGGTAACAAATATACTCCAAATGCCCGCTAGGGACCCTAATAGTCCAAATGCCCGCTAGTTAAACTAGATAGACTAAGTGCTCGCTAGTTAACATAGATAGTCCAAGTGCCTACTAGTTAACCTAGATAGACCAAGTGCCCGCTAGAGAACCTATCTAGTCAAAGTACCCAAGAGGGAACCTAAATAGTCCAAGTGCCCGCTAGTTAACATAGATAGTCCAAGTACCCGCTAGGAAACGTACATAGTCCAAGTGCCCGCTAGGGAACTTACATAGTCCAAAGGCCCGCTAGGGAACCTACATAGTCCAAGTGCCCGTTAGTTAACCTAGATAGTCCAAGTGCCCGCTTGGTAACCTAGATAGTCCAACAGCCCGGTAGGTAACCTACATACTCTAAGAACCCTCTAGGTAACGTAGATAGTTCAAGTGCCAGCTAGGTAACCTAGATAGTCCAAGTGCCCTCTAGGTAACCTACAAAGTCTAAGTGCCCGCTAGGTAATCTATATAGTCCAAATGCCCGTTAGGGAGCCTACATAGTCCAAATGCCCGCTAGGTAACCTAGATAGTCCAAGGGCCCGCTAGGTAACCTACATAGTCCTAGTGCCCCCTAGTTAACTTACATTCTCCAAGTGCCTGATAGGAAACTTACATAGTCCAAGTTCCCGCTAGGTAACCTACGTAGTCCAAATGCCCTCTAGTTAACCTCCATAGTCCAAGTGCCCGCTAGGGAACCTACATAGTCCAAGTGCCCGTTAGGTAACCTAGATCGTCCAAATGCCCGCCAGGAAACCCACATAGTACAAGTGCCCGCTAGGGAACTTACAAAGTCCAAGATCCCGCTAGGTACCTAGATAGTCCAAGTGCCCGCTAGTTAACCTACATAGTCCAAGTGCCCGCTAGGTAACCTAGATAGTCCAAGTTCCTGCTAGTTAGCCTACATAGTCCAATGCCCGATAGGGAACCTACAAAGTCCAAGTGCCCGTTGAGGAACCTACATAGTCCAAGTGCCCGATAGGGAACCTACATATTCCAAGTGCCCGTTAGGGAACCTAGATAGTCCAAGTGCCCGTAGGGAACCTATATAGTCCAAGTGCCCCCTAGGGAACCTACATAGTCAAAGTGCCCGCTAGGGAATCTGCATTGTAAAAATGCCCGCTAATTAACCTAGATAGTCCAAGTGCCCGCTAGTTAACCTAGATAGTCCAAGTGCCCGCTAGTTAACCTACATAGTCCAAGTGCCCACTAGTTAACCTATATAGTCAATGGGCCCGCTACTTAACATACATAGTGCAAGAGCCAGCTAGTTAACCTAGATCGTGCAAGTGTCCGCTAGTTAACCTACATAGTCCAAGTGCCAGTTAGCTAACCTAGATAGTCCAAGGGCCTGCTAGTTAACCTACATAGTCCAAGTGCCCGCTAGTTAACCTACAAAGTCCAAGTGTCCGCTAGGTAACCTATATAGTCTAAATGCCCGCTAGGGAACCTACATAGTCCAAGTGCCCGCTAGTTAACCTATTGTCCAAGGGACCGCTAGTTATCCTAGATAGGCCATGTATCCGCTAGTTAACCTAGATCCTCCAATTGTCCGCTAGTTAACCTACATAGTCCAAGTGCCCGTTCGGTAACCTAGATAGTCCAAGAGCCCTTTAGGGAACCGAGATAGTCCAAGTGCCCGCTAGGGAACCTACATAGTCCAATTGCCCGCTCTGGAACATACATAGTCCAAGTGCCCGTTAGTTAACCTAGATAATCCAAGTGCCCAGTAGTGAACATAGATAGTCCAAGTGCCCGCTAGGGAACCTACATAGTCCAAGTGCCCACTAGGTAACCTAGATAGTGCATGTGCCCGGTAGTTAACCTACATATTCCAAGTGCCCGCTAGGTAACTTAGATAGTCCAAGGGCCCGCTAGTTAACCTACATAGTCCAAGCGCCCGGTAGTTAACTTACATAGTCCAAGTGCCCGCTCTGGAACCTACATAGTCCAAGTGCCTGCTAGGGAACCTACATAGTTCAAGTGTCCGTAGGGAACATACAGAGTCCAAGTGCCCGCTAGGGAATCTACATAGTCCAAGGGCCCGCTAGTTAACGTAGATAATCTAAGTGCCGCTAGATAATCTACATAGTCCAAGGGCCCGCTAGTTAACCTACATAGTCCAAGTACGCGCTACTTAACATAGATCGTCCAAGTGCGCGCTAGTTAACCTACATAGTCCAAGGGCCCGCTATTTAACATATATTGTCCAAGTGCCCGCTAGGGAACTTACATAGTCCAAATGCCCGCTAGGCAACCTAGATTGTCCAAGTGCCCGTTCGTTAACCTAGACAGCCAAGTGCCCGCTAGGTAACCTAGACAGTCCAAGTGTCTGCTAGGTAACCTACATAGTCCAAATGCCTGTTCGTTAACCTACATAGTCCAAGGGCCCACTAGTTAACCTAGATCGTACAAGTGTCCTCTAGTTAACCTACATAGTCCAAATGCACGCTAGTTAAACTACATAGTCCAAGTGCCATTAGGTAACCTGCATAATGCAAGTGTCGCCTAGTTAAACTACATAGTCCAAGTGTCCGGTAGTTAACATAGAAAGTCCAAGTGCCCACTAGTTAACATAGATAGTCCAAGTGCCCGCTAGGGAACGTACATAGTCCAAGTGCCCGCTAGGTAACCTACATAGTGCATGTGCCCGGTAGTTAACCTACATAGTCCAAGTGCCCGCTAGGCAACCTAGATAGTCCAAGGGCCCGCTAGTTAACCTACATAGTCCAAGTGCCCGGTAGTTAACTTACATAGTCCAAGTGCCCGCTCTGGAACCTACATAGTCCAAGTGCGTGCTAGGGAACCTACATAGTTCAAGTGTCCGTAGGGAACATACAGAGTCCAAGTGCCCGCTAGGGAATCTACATAGTCCAAGGGCCCGCTAGTTAACGTAGATAGTCCAAGTGCCGCTAGATAATCTCCATAGTCCAAGGGCCCGCTAGTTAACCTACATAGTCCAAGTACGCGCTACTTAACCTAGATCGTCCAAGTGTGCGCTAGTTAACCTACATAGTCCAAGGGCCCGCTAGTTAACATATATTGTCCAAGTACCCGCTAGGGAACCTACATAGTTCAAGTGCCCGATAGGGAACCTACATAGTCCTAGGGCCCGCTAGTTAACCTAGATATTCCAAGTGCCCGCTAGTTAACCTAGATCGTCCAATGTCCGCTAGTTAACCTACATAGTCCAATTTCCCGTTAGATAACCTAAAAGTACTAGTGCCCGCAAGGTAACCTACATAGTACAAGTGCCCGCTAGGTAACCTAGATATTCCAAGTTCCTGTTAGCTAACCTAGATAATCCAAGTGCCCGCTAGGTAACCTACATAGTCCAAGTGCCCTTCCGTTAACCTAGATAGTCCAAGTGCCCGCTAGGTAACCTACATAGTCAAAGGGTCCGCTAGGTAACCTATATAGTCCAAGTGCCCATTACCTAACCTAGATAGTCCAATTGCCCGCTATGCAACATACATAGTCCAACTGCCCGCTAGGTAACCTAGATAGTCCAAGTGCCCGCTAGGTAACTTACGTAGTCCAAATGCCCGCTAGGCAACCTAGATAGTCCAAGTGCCCGTTCGTTAACCTAGATAGCCAAGTGCCCGCTAGTAACCTAGACAGTCCAAGTGTCTGCTAGGTAACCTACATAGTCCAAATGCCCGTTCATTAACCTACATAGTCCAAGGGCCCACTAGTTAACCTAGATCGTCCAAGTGTCCTCTAGTTAACCTACATAGTCCAAATGCACGCTAGTTAACCTACATAGTCCAAGTGCCGCTAGGTAACCTACATAGTGCAAGTGTCCCCTAGTTAACCTACATAGTCCAAGTGCCCGGTAGTTAACATAGATAGTCCAAGTGCGCACTAGTTAACATAGATAGATCAAGTGCCCGCTAGGGAATGTACATAGTCCAAGTGCCCGCTAGGTAACCTAGATAGTGCATGTGCCCCGTAGTTAACCTACATAGTCCAAGTGCCCGCTAGGTAACCTAGATAGTCCAAGGGCCCGCTAGTTAACCTACATAGTCCAAGTGCCCGGTAGTTAATTACATAGTCCAAGTGCCCGCTCTGGAACCTACATAGTCCAAGTGCCTGCTAGGGAACCTACATAGTTCAAGTGTCCGTAGGGAACATACAGAGTCCAAGTGCTCGCTAGGGAATCTACATAGTCCAAGGGCCCGCTAGTTAATGTAGATAGTCCAAGTGCCGCTAGATAATCTACATAGTCCAAGGGCCCGCTAGTTAACCTACATAGTCCAAGTACGCGCTACTTAACCTAGATCGTCCAAGTGTGCGCTAGTTAACCTACATAGTCCAAGGGCCCGCTAGTTAACATATATTGTCCAAGTGCCCGCTAGGGAACCTACATAGTTCAAGTGCCCGATAGGGAACCTACATAGTCCTAGGGCCCGCTAGTTAACCTAGATATTCCAAGTGCCCGCTAGTTAACCTAGATCGTCCAATGTCCGCTAGTTAACCTACATAGTCCAATTTCCCGTTAGATAACCTAGAAAGTACTAGTGCCCGCAAGGTAACCTACATAGTACAAGTGCCCGCTAGTTAACCTAGATATTCCAAGTTCCTGTTAGCTAACCTAGATAATCCAATTGCCCGCTAGGTAACCTAAATAGTCCAAGTGCCCTTCCGTTAACCTAGATAGTCCAAGTGCCCGCTAGGTAACCTACATAGTCAAAGGGTCCGCTAGGTAACCTATATAGTCCAAGTGCCAATTACCTAACCTAGATAGTCCAATTGCCCGCTATGCAACATACATAGTCCAACTGCCCGCTAGGTAACCTGGATAGTCCAAGTGCCCGCTAGGTAACTTACGTAGTCCAAATGCCCGCTAGGCAACCTAGATAGTCCAAGTGCCTGTTCGTTAACCTAGATAGCCAAGTGCCCGCTAGTAACCTAGACAGTCCAAGTGTCTGCTAGGTAACCTACATAGTCCAAATGCCCGTTCATTAACCTACATAGTCCAAGGGCCCACTAGTTAACCTAGATCGTCCAAGTGTCCTCTAGTTAACCTACATAGTCCAAATGCACGCTAGTTAACCTACATATTCCAAGTGCCGCTAGGTAACCTACATAGTGCAAGTGTCCCCTAGTTAACCTACATAGTCCAAGTGCCCGGTAGTTAACATAGATAGTCCAAGTGCGCACTAGTTAACATAGATAGTCCAAGTGCCCGCTAGGGAATGTACATAGTCCAAGTGCCCGCTAGGTAACCTAGATAGTGCATGTGCCCGGTAGTTAACCTACATAGTCCAAGTGCCCGCTAGGTAACCTAGATAGTCCAAGGGCCCGCTAGTTAACCTACATAGTCCAAGTGCCCGGTAGTTAATTACATAGTCCAAGTGCCCGCTCTGGAACCTACATAGTCCAAGTGCCTGCTAGGGAACCTACATAATTAAAGTGTCCGTAGGGAACATATAGATTCCAAGTGCCCGCTAGGGAATCTACATAGTCCAAGGGCCCGCTAGTTAACGTAGATAGTCCAAGTGCCGCTAGATAATCTTCATAGTCTAAGGGCCCGCTAGTTAACGTAGATAGTCCAAGTGCCGCTAGATAATCTACATAGTCCAAGGGCCCGCTAGTTATCCTACATAGTCCAAGTACGCGCTACTTAACCTAGATCGTCCAAGTGCGCGCTAGTTAACCTACATAGTCCAAGGGCCCCCTATTTAACATATATTGTCCAAGTGCCCGCTAGGGAACTTACATAGTCCAAATGCCCGCTAGGCAACCTAGATTGTCCAAGTGCCCGTTCGTTAACCTAGACAGCCAAGTGCCCGCTAGGTAACCTAGACAGTCCAAGTGTCTGCTAGGTAACCTACATAGTCCAAATGCCTGTTCGTTAACCTACATAGTCCAAGGGCCCACTAGTTAACCTAGATTGTCCAAGTGTCCTCTAGTTAACCTACATAGTCCAAATGCACGCTAGTTAACCTACATAGTCCAAGTGCTGCTAGGTAACGTACATAGTGCAAGTGTCCCCTAGTTAACCTACTTAGTCCAAGTGCCCGGTAGTTAACATAGAAAGTCCAAGTTCCCACTAGTTAACATAGATAGTCCAAGTGCCCGCTAGGGAACGTACATAGTCCAAGTACCCGCTAGGTAACCTACATAGTGCATGTGCCTGGTAGTTAACCTACATAGTCCAAGGGCCCGCTAGTTAACCTACATAGTCCAAGTACGCGCTACTTAACCTAGATCGTCAAAGTGCACGCTAGTTAACCTACATAGTCCAAGGGCCCGCTAGTTAACATATATTGTCCAAGTGCCCGCTAGTTAACCTACATAGTTCAAGTGCCCGATAGGGAACCTACATAGTCCTAGGGCCCGCTAGTTAACCTAGATATTCCAAGTGCCCGCTAGTTAACCTAGATCGTCCAATGTCCGCTAGTTAACCTACATAGTCCAATTTCCCGTTAGATAACCTAGAAAGTACTAGTGCCCGCAAGGTAACCTACATAGTCCAAGGGCCCGCTAGTTAACCTACATTGTCCAAGTGCCCGCTAGTTAACCTAGATCGTCCAAGTGCCCACTAGTTAACCTACATAGTCAATGGGCCCGCTACTTAACCTACATAGTGCAAGAGCCAGCTAGTTAACCTAGATTGTGCAAGTGTCCGCTAGTTAACCTACATAGTCCAAGTGCCAGTTAGCTAACCTAGATAGTTCAAGGGCCTGCTAGTTAGCCTACATAGTCCAAGTGCACGCTAGGTAACCTACAAAGACCAAGTGTCCGCTAGGTAACCTATATAGTCTAAATGCCCGCTAGGGAACCTACATAGACCAAGTGCCCGCTAGTTAACCTATTGTCCAAGGGACCGCTAGTTATCCTAGATAGGCCATATATCCGCTAGTTAACCTAGATCGTCCAATTGTCCGCTAGTTAACCTACATAGTCCAAGTGCCCGTTCGGTAACCTAGATAGTCCAAGAGCCCTTTAGGGAACCGAGATAGTCCAAGTGCCCGCTAGGGAACCTACATAATCCAATTTCCCGCTCTGGAACATACATAGTCCAAGTGCCCGTTAGTTAACCTAGATAATCCAAGTGCCCGCTAGTTAACCTAGATAGTCCAAGTGCCCGCTAGGTAACCTACATAGTCCAAGTGCCCGCTAGGTAACCTATATAGTGTAAATGCCCGCTAGGTAACCTACATAGTCCAAGTGCCCGCTAGTTAACCTAGATAGTCCAAGTGCCCGCTAGTTAACCTTGATAGTCCAAGTGCCTTCTAGTTAACCTAAATAGTCCAAGTGCCCGCTAGGTAACCTACATAGTCCAAGTGCCCACTAGGTAACCTAAATAATCCTAATGTCCGCTAGGGAAACTACATAGTCCAAGTGCCCGCTAGTTAACCTAGATAGTCCAAGGACCCGCTAGTAAACCTAGATAGTCCAAGGACCCGCTAGTTAATCAAGATAGTCCAAGGGCCCTCTAGTTAACCTAGATAGTCCAAGTGCCCGCTAGGGGACATACATAGTTCAAGTGCCTGCTAGGTAACCAAGATAATCCAAGGTCCTGCTAGTTAACCTACATAGTCCAATGCCCGATAGGGAACCTACATAGTCCAATTACCCGATAGGGAACCTACATATTCCAAGTGCCCGTTAGGGAACCTAGATAATCCAAATGCCGGTAGGGAACCTATATAGTCCAAGTGCCCGCTAGGGAACCTACATAGTCAAAGTGCCCGCTAGGGAACCTGCATTGTACAAGTGCCCGCTAATTAACCTAGATAGTCCAAGTGCCCACTAGTTAACCTAGACAGTCCAAATGCCCGCTAGTTAACCTTGATCATCCAAGTGCCCGCTAGTTAACCTACATAATCCAAGTTCCTGATAGGGAACCTACATGGTCCAAGTGCCCGCAGAGGAACCTACATAGTCCAAGTGCCCGATAGGGAACCTACATATTCCAAGTGCCCGTTAGGGAACCTAGATAGTCCAAGTGCCCGTAGGGGACCTATATAGTCCAAGTGCCCTCTAGGGAACCTACATAGTCAAAGTGCCCGTTAGGGAACCTGCATTGTGCTAGTGCCCGCTAGTTAACCTAGATAGTCCAAGTGCCCGCTAGTTAACTTACATAGTCCAAGGTCAGCTAGTTAACCTAGATAGTCCAAGTGCCCGCTAGTTAACCTACATAATCCAAGGTCAGCTAGTTAACCTAGATAGTCCAAGTGCTCGCTAGTTAACCTACATAGTCCAAGAACCCGCTAGTTAGCCTAGAAAGTCCAAGTGCCCGCTAGTTTACCTACATAGTCCAAGGGCCCGCTAGTTAACCTAGATATTCCAAGTGCCCGCTAGTTAACCTACATAGTCAAAGTGCCCTTAGGGAAACTATATAGTCCAAGTGCCCGGTAGGGAACCTACATAGTCAAATTGCCCGCTAGGGAACCTGCATTGTACAAGTGCCCGCTAATCAACCTAGATAGTCCAAGTGCCCGCTAGTTAACGTAGATAGTCCAAATACCCGCTAGTTAACCTTGATCATCCAAGTGCCCGCTAGTTAACCTACATAGTCCTAGTTCCTGAGAGCGAACCTACATAGTCCAAGTGCCCGCAGAGGAACCTACATAGTCCAAGTGCCCGCTAGGTAACCCAGATATTCCAAGTTCCTGTTAGCTAACCTAGATAATCCAAGTGCCCGCTAGGTAACCTACATAGTCCAAGTGCCCTTTCGTTAACCTAGATAGTCCAAGTGCCCGCTAGTTAACCTATATAGTCCAAGTGCCCGCTAGGGAATCTACATAGTCCAAGTGCCCGATAGTTAACATAGATAGTCCAAGTGCGCACTAGTTAACATAGATAGTCCAAGTGCCCGCTAGGGAACGTACATAGTCCAAGTGCCCGCTAGGTAACCTAGATAGTGCATGTGCCCGGTAGTTAACCTACATACTCCAAGTGCCCGCTAGGTAACCGAGATAGTCCAAGTGCCCGCTAGATAACCTACATGGTCCAAGTGCCCGGTAGTTAACTTACATAGTTCAAGTGCCCGCTCTGGAACCTTCATAGTCCAAGTGCCTGCTAGGGAACCTACATAGTTCAAGTGTCCGTAGGGAACATACAGAGTCCAAGTGCCCGCTAGGGAATCTACATAGTCCAAGGGCCCGCTAGTTAAGCTACATAGTCTAAATACGCGCTAGTTAACCTAGATCGTCCAAGTGTGCGCTAGTAACCTACATAGTCCAAGGGCCCGCTAGTTAACCTATATAGTCCAAGTGTCCGCTAGGGAATCTACATAGTCCAAGTGCCCGATAGGGAACCTACATAGTCCTAGGGCCCGCTAGTTAACCTAGATATTCCAAGTGCCCGCTAGTTAACCTAGATCGTCCAAGTGTCCGCTAGTTAATCTACATAGTCCAATTTCCCGTTAGGTAACCTAGATAGTACAAGTGCCCGCAAGGTAACCTACATAGTCCAAGTGCCCGCTAGGTAACCTAGATATTCCAAGTTCCTGTTAGCTAACCTAGATAATCCAAGTGCCCGCTAGGTAACCTACATAGTCCAAGTGCCCTTTCGTTAATCTAGATAGTCCAAATGCCCGCTAGGTAACCTACATAGTCAAAGGTTCCGCTAGGTAACCTATATAGTCCAAGTGCCCGTTACCTAACCTAGATAGTCCAATTGCCCGCTATGCAACATACATAGTCCAAGTGCCCGCTAGTTAATCTACATATTCCAACTGCCCGCTAGGTAACCTAGATAGTCCATGTGCCTGATATGTAACTTACATAGTCCAAATGCCCGCTAGGCAACCTAGATAGTCCAAGTGCCCGTTCGTTAAACTAGATAGCCAAGTGCCCGCTAGGTAACCTAGACAGTCCAAGTGTCTGCTAGGTAACCTACATAGTCCAAATGCCCGTTCGTTAACCTACATAGTCCAAGGGCCCACTAGTTAACCTAGATCGTCCAAGTGTCCTCTAGTTAAACTACATAGTCCAAATGCACACTAGTTAACCTACATAGTCCAATTGCCACTAGGTAACCTACATAGTGCAAGTGTCCCCTAGTTAACCTACATAGTCCAAGTGCCCGGTAGTTAACATAGATAGTCCAAGTGCCCGCTAGGGAACGTACATAGTCCAAGTGCCCGCTAGGTAACCTAGATAGTGCATATGCCCGGTAGTTAACCTACATATTCCAAGTGCCCGCTAGGTAACCTACATAATCCAAGTGCCCTTTCGTTAACCTAGATAGTCCAAGTGCCGCTAGGTAACCTACATAGTGCAAGTGTCCCCTAGTTAACCTACATAATCCAAGTGCCCGGTA